>NW_008634126.1:924165-928667 GCF_000247585.1 Phytophthora nicotianae INRA-310 | reverse complement strand
ATCGTTTAGACAGAATGTGTGCAAAGCACAATAAGTGGAAAGTTAGTCGATTTGATTTAGTTTTTTTCATTTGGGGACTCACTAATAGTGAATCAGTATTTGAAAGCCTAATCAATACACTAAAAATTGACTATTTGTGTTAGACGGCCAGATCCTGATACACGGGCAAGATGCTACAGATCCTGGACTTATCGCAACTTCCCATCCGGTCTAGTACAGTGGACGACGGTACTAGAGTGAAGAAGAAGATGGAGCAGGAACACGAGATTGGAGAAATGTAGCGGCGTGTGTCTATTGAGAAGACCAAGACAGCTCTGGTGAACAAGACTCCGGATGTGCTCAAAGATACTGCTACTATCATGGATCATACGCACGGCGTCACGCTATTTCATGAGGTTTGTAGAATTAGGCATTGGAGTGGTGCGGTAAATAGTAAGCCCCCGATTGGGATTCCCTTCTTATCATCAATGTTATGTAACGCGTTTCAGTTAAGAAAACTTAAACACTGTGGTAGGGAAGCTGGCATTTCCTAAAGTGTTGGTCGCGGAGTAGATTCAAAAGTGAGGAAAACTTTGGCAATTGCTCTCCTCATGCCTACAGTCTTCTACATATTCCTCATTCTATAGATTCTTTTCTTCTACGTATTCTACGGACGTTTGTCTAACTCCTGACCGCTCGGGGACTCCATGAGCTACTTACGCCAGCTAGGCTAATACACTTGAAGAGCCTAATGAGTGTGGGCAAGGCTTGAATAACCTATTCACACTACAATTCCCTCCCAAGCCTTGTTCATACACTGTGCGAAAAGCTCTGCTGGAATGCATGGTAACCATTTCCGTAACCAGCGGTTTATCCGGGTTACATTACCGTGTAGCCATGTGAAACTAAAGGGCTACATGGTTATGTAACCACGTATCTTGTAACACCAGATATTACCAACTGGTCCCTATCAACGTGTAACTTGTTACAGTTTACATGTAGCCATATATTTGCCATGTAGTATATGCAAATGGGGTGACTCTAGTGCCTTTACTGCTTACTCTAGTCTGATTGCAACTCTAGTACACACTGACCATGTAGTCTAACTGCATCAACGTGCCTTAGCTGCAAATGTACTACACTTGAGCCAGGTCACGCCTCAGTAGGTTGTGGTAGTCAATGAGCTTGTTGTCCTTTGACTTGTCGGCGTAGGCACAAACTAGCACCTTTATGTCTTCGTGCATGATCTTAAAAGGCTCCCAAGAATTCTCGATTGGTTCCAGTCCTTCGATGCTGATTAGCAGCTCGTAATCCTGCATATCGGCGTTCCAGCAATGGTCATTGATAGCTTTCACCTTTAAACATATTCCTTGTGCAGAAATATGCTCTCGGAGTTCTTCCGTTATTTCCAAATCGCTCTTTGCGAAAACCTTCAACCGCAAAGCATGTGCATCGAACTCCCTTCCGGTAACGAGATGTTTGACACTAAATGAGTGGGTATTGCATCTCGTGACTGTGGACCGCCCCATCCATTTCACCAATTGTTTGTTTTGGATCTTCTCGTCCACTCTGGATCTCAGGACATAATCACCTATTGAGAAATTCACCATCTGACTACCTTCTGCTCTTGTTCAATATTGTCCTTTTTTCACTCTGGCTCTACACTTCTCGATGTATCTGCTCAATACTATTTCTCAATGTAGGCAATGACTCATCGACGTATTGCACTGAAGTGTCCGCGCTGATTGGGTTATAGCCGGGGACGAAAAGTGTCGAGATTGGACTTGGACACGGCAAACCCGTAAAAATCTCGATTGGAGACCTTTCAGCTAGTGGCTGCACTGGCGAGTGGTTGCGATTAGCTTGCACAAGTCTTGGTATGCAAGTGAATTATCCAGTACCATTGCACGCAGTACTTGCAACATATCTCGATTTATCCCTTCGACCGAGCAATTTATTCATGAGCTGTATGCTACCACAAAGTCTTGCTTAGCCTTCATACGTTTGCTGAGTCGTGCTAATACTTGACTCTTAAAATGCGTGGCGTTGTCGCTAATCCATGCCGTAGGGTCTCCATATCGACCGTCCCAGTTCTCAACTTGTGTCAAAACAGCAGACCAACCGATATCTGACGCGTCAGAGAACAAAGCAAACGTAGCGTTGTCCTTAGGATGGGCTAGTATGGCTGTATTAGCCAAAAGGTTTCTGACTTTGTCATAGCTCATCATCTCATTCTTGCTTAGTTGTATATATATACCAGATGCTATTCGCTTCGTCTTACGTTTCCCTTCTAGCGCACGATCCAAACCTTTTTGTAGTGGTTGAATGGTCCTAGCGTAATCGACCAAACTGTCCCGCATCCAGTTGGATGCGCAGATAAATTGTTGTAGCTCACCCGCAGTAGTAGGCGGAGGCTTGTTGGATGGAGCAGCAACTTGGTTTGGGTCATGTGAGATTCCTCTCTCTGAAATCACTTTTCCACACCATGTTACAGACTGCTGGTGCAGACGTGTCTTGGTTACACTGAACGTTAAGCTATAGTGAGCCATAGTGCCGAACAATTTGTCTAAAGCTGCTAAATATTCCTCGATAGTGCCTGCATACACCAAAAGATCGTCTATCCAGATCAGCAATGAGTTGTAGAGCAACTCCACAAAACAAGTCTCCATCGTAGCCTGAAAGTGCAACGCGGCATCGCAACTACCCTGCGGATCCGACTTGGCGTAGAAATACCTTCATCAGTAGCATACGATAGAATTTCCTGGCTACTCTTGGCTAAAGGCAATTGCCAGAACCTTCGATAAAATCGATAAGGCCGTAATGCTTCGTGTGCCTAGCATGTTAGTATTTGGCGTCTAGGTTGGGCATTACCCCAGCTCTTGGCTGTGTTCTTGCATTTAATGGCTTGCAGTCGCTCCTTTGTCGGAAGTCATCAGTGCCCGGCTTCCTCACTGGGAGTGCTGGGCATGCCTAGCGACTAGCTTAGTTCCGGTTACCCACCCTAGCTCAACAAGTTTATTATTAAAGTCACGCATGAACTTGCTCTGGGCCGGGGAATACTTTCTCGACTTGCATCTATAGGGTGTGGCGCCGTCTTTTAGTCGGATCTCATAAGCCGGAACTCGGGCAGGAGGGTGATTACGAAGGTCTATTCTCCAAATGTCGTGCTTTCTTACCATTTTCTCCAATTCATTCCTATGCGCCACTGAAAAAATCATTCTTTTATAGCATCATCTACCAGTTTGTTTAATCCAGCCAATATTTCGACAATATCTGGTGGCTCAGTTCGTTTGTCATCGACAACGTCATATGGATCAATCTCATTGTCAACTGTCGGTTGAGCAAGCTGCTCAAGTAGTCTATCGACGTCGATTCCCAAAAACATCAGTAAATCCTGGCTACGATGAACTAGTCGTCACCGTCAATCAGTAAGTATTCAACAGGCTTCTGGGGCTCCACAATACCGGCGACTGTGCCAATCTGGATGACCAGGTCTACAGCTCTATCAGCCTTAACCCAATGTCCTCCAATTGCACGATCTTTAATCGGTTTTCCCGGTTTTTATATTTCAATGGCATTCTCCGTTGCTGCATTCAGCCCTCCTTGCATCTTGGTGCTTATAACGCACCGGTCCGACCCGGTGTCTGCGTAGTACGGCTTCTGAAGATCACCATTCAGCAGAACAGCGCCCGCCTCTCTTCTTTTGTCTTGCCGAAGACGCTTCATATCTGCTTCGTTAGCCGATTTGCCCTTGGATTTGTGTTACAGCTTCGGTAAGTCTTTTTTCTCAGCTTCACTAACCTCCAGACATTTGGATACCCAATGCGGACCTCCACACTTTAAACAGCCTTTGGCAGGGCTGGTGGCGGCATGTTGCCATTTCCACTGCTACTCGACTGCCTTTTATCCGGGGCAGGGTCGGTATTACGTGAGCCACTATACTTCCGAGCATTGCTTCTCCCTTAATCATCTTTGCTCTTCATTCGCTTTTCTTCCCACTTGTGGATTTGGTGCGGCGCTTCCACATCGTGTAAGATCCGCTTTCTCTTTGACTGGCGAAATTCTCTGTCTTGTTCGAGTGCCTTGGCCAGTATTAAATCATGGAGTTTGCGTTTGTCAGACTTGGCGTCAGGCGATTCATAACACAAGGCATTCTTCACCTCTTCCTTCAGTGCCTCGGGTGTAATCGAGTTTATCAGTAAACAGCATTTCTCTTTCGACCCTGCTTCAAACTCGAAACATCCATGCAAGCCATGTTCTTCAATAATACGCTCGCAAGAGATGAAATATTTTAGAACTCTTTCGCTAACGCCACTCTCTTTCAGATTGAAGTGCAACTCTTTTCTGAACAAAGCTTGTACATCAGGCAGTGTCTGGTTCTTGCCGGAGTTGATAATATTGTCAATTTCTGTACGCAGTCTAGCATCATTGATGTCTTCAACCGCAATTTGCCAACGAAGGCGAAACCATGTTTCCAACAGCTACCGGTCGAACGAATCTTTCACCGACCTTGTCGCGGTGTT
>NW_008634126.1:909835-923775 GCF_000247585.1 Phytophthora nicotianae INRA-310 | reverse complement strand
TCGGGGACTCCATGAGCTACTTACGCCAGCTAGGCTAATACACTTGAAGAGCCTAATGAGTGTGGGCAAGGCTTGAATAACCTATTCACACTACAGGTGTTAGGCGTTAATGGATGAGATTTCGATACGGTGATAGCTGCAATGTTCTTGCTACGGCCCTTGGATATATTTGGCCTACCACTGGAGCTGTGAAGTCGCTCGATAAGAGTCCTACACTATTTCCGGGATTCGTGTTACTCAACCTTGCTTGCGATGCTATATCTCGACCTTGACGAACAATTCCGAGAGCTGATATGGTATTTTTCATCACCAATGCTATTGAACCGACCGTGAGAGACACGTTGTAAAACAAAGCGGAATGCCGGATTTTACCCGCTCTGTGCTCGGCCTCTACAAAGCACCACAACCCACCTCTCATTCCGCAATCTACTTGTCCGTTCATAATTTGCTCCCTTCCGCGAACTTCTTCTTAAATCCAGACTCCACCTCACACCGTCGCGTTCAACAACCATGCATCTCACTTACATACTCGTCGTGCTGATTGCGGGTACTCTCTATGCAAGTAGCAATGCGCTCCCTGTGGTCGCGGATGCAGAAACCATGATTATGAACGGAGGTTCTCCGGATATTTTCGCCTCTACACACACGGGTGGCCATCGTCTGCTACTCTGTGTCGAAAAATACGAGGATGTGGTCGAGGTAAAGGAAGGAGGCTTCAAGGATAACATGAATGCTGTTGCAGGGAAGCTGGATCCCGCTAAAACTGCGGGAAAAAAACAAGGACAAGGTTAAAGACATCAAAGGTAAGGTATCGAAATCCGACTGTAACAAGTTGGTCAAGCATTTACAGATTCATGGATATAACAAAGGTTAAGAACTCCGTCAGGAGCAGGTGGCTTGTATGACCTATGCCATCCTGAACGAGTTGGGCGATCTTCTCTCAGTACGAAGTGAAAGCTGGTACAAGGTAGACTTCCAATGCGATATATCATACCAAATTTCATGATGTTGATTAGTCTGCTATAGCTAACAATGCGAAATAGCATCAATGATAAATGCGCTCCGATTGCCGAAGCCATTTTTTAATTATACTTGTTCAAGATACAAAATGTCCGCTAGATTCTCTGTCGATAAATACACTTTTTTGGGCGTGTTTTGTTTGAAAGCAAGCGTAAGCGCGACTGTTTTGAAGACAACATTCGTTTCATCCTGAAAATGTTCTCAGTCGGTATTTTTAGGTTACAGGCTATTTAACACTGCATGTGGCGGCACTATAGAAAATAATACTGAACTGAGTAAAACGCCTTTCTCACTGTCGGTTCAATAGCATTGGTGATGAAAAATACCATATCAGCTCTCGGAATTGTTCGTCAAGGTCGAGATATAGCATCGCAAGCAAGGTTGAGTAACACGAATCCCGGAAATAGTGTAGGACTCTTATCAAGCGACTTCACAGCTCCAGTGGTAGGCCAAATATATCCAAGGGCCGTAGCAAGAACATTGCAGCTATCACCGTATCGAAATCTCATCCATTAATGCCAAATACCGTAAATGATATTAGAAAACCCATACAATCATACGCCAAAAGGCGGAGAAAAGCATGGCATTTCAAGTTGGAGACATGCCATTGCATTTTTGCGAGGAGGCAAATACAAAACAACTGAATGATTCATGAATCTCATCCAGGAAATATTGTGTGTTATTCGTAAGTCCGCATTTTAATACCAGATTCTGCTGCTGGAACTGAAGAACTACCTTGATTAACTTGGTGCATCGATTTGTCGTGATGCTAGGTTGTTGGTCAAAAGGGAAAACCTATCCAAAGTGAAATTAAGCTCACAATCAGTCGGACAATGCGTACATTCATATTAATACGTAGTGTTTAGGGACAATTATTGAAAGGGGTGGCAAAATATTGGACACATTTTAAACGGCCCAGCTAGCTGACTCTAAAACTGAATCTCCAAAGTGTATGTGTCGCAATAGCGTCGTCACGCTATGTAGCAGTAGCAGCTCGCGGGTAACGCGGGCTGCATGTCACCGGTTTACGTGTTCGTCATCGGCGTGCGCGAGGGCATGAGGAAACACTGCCTAACGCGAGCAGAGCCGAAGATCCTCGAGGAAGCCTTCGCCATCGCATTGCGTGAGGATTATACGGTGTCGTCATCGGACGGTAAGGCGCTGTCGGAGGAGGCTCGGGTGTCGGTGCCCACTGATATGCTTTCGATGTCGAAAGCAGGGTCATCGTGCAGCAGTGTGTCGCGCACCTGCCCCTGCCTTAGCCCATGCAGCGGCCGTCGGAGATGCTGAAAAAACCATCCCGACCGCACAGCCAAAACAACGGTCAGGACCAGTAGGTGCGGGGCGTCCTATCGGCTGCAATGGAGTACGGATCTCCCGGGGGAAGCCCAACCTCCTAGCCCCTCTGTGCTACATGCAACTTCAATGCCACTACAGCCAACGACGCCACGACACTGATTATCGTCAGTCTACATGTCGAAGGCGCGCGGCGTCCTACCCGCGAGCTACTCGACTCAGGCGCAACGAATAACTTCCTCCGTGCGTCGTGTCTGCCGCTCCTTCCGTCGAGTGTAACTGTTAGAGAAGGCTCGACGGATGCCGTTGTTAAGTTGGCTGATGGTATGTCACGCCGCGTTCCACGGCGTGGCGTGTCGCTGTCTTACACTTTTGGCGCTTTCACGAGCAGCGACGTGTTTTTGGAGATTGAGATAAACTACGCTTTTGACTGCATATTTGGAGTGCCGTAGCTAGCACTATACCAACCGGAAATCGACTGGCTAGCACGATCGGTTGAACGCCGTGCCGATTTCGACGTCAGTGAAGTTTCCACTCATCTCTTGGTTGCACCAAGAGATTGGCCGCACGTCACAATAGTGGACAAGCCATCCACGCTACAATCCATGCATCGAGTGAGCCATGGCCCTCCTTATATGGCTTGCTCCGTGTCGATAAGTGAAGCCAACGTGATAGAGGATCCTTGTTGGTGAGCAGGGATCAAGAAGAGACGGACGAGCATGCGTTGCTCCCGAAGGTGAACGAGACGGCCGAGCATGTGTTGATCCCAAAAATGAATCGAGTGGTCGAGCAAATGTGGCTCCCAACGCGAAGAACGGCGGTCGAGCTTGAGACGCTCCCGCGGACTGATATGGCGGTCGAGCACGAGGTGCTCCTGTCATCCGACGACGAGAACTCATCGGCCTCGATCTCGTACTCGACGCGGTCGAAGAAATCCAAACGCAAGAACAACTCGCATGGGCGCCTAAGTAGTTCACGCCACACTCCACCTTGTAGGGGGGGGGGGGGGGGGGATGATGCTGATCTTGTCAAAGTGCTATCTAAGCTGTAGTTCTCCACCAGCGTGCCGAATCAGCTTCGTTTCATCGAAGTTGCAATCCCGCCTTCCGATGCCGCGTCGGTTACCAGTCCCCCGAGTCTATCATGGAAACATTTACTCCGGGACGTGAAGGCAGGAGAAATCGAACAAGTCTGTTAGATAACCGACGGCGACACTTCTCCCGTTGCACTGAACGCGGTCAACGACGTGACGGAGTCGTCACGACCAGCGGCGGCTGAGCCACAGTCGGCGCGAGAAGAGCGGTTTACGGCTCGGTCATGGTCCGCTCTCAAAGATTCAGGCAACCCTGCGTACGAACTCGCCTGCGAATTTGCAGACGTATTCCCTGAAAACATTCCAGCCAAGTTACCCGCCGATCGAGGCGTTCGACACGAGATCGATCTCGTGATACGGCAGTGGCCACTGCCGCGAGACCAAGTTCAAGCCATGGATGAGATCTTTGAGGAACGCCGCAAAGTTGGTCACGTCCGTGAGAGCATCTCGCCACATTCAAGTCCAACCTTTTGTGTGAAGAAGGCAACCGGAGGCTGGCGCATCGTTCACGCATTCAATAAGCTGAATGACGCCACAATTTCTGTGCAGACGATAATCTCTCGAAAGGACATGGTCCCAGACTCCATGTCTGGTAGCGAAGTCTTCAGTACGATTGATCTGCCTGATGGATTTTATTAGATCTTGATGAAGGAGAGTAATATTCCACTCCCAGTGGCTTTTTTCTGGGAGTGGCTCGCCATGCCCCAAGGATTGAATAACGCTCCAGCGACGTTCAAAAGGATGGTTTCACACATTCTTCGGCCGCTTCGGGACTTTGCACCCAGCTATTTTGCCGATATCTTCGTACACAGTGGCGCTGAGGACGGTCTCAGCGCTGTCGCAATGCATCTCCACCATCTTCGTCAAGTCTTCCAAACGATGCGTGACAACAAGTTGTACTCGAATCTGAAAAAGTGTGTGTTTTGCGCACCAGCAACCCCAGTCCTCGGCTGCTACGTCAGCAAAGGTGGCGTTCGTGCTGATCCCGAGAAGGTGACATCGATTTGTTCTTGGGCGATGTCCAAGAACCAAACGGAACGTCGACAATGGTTGGGTCTTACCAACTACCTTCACAAATACACGAAGAACTACGCGGGCCTTATTCACCCACTTTTGTCGTTGCTGAAAAAAGACGTTTCTTGGTCGTGGTGTCTAGAACATCAGATGGCCTTTGAAGTGGTGAAACAGAGTCTTTCGTCGGCGCCTGAACTGATGCTCCCCGATCCGTACATGCCGTTCCACGTTGTTTGAGATGCCAGCGACTTTGCCATCGGTTGCGCCCTCATGCATGTTGATGATGAGGGTTATGAGTGCGTCGTGAGCTACCATTCTCGAAAGATGAAGCCGACTGAGAAGAAATATCCCGCCCACGACAAGGAGCTCCTTGCAATGCGTTACGCTCTGATCAAATTCAGAGTGTACTTGCTCGGCGAAGAAACCTTTGCGGTATACACCGACCACGCATCGCTGAGAACTGCGATGCGAAGCCCACATTTGTCGCAGCGTATGGCTCGATGGTTGTCGTTTTTCTCGGAGTATAACTTTGTGGTGCATTACAAGCCCGGCAAGAACAATATCCTTGCCGATGCCCTTTCGCGACGTCCTGATTATGGTCCGAGGCGTTTGATGGCTCTTCAGACTACCTCTGATGACGAACGCGATGACGATTGCGCTGTCTGTGTTGTTCTTGGAATGGATCCCACCTTGGCGACTCCGGAGTCATCCATCTGTGAAGAAATTGTGGCGGCCTATGCTGATGACCACTTCTACTCTGCCATCATCAACCACCTCCGTTCTCCCAGCGACGAGACGCTGGCAGCACTTACGCGTCCGACCCGAAGTCATCTCGAGCGGTACCATCTTCACGGCGATCTGTTGACGTACTCTATCGACACGGTCGACGCTCCTCGGGTCGTCGTCCCCGCTGCCGACGCCCTTCGTGCCCGCATCCTGCACGAATATCACGCCGCACCCGTTGGCGGACATCTTGGTCGTAAAAAGACGCTCGCTGCCCTGTCGCGTGACTTCTATTGACCTCGCATGTACAAGTGGGTTCGTAAGTGGGTGCGCTCGTGTGAAATTTATCAACAAGTTAAACCTGCGGGTTCTGCCCAAGCCCCGCTGCGTTCGTTGCCTATCGCCACTAAGTCGTGGCGATCCGGTAGCATGGACTTCATTTTTGGCCTCCCATCTGACAAGCACGGACGCACGGGTGTCCTGGTCTTCGTTGATCGTTTCAGCAAGATGGTTCATCTTGCCGCAATTACCGCCCAAGTTACCGCTGAACAAACTGCGTCCTTGTTCCTTGACTGTGTATTCCGGCATCACGGGTTGCCGGAATCTATCGTGTCAGACCGTGATCCCCGTTTCAAATCCGCTTTCTGGAGTCACTTGTTCAAGCTGCTTGGGACGCGCCTTCTCATGTCGACGGCAGCCCACCTCTAGACGGATGGGTGAACGGAGCGCGTAAATCGGGCTTTTGAAGACGTTCTCCGCAGTTACGCGACGTCGTTCTCATCGTAGAGCGACTTTCTGCCGCTTGCCGAGTTTGCGCTAAACAATGGTGCTCACGCGTCGTCTGGCCTGACCCTATTCTTCGTTAACAACGCGCGGCACCCGCGCGTTCCTGCGCTGCTTGCCATTCACCTATCGGGTGACGCGGCGAGCGCCGCACTTGGTGGGGGAGGAAACGCAGGGCGAAGCACAAGGCCATCGCCTGTGTTGACATCGAGGTCGAGCGGAGACTCGAGATTGAGCACCCCCGAATTGGGTACACCGCAATTAGGTACATCCGAGTCGACTCAAAATTTGAGTATTAGGCCTGACCAAAAATGAGGATTTGTGTCAGATCAAAATATACGCGACCATTCGGCCCGCGATCTCTCCAGCCGCGACCCCTCGCTGAACGGTCGCGCCCACGACGAACGATCGACGGCACCGGTGACAAACACCGGCGCGGGAACTCGTGCTCCTGGAACAGTACAAGCAAACGCTGCCGCATCCCGCCCTCGCTCAAAGACGCCGCCGAATGCCGCAGCGTGGTGACGCCTGCAACTTTGCACCGAAGGAAGATGAGTTCCCGATCAACTCTGACGCGGTGTCCGAATTCCTGCTTCGTCGACAAGCCATCACACGATTTGTATGTGGTGCTCTACAGACAGCGGTCGACAAGCAGTAGGAATACCCTGACAGACGGGGACGGAAGAACACATCGAGCTTCCGACGAGGCGATCGAGTCTTGCTGTTTACGGGTGGCATTCAATCAGCTGCTGTGACAAACTTGGGTGCTAATAAGTTAGCCCCTCACTATTTCGGACCATCTAAAGTGACGCAAGTGATTGGAGACGCTTATACGCTGGATATACCTAAGGCAACGGGCTTGCACCCGACGTCCTACGTCGGGCGCCTCAAGCCGTACTACCTCACTACGATTCCGTCTGACGCGCAACCTTGCTAGGTGCTGGCGCGTAACCAGAGCGCCCAGCACGACGATGCTGACGCCGAGAAGGCAAGTCGACTCTCTCATCGCGAGATGGCTCCGCTGCCCAGTGTCTCCAAATGGCGCAGGCGACTCATCATCGCCCGACGCCTCGGTTCCGCCTGAGAGGCGAACCTCTCAGCCGCGTATGCGCGCCGATTAGCAGTCTCCGCAATCTGTTGAGTCTTCAGTGCGTCGTCTCTCGCTTGGTCGACCTCCCGACGCATCCGGCGATACTGGTCGATCGTCAGACGCTCCACTGTGCCGCTCTTCTCGGCTCCACGAGAAAAAGCTGAATCACGAAGGCCGCTATCGACGAGATCCGCCTCCACCAATATTTGATGCGGCGGGTAACGAGCGCTGGATCGTGGAGAGACTTGTCGACCCCGATGTGCGTCGTGGCCGCGAGGATCCCCCTCGCGATGTTCGCGGTCGTGATCGTCGTAGCGAGAAAAATTGTCGCGTCCGCTGGCTTGGCCACTCTCCCACTGATGACACGTGGGAGCCACGTAGTCGCCTGCTTGAAGATGTTCCTGTCGTGGTGAACGACTACGAGACCTTGCTCGCTCCGGCGAGCGTGACTGCTGTCGCTGTGAATGACTACGATCCCGAGAGTGACTTCGGCAGCACGAACGCCGGCATCGACGCGATCCCCTGCGTATCTCCGCCTGCTCCAGCTGCGATCACGACCGGTCTTAGCGCCCGATTGCCTGCTGCTCTACCTCGCTCAGTGGCAAGAGCTCCAGTTGATGCTCCCATTCAGTGCGAATCGGCCGATCCCGAGTCTCAGAGCAGTTCGCACAGCCTTCCACAAGGTGCACGTAGCAGATTCGCCACTCGTGCTGTGCCAGCTGACACACGTGCTCCCGCAACTCGCCAATAGCGTGGTTACTCCTATTGCTCTCGCGGTCTTCAAACCCAGGACGTGAAGGACAGGCCTTCACGTCGCGAGGCGTTCCGGCGTCGGATGAAAGAGCACCACGAGCGCTACAGGACGTCGTGTGTGTACGCAAAGTTGGTCGCCTTCCCGCGGGTTGCGCGGTAGCGAGTGAAGAAGACCTCCATCGTGTCCAGCGTCTCGGGTTCCTCAGCGCTGCTCACGCTGTAGAGCTCCCAAGGCTTGAGGTCCTCCTCCATCACGAAGTACGCTGGAGGGCCCGTCGAGTTTGCGCTGGAGCTTGTGGTCAGCATCGTCGCTTGTGTTGTGGTCGGGCGACTGGTTCCTGTCGAGCGCGTCGGAGTCCTTCACGGATTATTCTGCGTTTGCACTAACGGGACTGTTAGTGCTACTTCGAGGGGGGATGAAATGTGCCCCATTGCATATATAGGTGATCAGCTATAAGATATTACATATTGAGCAGTAGCAGCGCGCGGGTAACCCGGGCTGCGTGTCATGTCCTGATCGGCTTGGCTGATAATCGGTCAATCAGGCATCGTCCTCAGCTGAGTGGTTGACAAAAGTGAGCAGGGCTACTGCCCTGGCTCCATAATAAAACAGAGTTGATTTTTCCCCTATTCCGACGGCTTCGCCTCAGTTGGACTGAGTCTCCTCGACGCTTCCTAGCTACAGTGTATGCTAAGATAACGGACCGTTATAGTTCTTGAACAGGTAAATTGAGAACTGATTGAGTTTACCTACCTTCGTACTTCTGTGATCCTATCGTTCCTGCTCTCTAGGCGACTCCTTGGTCTAGTACTCAGTAACTTCTACTGGTTCACGCGCAACATGTACGACTTCAACCTTGCCTTCAATTGCAACCGCTTGTAATTGTTGTCTACATCTTCCAGCTGCTTGTACTGCACTTGGTTGTTCTGCTTCTTCAGCGGTGTTCGCCACACCTTGTTGGATGTTCCTCATCATCTTTTCAATCCCATGTGCTTGTACTAGAAGTTCTCGCTACAGTATAACTATTCAAAATGTCCACGTTTGTCCGCATCTTTGCATCATAGAACTCCTTGTGTATACTAGCAAAAATACTGATGCTGGTGTTCAGCTTCGTGATTGTATCCCTTCTTCTAATTGCCTGACTTTAATACCTAACAGACTGCATACTTGCATATTGTAAAATCACACGGTACTGTATAACTGGCCCACTGTACAACCATACTGTACTTGCATTGGATAACATACGTCACGGAGAGGAAAAGGGTAAATAGAGATGCTGGTGTGGAAACGCTGCGCCCCATCACGATGACACGCGAAATCTATCGTCGCATGCTGATTGAAGACGTGATCCCTGCCATAAAGCCCATGTGGGTGTGTATTAATGACGAAAAGGAGGGCGTTCGTTTAATAGGGGGTGTCAGACTTGGTAAAAAAAATCACATGCCATTTCGCCCCAAATCACATGTGATTTTCCGGAAAATAACAGGTGCCATTTTAGCGGAACATGAATCCCTTAATGTCTCAGTCTTCTTTCCTCACCAAAAGGTAACAACTCACGTGCGCTACCAAAACGGTTTACCTTTGTCTATTCAAGACGATACCCGTGTTGCTGACCCAAACGGGAACGTCCTCACGGCGTTTGCGGCGTTAACTTCCGTGGTGCAACTCCAGAAACCTCAAATCGTGGCTGGTAAGTTTCTGTCCGTTGAACCGGCCTAGCCGCTGTCTTGCAGCATGTCATACTCGTTCTTTCTGTAGATATGCCAGGAAAGCACAAAGCTACTGCTGAATCCTCTTAGGTCTATCTATCCCCGGAGGACTATTCTCTCCTCGTGGACTGGACTGAGGCCAAGTTCTCTCGAAAATTCTCGACATCTCGCCCGATTCATACTTGACCTTAAGTTACGCCGCGATAAAACTTGTACTAGGACTTCGTATAGCTCCTTCACGGTTGATTCGACAGGGAAGCACTCACACCAGTCATCGAACGGAGATCACCCACCGATGTATTCATCAAACTTTTCCTGAAGTATGGCGAGGGAGGGGTGATCAACGATCTCATCCATAAGCGCCTGTGGATCTCTTACCTTGGTCATTTCGCGGGTGTGCCTTTTCGACCGATCGCCGAGCTCTTTCTCGCGGAATTCTGACACGCCACTTTAAAAACTCATATCAAATGACATGCTATTTGCTGGAAATTCACATGTGGTTTGGGGCGAAATGGCATGTGATTATTTTTCGATTTTGTTCAAGTCTGACACCCCCTATTAATGGCGCAATACTAGCTGAGATGAAGTAAAAAAAACAAAAAAACAAAAAAAAACAAAAAAAGAACTCAAGATAGTCAATAATTCTGAGATCGAACTACAGAAATAAAAATATAATTTTGTCTGGACTCCTAATTAGCTAATTAGTCTGGTCCAGACTTATAGCGCAAGAGTTTTTTTTTTAACCCAAAATTGGTACACATCCGGAAACTGTCCTGATATCTGTATCAAAAAATTCCAGGCCTCACCCCGCATTTGGCCGGGTTACAAAACCACTCTGTATCAGCTATCATGCTCTTCATCTGTTAATGGTTGTGCTACTTCTAGTAGTCACTAAATGCAGTCTTGACTACCGTCAATAGGCAGGGTGTTTGGTTTGCCAACCAAACGTGAAAGCGTTCGATCAAATCATCAGAGAGAAATTGCTGTCCAAAATCAAGAACATCACCACAAAGGCAAATATCTCCCGGATGGGGTTTTGGACCCTAACTGCCGTATTGTAGCTGTTAAATCCGATTTAATGGTCACCCGGTTACCTATGATCTCTCTCTCTCTCTGAAAGGCAGCAACAAAGAAATTAGCATGCCAAAACTTGCGGATATCCACACCTACAAGGATTGAGGAAGGCCATGATACCTTTATACGACTATTGAAGGGTTCAGTGATTACAGAGCTATCATTTTGCCACGAAAGTTCACGAGTTTATCTGTGCTTTAGTCAACTTGATGATTCAAGAATACTATTCAATGGTTGACCATCTGTACCAAAGTACTCGACCAAAAAAAACAGAAACTTAGGCACTTACGCATTACCAGATAGTTTGGCAAGACGGGTGAGGTCCAGTGCGATCAGTGCATCCCTTTCGGCTGGGGTGAGTTTCATACTGCGTACGAGCCGAATAATGAGCTCTTTTGTTTCTTGTATCATTCGCTTTGCGATAGGATTAAAGTGATCGAAGACAACTATACCCCTCTCTTCGTCTTCCTCGCTCATGTCTTCTTCAGCTTTGTACCCTCGAAGAAATCTGCTCATCTTTCGTTGCGGAGCTCCGCCGGAATAAGCAACCTCCGGGACAGAAGTTTTAGAGAACGTTGTTGAATCCAGATCTGTGGCATCCTGTGCACAGATAGGGCCCGCAAAAACAGCTCCCGCAGCAACCAGGATGATGTATATAAGATGC
This sequence comes from Phytophthora nicotianae INRA-310, assembly GCF_000247585.1. Lineage (NCBI taxonomy): Eukaryota > Oomycota > Peronosporomycetes > Peronosporales > Peronosporaceae > Phytophthora > Phytophthora nicotianae. The sequence continues at coordinate 912,555 of NW_008634126.1, read as the reverse complement.
ATCGCAGGTCAGCTTGAGAAAAGCTATCGTCGCTTGGGTAGGGGGGGGGGGGGGGCAGTAAGTTGGATTGTGGGCTTGCGAGAGAGTTATGGAATCCCAAGTGTTCGCACGCACAAGGACGTATTTGGTTAGAATGGTCATTCTGTCGATTCAATACGCACTCTCCCATTTCTCACCTCGCGTATTGCGTTATGGGAAGGGCATGCAGAACAAATTTGATTGGAGACTCGCCGCAACAACCTCTGTGTCGAAGAATAGCCTCCGAAAGCTATGACACTGCTGTGGACGGTCGTTTTCCTGTGTAAAAATGCTGAATGGGAAATACAGTGACTTTCACCTCAAAACACATCTCATGATGTCCGTCGTTTATGTTCTGTTGTAATGGACTAATGAAGTAAAAGTATCAATACAAGAGTGCGGGTTCTCGGTCAAGTATTCTGGGGCTGGGATATTTCAATGTGATGATTCGACCTTAGATCCTTTGGAATTTCAGTGGACTTTGTATAAAGTTTGTATGGATGCTTCCAGGAAATTCGGATTCTCTGAATTTATACATCCTAAGCTCTTCTTGAACAAACCACAGCCAACTTGTAACTTAACGCTATTTCAAACACAATTACATGAAATAGGCCGAGAACCAGCACAAGTGACCAGCCCCTGAAATACTTCACAGGTCAATGTTACGGCAACAAAATGGGATTCAGTACTGCACTGTAATACAATGTAGTAAATCTGCACATCCTTTCAGAATACACCAAAAGGTTTGGTTTGCTCACGAGTGCAAATATCCGACCACAGCCAATAGAATCAGTTTAACAAGTTACTTTCCCAAAACCACACGCACTAATTTACAAACGGTGATACTAACAATTGTATCCATTTGGTGATGCGTACGAGTTAGTTCGTCGTGCATTATAAACGCATGCATCATGGTACGGGTCGTTCTTAGCTGTAGCAAAACTGTGAAGACACCGTTTCACTAATTCGTAAGTTGCGTCAGTGCTGTCCATCGAAGCCCACACGTGTAGCCAGCTAGGGCAAAGCAGCTAGGGCAAAGCAGCTAGGGCAAAGCCGTCAGTCTTCACTTATCTCCGCAGTTTCTTCGTCCGACTGCATAACTTGACAGTGTTAGATTAAGTAATAAAGTAGTAAAATTAGGTTTACAAAGAACTTTGTTAACATGCCTCCGTTTCGACCGATACCTCAGAGTCCGAAGAGCTAGAACATTCATTTCATTCCGGTTGACTGCTGATACCTGAGAAATCCGGTGCTGATGAACTCAATGTCATCGGTAGCTACGCGTTGACGTGTAATATGAGCAAAGGTAGCAAAGTGCGACAAGCAGTGAATGTGAATGGGCTACTTACGCCGCTTATTTGTTGCAGGAAAACTTCTGACTGTACCCAAAAGCTACAAAATAGAGCCGATATTCTACAAAACCGTCCTCTGAATTGACGGGTTTTGATTTGAATGAAAGAAGTACTCGGCACAATATCATCTCCATTTCCAGAAGTGCATTCTCAGCTCTGATGGCTTGATCCTTGAAGACGGCTTCCTCATTATCGTGTATCCTTCACTGGTGGATGTTCCTGAGGTCTGCTGAGTTCTGCATTCAAACCAAATGTTAGAAGAATATGGAGAGCCTGTGACTATTGCGCACCTTTTGGTAAATTAGGGCCAACATTTGTCTTCCTAGCTTATACTCGGCTTGAAGTCGCTCGCGTAACTCTCGGTTCTCATTCAGAGCTCGCCATCTCTCTTAGATTTGACGCTGAGCAATTTCCTGCCACACAAAGCGCGATTCTTTCTTGCTTGGTACGATTAACCGATAGCCCGGGGTGTCATTGGAGTAAGTGATGACTCTATTCTTAGCGCGTCCTTCATGACGTTCTCGGACGCTGTAGATCGTTTGAAGCTGCGCCAGCTTCGTCTCGAGCCAACTGAAGCTGCTCCAGCTCTACTTTATCTCGGCGTACACGCTTATTGTTGGTCTCGTGTGATGTCGTCATGCACGAATCTTTAGACGGTTGAATGTTTTGTGGTGGTGCAATAGTGAAATTCTCGGGATTTGTCGGGGTTTCAAAGTGCCATGGGCCGAGAAATGGCCCTATAGTGTCATCACGGACGTACTGCTCTGCAATATATCCAATTGATTATGTCGAAGTGATGCTGCTCTACACAGCGTCGACACGAAAGTGGACTCGACAACAAGTGATTGGAATAATACACATTGATGAGATGAGAGCGCATGACAAATTTTCACGCAAACACCGATTACAGCCATCATTTTTCTGCCCCCCCCCCCCCCCCCCCCCTTCCGCATATTTGTTCGAGCTACAGTATCCGCTCCACAATCTGTCCAGGGCACCACTCTTATTTTTGTCCACATCTTAATTTAACATAGCAGGTAATAAGTTTTAGTATAGTCAAATCTGGCTCAGAAGTGTATTAATAAGTGCATCGCCAACGCATATGCTGTGACCCAATGAACTTCTACTTACTGTTTCGTGAAATTTCTTGAAGGTCGTACTAGTTCACGCTGCTTCTTGCGAGTAGGCAACCCCGGGATGCAGTCGGCTTGTTGCTGATGTCTACATTGTACTTGCCGGTTAACCAGCACCTCACTTTAAACTTTTAACTGACACAGGGCAGACTTGTTTCCCGCCTTGTTTGAAAGTTCAAAACGGTCACAGGGTGTTTACCTTAGATGGCGCTTTTTT
>NW_008634126.1:906938-907385 GCF_000247585.1 Phytophthora nicotianae INRA-310 | reverse complement strand
CTTTTTACTTTTCTTAGTTGAGAGGAGCAATCGCAACCAAACGAAAATGCCGCTGAGGTCCAAAACCCAGAGACAAACCAAACAAATCAGGAGCGCTCGCAGTCGTATTAGAAGAGGGCAAGAGCCTTTAAGAAGGCCAAGACCGACTAAACCTTCTTGCCGGCAACCTAGTGTAAGCAAATCGATTCGGACAATCGTATGGCCAGCATTATATACCAGCTTAAATATATGTTGTACCCTCCCACATCATGGCTATATATATGCTAGATAGACATCGCACTAATTGGCTATACAACACAACCCCTTACGACTTCTGCCTCACACCTTAGCAAGGCAATATTGCTTTCTCCGTAGATCAGCAGCTTCCCCTTCTAAAGGAAATAATATGTGAGGTTACGGGAATGTGGTTCTTCCTCCGTTTCGACCGATACCTCAGAGTCCGAAGAG
>NW_008634126.1:905109-906751 GCF_000247585.1 Phytophthora nicotianae INRA-310 | reverse complement strand
TGATGAGCGCGTATCAAAGGGGTCAGGAAACTGTCGTCAACCGAGAAGCGGCGTCCGATCATCCGTCTCGTAGAGTTACAATTGTAAGTTTACATCCAGATATTTCCCAGGTTTGGAATTTATTTTTCTTCCCGCAATTTATTTTTTTCCTTTCACGCCCAGCCACTCAATCGTAGAACTGATACACGGCAGGTCGGAGAAAGGGAAGGAACATGGCGCGCACGCACAAGACGGCCCAAATCGAGCAGTAAATGGCCGACCAAGCTCGCGAGGAAGAAGAAGCGCGTACCGCAGAGGCAGTACGCAGGGCAAGTGTCGAGGCGTCCCGAACCCGAGCGGAGAAGTCTCGCGCGATGAAGATTGGGCGCGAGGAGAAGGAAGGTGTGGATGTCAGTACCGAATCTGGTCCCAATGAAGCCACTACGGCCGACGCCTCGACGGATATTCAGCACTCAGATGATGGGGACGAACATGAAGACGAGGAGGACAGCGCGTCGGCGTCGGAGGAGGAGAAGGATGAGGTGGTGCACAGTGGCACGCGTGGTAAGAAGAAGAGGCCGCATCCGATGGCGGAGACGACGACGATGGAATAGGCGACGAAGCTACAGTGCCCTCGTTCCAGACTGATCACAAAACCTGGGCGCTATTTGATGAAAGCTTGCAGGAGTACATGCGTACGACCAAGCAGGTGCTAGTTGTAAGAGCAACGGTCAGTGCCAAGCGACGCAACCAGGATCTGCGTAAGCAAACGCGGTATCAAGGGCTCCCAGACAGTCAGATTCCTTTGGTCCCTGAGGAAATGAACCCTTGTCAGCGCAGGTACATTTGTACGCATGGATGGGCCGAACGTGAAAGGTCTAAGGGCAAGCGGAAGGTGCACAAGCTTCGCCGGACTGACTGTCCGTTTTAATTTCTGGCTCAGGTGGTGCAAACAAAGGGGCATCTCGCTGAAGCGCGAGGTGTATCGACACAATCACCCAATCAGTTCCGACATTTACATGTCGTACCCAGGTATTCGCCAGGTATCGTCCAGGTCTCCGCTAATCCCTGGTATTGAGCTGTTGGTGGAGTCAGACGCTAAGAAATCGAGTATTTATGACTATATCCGGCGGAATTCTGATCACCGCGTGACGATGGATGATGTTCGCACGCGTTCGCCAGTCTGGTAAAGTAAATATTGTGTGCTCAACGGGTTCGTAGGTTTCTAACTGCATGCGTGTACTCTTTCTGCAGGAAGGACACTTTCTGACGACGACGCAGTTGCTGAGACTGTGGTCAATTTCAATTTGGAGAACCCAAGGAATGTATCCACCGTTGTGCAAAGCGCTCGAGGCGATACTGGTGTGATATCGGTGACAACAGCTCACATGCCCGCGATGTACGACAACTTCCCTGAGGTGTTGCAAATGGACTGTACCCATAAGACCAACAAGTGATAAGACGCAAGCTCCCTGAGGCTCGCGTGCTCTTGTGTCATTTTCACGCGATGAATTGGCTACATGAAATTGTGCGTTGTGGGAAGTACGGGTCGTACGCTCCTGACGTGGCTGACCAGTTGAAACATCTCATTACGAACATGACCTACGCAAGGAGTGAAGGCGATTACAAAGCGAACAGGGATGAGTTTAAGGCCGTGGCGTGC
>NW_008634126.1:900838-903194 GCF_000247585.1 Phytophthora nicotianae INRA-310 | reverse complement strand
GTCGAGAAACCTGGTTATTTGTGCGGAGGTCTTCAACGTAGGGGAGCAGATTCTCACGCAGCGTCTTAGCGTAATCGATGGAGTTTTGACGGCCCTCTAGAATGACCAGCTTCGTTTTACCGTGCTAGCTGACGCCAGTCCAAGTCATGACACTTCCTCCGCCACTCACCCGCTTCGAGAACAATTCAGGATCTTGTCGTACATCATGCCAGTAGTAGCGATAGCCGTCAGGGCCATCTAAATTGAATTTTTTTCATCTGTAAACACAACACGTCGCCAGTACGTGCTCTTACCAATTTTATTTTGAGCAAATGCAAGACGAGCTTTTCTGCAGTGTTTCTTGATGGCCGGGGCGGGTTTTCGCTTAGCAAATTTCGCGAACTTGGACGCCTTGAGCATTCTTAGCACGGCAGAATACTTGACAACGCTCCCAAGTAGAATGCGATCTCTGGTGATGATCTATTCTTGTGAAATGCAAGCTGAAGATGCGCCGAGCGTGCCGATGAGTGACTTTAGCCTTCTGCCTCGCTTTTTAGGGGAACTTATGCTCACTCGTTGCGTTAGAAAGGTTCGAATGGCTTTCTCGCTGCGCCAATCTTTGCAGCGATCGCTCTGTTACTTAGATTGCAGTCTCGGTAGGCCAGAACCTTACCTTTCTCTTCTGGTGTGAGAAGCGTGCCTTTGGCATGTTTTGGCGAAGAACAAGAGCGTGAAATGGCGCCAGAACGTGAAGAATATGAAGGGAAAACTCTACTATCAAAACTTGCACAATAGGCTAACCAGTTTGGAGAAAACCGAAATATAGTCGAGTACGTCTATAAATTAGCACCAGATGACAAATGAACGTTTGGCAATTACACATAACGTCACTTGGTCTATGCTTGGATGTTTCCTGGCTCAGCAGAAGTTGTTTAAAAAACGTTAGCTGCCCGCTCATTGAAAACGAAAAGCTAGTGCCTAGCTGGTTAAGTGCTTATATTTGGTGCGTCTTTAATTTTGCACCAGACTGTAGACACCGAGCGTAAGATGTTCAAGAAGCGGGAAGACTATTCCATGGACACCCTCAAGGAACGAATAGGACACGATATCATTCATGGCGACCAGAATCTTGATCTTTGGAATGTCCAGAATCACCGTGTCTACAAGTAAGAGATTGCGGCCGGTGACGAGAAACCAAATTGGGGGAGATCTGAGCACATTGAATATGATAATCATTAATGAATTCAGATAGCGCTATCTCGCTCTCCGTTGTTATATACTTAAGTACTACGTGTACCAGTAAACTCATGTAGTACGAGGAAAATATACAACACAGAATACCTCACAGGAACACACAAAGAGAGGTTAGTCACACATTATTAAAATATGCTAGTGAGTGGATGCGAGGAGTGTAACCGATGCAAATCTGAGCGGGGTGCTCGCAAAGTAGGGCCGCCCGGTATTTGTGTAGGCGGGCCCAGTGACAAGCTCACCACCGCACGGACCCGTTACACTTTCCAGTTCATGTATTTTTATTATGCGGGGGTCTGGGGGTGCAACCCATTGTATGCTTTTAGTAGAGCGCTTTCCAAAATTGTGATTGTTTCGTGCGTTTTGGATGTGCTTTCATGTAGTACAGATTTCTCTTTATGTGGTGTCCTCTAGACGCATGCGCTGTTTAGTCGAGCAGCAACAAAATTATTGAAATTTAAGTACATCGTCTAATGAATCCAGAGTAGTTGTACTAAAATACATGGTGCTCTTAACATACAGTTTGTGGTCGTTACTGCGAGCTTTTTGACATTTTGCTGGATATAAAGCCGATCCACTATTGTATTTTCGTATAGACCCTTGCCGAACGGGTGAACATCGATCTTTGACAGGAAGAGCAGTGATGAAGGTCACAAGGGCTGGTTTCTTGACTGGCAATCAAGTAGAGGTGAGCTTGAGTAAAGAATTTCAAGATTGACCCCGGTAAATGTTGCAAAACGCTATTTCTGCTCGAGCAATGAGCAGCAGAACAGTTTAGAAATGGCTGACAGACCATCACTGCATCCGTAGCAAATGCTGTGCTGCAACAAATGAAAGCTTAGTAGTAATTTTGGCAAACTTTGGTATTACTTTTAAATAAGATTACCGCAAAATGATCGTACCCAACTATGGCTTCCCGTAATTACCAACACGTGATTCCAGTTCGAATCCGGTGTAACAATCCGTACAATAATAAGGTATGTAATACCTTGATGTCTCAGACCTGGAACACATTTCATGCAAACTAGGTGAATGTTGCTTATGACGACCAAGTGCAACATCATCGGTAAATTACGGAAGATGAGAGTAATTTATCTTGGTGAATATCGTTGGAAGCTACGCTCAA
>NW_008634126.1:899021-900738 GCF_000247585.1 Phytophthora nicotianae INRA-310 | reverse complement strand
ACTATTGTCCATGCCAGTGCTCGATAGCAACTGCTTAAATGATGCTATAGAGTAGTGTCAACAGTACATTAGTTTGAGAATCCAGAGCTTCTCCGTGCAAACACGGCATTAGTCATAGTACACAGAACAGTAAATATGATCCTGGAGACGTGGGGGGATTCCATAGACAAAGCTATGTTTGCAAGCTATATATACATATATACATCTTGAGTAGTTCTAGTAGAGACTTCTGGCGATTTTGATCTTGCGGTCAGCTTATAAAAACGCATATGTTCTCTCTAAAACTAAACTAAGCGGTTCGCCTCCATTTTGTCACTAGCAAGCTTTCACTCAAGCAAAACCTTTCGCTTTGGTCGTACCGGAGTCTGTTTTGATATACCGGTAAGCACCACATTGAAGCGCATTACCGAGCTGGTATTCGAATTGATGTACCGGTAAGGACTATCCCACCCAATTTGCCTTTATTGAGCTGTCCCTAACAGAACTACTGTGCTTCCGATCCCAGAAAATTATTCACATTTTTATTAGTCAATAATATTCTTAGCGTTTTTCTCACCTTATGTAATGTGGTGTTAGAAATGAAAGTATTTGACCCCCCCCCCCCCGAATTTTAGCACAGCTGTAGGACCCGAAAAAAACTATTGTATCGTACTTACTAAACCATTAATTCCATTACCCTTTTGGACCAATCGCATAGTTATCATTTTCGGCAGGCTCGAGCCCGATGGGTTCTATTGAGGTGTATTCCTTGTTCTGGTTCCATTCAGACTTTCGTATTGGCTATATTAAAAAAATTACAACTTTGTCTTTGTCCGAGCTTTCGTTGGCCCAGCGAACGTTCCAAAAATGCAAGACCTTCATCTCTTTGATCTCGATTGTGGAGTGGACAAGTATCTGCCAGAAAACACTTCTCTAGATGACGCTCGACGATTCCAATCGTCAATTATATCCATCGCGGCGAACACTGTCTCGTTGTCGATTAATTAGAAGATATGGAGCTGCTTCAGTTTTCTACTAAACGCAGTTGAATTTTCTGAGCTGGAAGAGAGACTATAGACTGACGCCGAGGTTGTTGAATCTCGTGGTTTTGAATCTGCAGAAGAAAAACTAATGAAGGGGCAAACGCGATGCTTTACAAGCAGAGATGAACAGTCTGTGGCATGGCTGCTGTGTGTTTTATTTTGATAATGAAGAGGAGTACGACAATTACGTGTAGTATGTCTTCTAGAGCAATTTTGGGTAATTTCCAGCGGAGATTGTCCAGTTCTTCACAATCAATATTGTTGCAATAGTATCACGATAAATCAATAAGTCCATCCCCGTCCAACGAGTGTGAACGATTCTTCTTGTCGGCCAAGCTTATTTACTCGCAGCGAAAGCGGTGGATCCGTCAAATTGGAGATATTAATGTTCCTCATTTACATCATGACCATGCGTATGTAGAATCCGTTAGATCTTGGGCAAAAGCTTCCAGGCCTTCTTTTATTTTCCAATCTACCATGGAGCATAAAGGCTACAACTGTTACTGCAAGCGCAAGGCCACCAAGACTAATACAACCTACGCGGTCTGTGCTGGACACCGAGCTGGGTGTAAGGCTCGCCTGATTGTTCGCGACGGAAAAGTCAGAGCACTCAATTATTACCTTTGCCTAGTGGAGACGCCGCCAGAAGTCATCGATGTCCGCCGAGAAAAACAGGCCGTTCTTCAGAGAGTGTG
>NW_008634126.1:896978-897842 GCF_000247585.1 Phytophthora nicotianae INRA-310 | reverse complement strand
CTAGATTTGTATACTATAGTTCACTAAAGTGGCTCGCGAAAGGGTTGATAATGACTCACGTGGTATTAAGGTTGACATAACACGTATTGTCTTAAGTACAGGCTTGCCTAATATTAAGACGACTTATTTTAAAATGGATAGCAGTAGAATGCTGGTACCTTGTTATAATTCTTACGTGGTCTAATGTGGCATCATTTTGTCCTAATCCTTTGTTTCACCAGCATTTTTACTGACAAGTTGTTCTAAGGGGTGAGCTAATCACGGCAAGGTATCCGTATTATACTGCAATATCTTGAAGTACTTTTAAGACAATTAGAGCTGTTTTAGAACATGCTAAAGTATGCTTTTACCAGCACCGATCTACTCTTACAAATCTGTCACTGGAAAATTCCATTAGTTGACAGATTTGGTTCCAACTTTGGCATAGATTTTATATCATGCCAAAACTATGGAAAGGATATTTGTTGAAGTGTGATGATGCCAAATGGGTATACGTTTATGATCCGACCACCACCAAATGGGATAATATGCCGCGATGTCTCTACGGAGCGCTTAAGGACAGATGATCGCCACAATAGTCTCTTGACACAGCTTGAGCATCGGAAACCCCTAAACTTTCCAACACTGAGGACCGTATTTAGACTTCTGTGGTTGGCAACTCTATCATCCACATATCTACTCCAGATACTTACAGGGTTTCGAAAACGTAGTGTGTCCTCATATTATTATTATTCTATGTGTATTATATATTTTGTATTTGACGTAGCAAATTTGGAGAATGTGAGACGGATGGAAATGGACCAATCAGCTGTGAGGGGTCGCCTACTTCAAGTGCGCAACCAGAACCATCATTTTGACCCGAAC
>NW_008634126.1:895510-895997 GCF_000247585.1 Phytophthora nicotianae INRA-310 | reverse complement strand
CGGTTATCGGAGTACCCCCTCCGTTAGTCGGAAGTCCAGGGCACTGTGTGTCAGAGTGGATCGTAACGTGATTTTGCGAACCCCATTCCACCACATCATCGGGTTTTGCGGACTAGCTGCGATGGGCCGGATATTAGTAGGTCCAGATGCAGAGGTCAGACGCTTTTTTATGCGTAATGGACAGGTCTAAATCTACTAAAACAACAACAGCAAATTAAGCTTTTGGGTTTTTAGAAAACTGCGAACATCTATGCCCCAGACTAGTTTAGGCGCTCAACCGCCGACCACCCCTGATGCCTTTCCAGAAAGTATAAGATAAATTTATCTACAATCGCCTGTGTTGATCGCTTTGGATTTGTCATTGGATACTTTTAATAGTGTAGCCGTACGAGCCACGTGGTATAAAATTTGGAAAGTCACAGCTATGTGCCCTAACATCACACAATCAAAGAAGCCAGAAACACGAAACAGTGCAGAACCCCCCCCC
>NW_008634126.1:894430-895064 GCF_000247585.1 Phytophthora nicotianae INRA-310 | reverse complement strand
AAAAAAAAATGCTGCCACCCAATACCACGCTCTGTAGCAGCAGAAGCGTGTGCAAACCACGACTGCCGTGTGTGTTCAAGTCTGACGGCAACATTACCATAGCCTATGGGTCTACGGCTAGGTTGTAACCGCGTGTGGCATCTGATCCATAGGTGCAGGCCACTTTTGGGCGATTGGGTGTCATACCTGTGTAGGAACAGATGTCAGGATGCAGACCGTATTAAAATGGTGATATAGTCTGCAACCGTTGGTACTGGCATTGTACAGAACGTTGCACAAATCCTATCAAGAACACTATGCAATTATATGTAAAGTGGATTTAGTCGGCAATAGTAACACTTGTTGTAAATTTTCTGTATTTATGGCACAGGGTAAGCCCAATTGCTATGGCACTTCGGGGTAATTTTCGTGGCCCTTTCATGACAATCTCACTCTACACCTTATGGGTTCTCCACCAACATTGCCTGACAAGACATGGCATGGCGCGAATGGCATGCGGGTAGCCCTGGCATTACCGACATCCTCCATGGAAGAAAAGGCATCCTCCTCTTCGGCTACCACCCCCGGATCGGTTGAAAGGGTGACCGGTTCACCCACCACTTCGCGACGGAAAAGTCAGAGCACTCAATTATTA
>NW_008634126.1:856822-893054 GCF_000247585.1 Phytophthora nicotianae INRA-310 | reverse complement strand
GCTAAAAATGCTGATGTATTGATTTTAGTTCATCTGCGAGCGTGAGAACTCCTCTTTGGGTCCACGAGTGGCTGAAGAGGCTGTAGATCTGGCGTCTCTTCTAGATGTTGCAAATGAATCACGTGCTCTGAAGGTGAATCGATGCATGCTGGTATCTCCACCGGCGAGAGCGTAGGCTGCGCAGATCTCACGTGCATTTGTAGGGCTGGTGGTTGCTTGTCTAGTGCAGCCGCGGTGCTGCCACCGGTCATTGGCATAACCTGAGCTGACTGAAGAATATTGTCTGGGGCTGGTGTGTTATGACAGAGTCCCGGACCAATGTACCACAGGTCAGGACTACAGGCTTCTGGAATTTGGCAAGGAGACAAGAAACGAGAGATTGAAACTACTTACAGGCGCGTTGAAAGACGGCCGTATTGCATGCTATATCGTACGCGTCTTCGACGATCTTGTCGATTTTATTCTTTTTCCGGATCAGTATGTCTTCAATATAAGAATCTACTAAAACAAATTCGCGCTTGAGATCAAGTTCGAAGGGCAGAAGTGGTCCGCTCACCAGATCGACCAAAATCTTCCCAGCGAGGAGAGCTCAAAACTACCCTCAGATGCTCGTCGCTGCTTTGGAAGCTTCAGAAATTGATCTCGTCTTGACCCTCTCCTTTTACTGTGTTCTCTCTGCAAAATAGTACTGGAGGAACACGATACTTCTGACTCTATTGTCTTATATCAAAATGACTATTTCCGGCAGTCTTCTACTGTGTTACAATAGGATAACATCTTATAGCTCCCACTAATACTCAATCCTAGTTGCTCTTTTCAACCCTTCTTCTCCCATGTGTCCTTCTTCCAATGCAAGAGTGCCTCGCAACAACAGCCTCTCTTGCTGTGAGATGTTGCTCCATATAGCCAGAAGGTCAGGCTATTTAGGTTGCGCTATACGTATGTGCAACCATATCCAATTAACATGTTGCGAAGAGTGAGAGCAGGCACTTAGGAAACCATCACTGGTATGTAGTGGTGAGTGCCAGTTAGTATGTCTTGAAACCAATGAGGTGATTTTTTTTAAGACAGAATGCTGCCGGATTTGTTTTTTGAAACACTTATAGTGGTTTTCCTTTTCCCTAACTATAGGAATATCTTTCATAGCCTCCCTTTCTTCTTGGTCTGTACTTCCATGGCCTTTGTGAGCTTGATGCTACGGTCTGATGGCGTAGCCGTCTGGTACACAATAAGAAGATTGAATTTGTCGAGAACAGTTTTTGGCATACTTTTGCTGGTGAATAAAGGTCGTTCGTTCCGACCTCGACCGCCTTTCTGCAACTGGCAGTGTTACGGCGTCGGTCGTACGGGTGGCACCGGTGGGAGTCCTCACCACGAAACTCGAGGTTGCAGGCACTACGCCTTGACAGTACTATCATGTAGGTCCTTCTGCAACCCTCGACATTGGCGGATGTGATGATAAGGCTTCTGACAGTAGCCGCACACTTCGTCATACGACACAGTGTTGGGCGTGGTCTACACAGGATCAAATAGCGCACGCTCCGCTTTGGTGATGCGGCTCTCAGGTGTGCCTTTTGCTAAGGAGTACGTGTTTCCCTTTCATCTTGCGGGTTTTGTCCTCAAATCTCATTTTGAGCTAGTCGTACGAGGTATACTTCCGCCAGCCTTTCCATAATAGTTTTGATGAATCCGACGACATCTTTCCTACATATGGCAGTAATCCGTCGACCGAAGATCGCTGGTCTGGCAGTGGTCGGCCCAGACAGCTGTTTAGTAACATTTTGGCAGAACAGTCCAGTCGACTAGATTTACGATAGTGATCACGTTGCGTTCGAGTTCAATGCATAGTATGTGTATACAATATGATTTCCTTCCGTAATATACGCACAGGTGTCAACACCATCGATAGATTTTATGGTATAACATTGCTGATTTATGTCTCAATTTTCTGGAGTGGCTTCGGCTTGTATTGACTCCAAAGTGCGTGAATATGAAAGGAAATGGGTCGTTTAATTGAACTGTAGCGGTAGTTTTAGTGTCACCTAATCCCTCAACTAAGTTCCTCTATGTCAGAACGCTGTTGTACGGTTTTATGTGAAATATAACGATTTAAATTCGGAAAATTGTTTGCGATTGTCTCAAATATGTATCCTAAATAAACAATATCACGAAATGAAAACGAAATTTCACCAAACGTTCCATAGCGCCCGAGCCGATATTACATAACGCCTCGACCTCAAAAAAAAGTAGCGACCATCAAAACTGCAACCAGCAAGAGTTTGCAGCTTGCCTTTGTGTTTCCTCGCTGTCATGGGTCGTATCACACGGCTAGAGCTCGAGAACTTCAAGTCGTACGGCGGGTATCACATCGTAGGGCCGTTCCACCGCTTCACTGCCGTTATCGGTCCCAATGGCAGCGGCAAAAGTAACCTCATGGATGCCATTTCCTTCGTCCTGGGTGTACACTCGCGTCAGCTGCGCTCCAATCAGCTACGCGACTTGGTGCACAGGTCACCGACTGACACTGCTACCACCGATCGTTCGGCGTTCGTGACGCTCGTGTACGAGCTCTCAGCGGGCGAGACGCCGCCCTCCAAGTCACTGGCAGCCCAGAACCAACAGAAAGAAGTAAAATTCACGCGTCTCATCTCGGAAAAAGGCGTGGGCTCGTACCGTATCGACGGCCAGGACGTGAGCTCCGAGAGCTACCAGAATCAGCTCAAGGAGATCGGAATTTTAGTAAAAGCTCGCAATTTTTTAGTTTTCCAGGGAGATGTCGAGTCCATTGCCAGTAAAAGCCCCACGGAGCTCACAAAACTATTCGAGCAGATTTCCATGTCGGATGAACTTAAGAACGAGTATGAGAGGCTTTTAAAAGAGAAGGATGCGGCCGAAGAGAACACAATTTTCGCCTACAAAAGGAAGAAGGGGCTCGTGGCGGAGAAGAGGCTTGTGAGAGAGCAGAAGGAAGAAGCTGAGCAGTTCAGACAGAAGCAAGAAGCTGTGGTAAGGTCATAAAAGTGGGATATAGGGTCAGAATGCGTACTAAATGGGTGTATTGCTGCTTGTAGAATGATCTACGGGTAGAGCACTACTTGTGGCAGCTTTTCCAGGTTGAAGACGACATTAAACAACGAGAAGAGACCGTGAGGCAGTACCAGGATGCTCGACGTACTTGCAAGCAGAAGGAAGACGCTGTAGCACAGACGTACAATGAGAAGATGAAGGGGTTAAACGCCAGTCTTCGCGAGGTGAAGACGAATCGCCAGCAGATCCAGGACTTTCAGAACGAGATGGAAGATATCCAGCCTCAAGTGATTCGTCTACGAGAACAGACTCAGTATTCACAGAGGAAGATCGTCGAGTCGGAGACAAAGGAGAAGACTATGAAAGAGCGGCTGGAGGGGAAGTCTAAGGAGATTGAAGCCTTGAAGAAGGATCTGGAAGCTCTGGAAAAGGCCAAAGCTGATCTCGACGCGAAACAGGCCCAGGAGGCGAGTCAACGAGGCGAGGAAGGCTCGCTGGTGCTGGAAGGCTCACGTTTGGAGGAGTATCATCGGATCAAGGAAGCTGTACAGGTCAAGACAAACGTATTGCGAGATGAACTCGAGTCGATCTTACGTCAGCAGACCGCAGATAAGAACAAGGTGGAGACACTCAGCCAGGAACATCAGGAGAACATGAGGATGATCGAAATGCTGACTGACGACCTCAAAAAAGCTGACGAGCGTGTCATCAGTATGCAGCGAGTCATTTCTGACACGGAGCGCGATATCGCAGAAGCTAAGATGAAACTGCAGAATACTGACGACGAGAAACGCGGTCAAGCGGAGGAGAAAGAAAAACTGACAAAGCGGTTGGAGCGCGTCAACAACAAGTTACAGGATCTGAAAGACGATAAGCGACAATCGCAGGCTGAGGCGAAGAGAGCGGACACACTGGAAACGCTGAAGCGGCTGTATCCTGGCGTTCGTGGTCGTCTTGTAGATCTCTGCAAGCCGACTCAACGCAGATATAACATGGCTGTGACTGTGGCGACTGGCAAACACATGGACGCGATCGTAGTGACCGACTACAGAACAGGACAAGAGTGTATTCAATACCTTCGAGACTCTCGTGCAGGCAGCGCTCAGTTTATTCCTCTGGACAAGATCCGAGTTAAGCCGATCAACGAGCGCTTTCGCGGCTTGGGAAACAACATCAAGATGGTGGTCGATGTGGTTGAGTGCGACGCGGAGATTGAGCCAGCGCTGCACTACGCTGTGGGTGACACGGTTGTCTGTGATTCTATCGACGTTGCTCGCGATTTGTGTTTCCGCCAAAACGAGAAGGTGAAGGCAGTGACGTTGAACGGGATGGTTGTGAGCAAGAATGGCAGTATGACGGGCGGTAAGACCCAGAGAGACTTGCGTCGTGCTGGCCGATGGGATGAGAAGGAGGTCCAGGCTTTACAGCAGGAAAAAAATGGTTTGATCGAAGAAATTCGCGCTATTGAGCGCCACGGCGCATCCTACGCGAAGCTACAGACTCTACGTACACAGATAGAAGGGCTCAGCAACCGACTCACTCATGCAAAGGCCGATTTGGCAATTACCGAGACGAATAGACCCAAGATCCAGGCTCGAATTGATAATGCTCAGAAGCGAGTGGCGGAAGTGATCGATCCAGAGCTTCGTAAATTTGCAGCGGCTGTGGATTCTCGCAAGGGCAAGCTCAAACAGCTTGAGGAACAAATCCACGGAGTTGAAGACGAAATGTTTGCAGACTTCAGCGAAGCGATTGGCGTCGACAGTATCCGTGTCTACGAAGACAGAGTGCTTAAGAGACACCACAAGGCCATGGAGATGCGACGCAAAATTACAGAACATGAAGCGAAGCTTCGCGCACAGGTAAGGCAGAGGCATTGAAGCAGCATCATTTATATTGCCGCTAATATTTCGCTTCGTCCCAGCTCGAGTACTTGCAATCTCAAGACTTCAATCAACCCATGCTAGCAGCAAAGGAACGTGCAGCGCGAGAAGCTCAGCATTTGAAGAAGTTAATTGAAGAGGAAGATGGCCTTATGAAAAAGTTTACAGCCTTGCGCAAGGAAAAGAAGGAGCAAGAAGGAATGCGCACAACTTTAACTTCTAAGGTGGAGGAGCTTGAGAAAGAACTCCGAGAAATTGGCAGCAAGAAGAAGAAATACGAGGAACGCAAGGGCAAAATCCAACGACGAATTGCGTCAGAGGAGGCGGTGCTTGAACGTCTAAAAGATCACAAGACGGAGCTCTTCAAACGTGCAGCGCTGGACCAGATCAAACTACCAACTATTGCTCGTAAATCTGCCAACGGCTCCGAGGACGTCGAGATGGAAGTAGACGCAAGTGGATCAGGTAGCCCTGAAAACGCGGAGCTTTTACTTGGAGATGACGCAGCCAACCAAGATGTGGACTTTTCGTCGCTTCCAGATGCTCACGTCGTGGTGGATGATAAAGAATTCGACGAGATTAGCGCCGACTACGAAAAGCGGATTAGTGTTCTACTCACGGAACTCGAGCAGATACAGCCAAATATGCGCGCATTGAACAAGTTCGACGTGATCCAAAATCGAATTGGAAAGGAAGAAGAGGAACTGGACCGCATCAAGCAACAGGCTTTCGATACTGCGTCAAAGTTCGAAAAAGTCAAACAAGCTCGTCACGATCGCTTCATGGAGGCGTTCAACCACATTTCAGGAGTGATTGACTCGACGTACAAGCAACTCACCAAGAGCTCCAAGCATCCACTAGGTGGTACGGCGTATTTGAACTTAGAGAATACGGAAGACCCGTATCTAAGCGGGATGAAGTTCAACGCTATGCCTCCAATGAAGCGATTCCGCGAGATGGAGGAGTTGTCTGGTGGTGAGAAGACTGTGGCTGCGCTCGCGCTGCTGTTTGCGATCCACAACTACCGCCCGTCGCCTTTTTTCGTGCTTGATGAAGTGGATGCAGCACTAGACAATGTGAACGTCAACAAGGTGTCCACGTACATCGCCAACTGCGACTTCCAGTGCGTCGTGATCTCGTTGAAAGACTCGTTCTACGAGAAGGCTGACGCGCTGGTCGGAATCTGCAAGGACATCACGTTGCAGCAGTCCAAATCGATGACACTGGATCTCACCAAGTTTGACTAACTATCAAGACCGACTAATTTTTTTTTACGTTTGAAGCTGCAGGCGTACAGCTTTTCAATGGAAACCTAGTTTATTCTACGGCTTTTTATGCTAACCTTCCAGCTCGTTCCTCGCCCCAAAGCGAGTTTTCGACGAGTGTTCAGCTTCTTTTTGCACCAGCTCCTTCAGACGATGATCTGCAGCTGCTTGTGCTCTGGAGAATTTACCATAACGACGCTCTTCGTAGAGTAAAAAACACTCGGCTAGACGAATCTTGGAAGGTAAGTCCACTGTCACTTGACTGGAAGCAAATGAAGCTGAATCCAAGAGTACAGATAGATCGTCTTCCTCTGGCATCTCGATAGCCCAGAACACGCGCATACTTTGATCTAGACCTCCGATGGTTGAGAAGGGGTTTCGTCGAGGTAAACGCACTCCATCCATTGCAGCAGTGGCGAGTTGGCTTTTACTTACGAAATCAAGATCGCTGGTCATTTTCAGTGCGTAATTCAAGTTTCGCCATAGGAATGGCCGCGTCTGGAGCATACGACGTCTCCACCCGGCAATGGCATCTACTGTAGCTAACGACAGCTCTCGAACACGAAGGAGAGCTTCTAATAACTCGACGCTTTGGTCGTCTCGGAAGGAGCAGCAGCAGCGCAACAACTCGTCCAGTCCAGCTTCTCGAGCCACGATTGCTCTCAACACAACCAACTCTTCTTCCGACAGCAATCCCTCGTACGACAAAGCCTTGGTGCTGGAATACCTTGCCACTACGTTAGAAAACTGCTGTCCTTCATCCTTTTGCTTGTTTGGCTTCGACATGTAAGGCTTCAAAGGCTCGTCCTTCATCTCACGAAAATCCTCATTAAAACTTGCCGACTGCATTCTATCTGCTCTTCGCGTTACAAAGAAATTGTGAACAGTCGGTCATTTTTTTTTCTTTGGCTCCATTTTTTTTTTCGACCAGCTAGTACGATAACTGTAGTTTTGTGCTAAATGGCTCCACTTATTCGCGTTCAGCAGCACGACGCCGGATTTCTTCCCAGGTCGTGGGTTTTGCTGGAGCATCATCTTCGCTGGGCACTCCAAAGAAATAGTCATCTTCGTCATGGCGCAGTGCTGGAACATTTTTGTCTGTTCCTGCGCGACGAGTATCCCGCGAGTAGTGCGCGTAAGGGTCACGAGAGAGAGGAGCATCACGGTCTCCAAATTCCGATTCATCGGAATTTGGAGGCTTCGCACCAAAGAAAAATGGTGAACGACTTCCACTGTCGTTCGGCTCTCCGAAAGCCTCCTGGTCTCCGTCACTGGAATCCTTCTTGTGTCGAGGAGTGTCGAGTCCAGTAATCGGGGGAATGCTGCTAGAAATCCCATTGTCGTAGCGAGGAACAGGTGGGAGACTCGTCGCTGGTTTCGCTCCAAAACTCGCAGGTTCATTTGCTTCCTCATTCCACGAGTCACTGCAACACAGAGAGCAACAAAGTGAGCACTCGTGCCACTAAGCAACAGCTAAATTGACTTCTAACGTACGTAGCAGCCGCTGAATGTTTAAATTTCTGGTTCAGCTCCTGCACGAATGGGTTATCCGGAATCTTCTCCATCAAACTAGCACAAAAATAATGAGTTTTTTGTCTACTACACACATTTTCACATTCTCCTCACATGGACCTAGCCCGAGTCGCAAACGGCGACTTGTCCGACGGCAGCATCAGCAGGTCCGAGAACAAGTCCCGACGGATGCTGATGATGCCGTACGAAGCTCCAAACAAACCACCAGCTATAAAAACAAGAGCATTTAAATACAAATATCATGGTGTTACCCTCAATAATTCTTCACTCACACATCATGGCGAAGGCCCCTGCCGCTCTTTTCTGATTCCTGGAGAGTTTCCAGAATCCGGCCATTACGGTGGAGCCAAGAATCGCGCCTAGCGCAGCGCGGCGGCGGCCCATATTGGCGTAATGAGCCAAAATTTCCATCTCGGACTCCGTCCTGCGGTGTTTTTGTACCGTAGATATGAGGAATGGACTAAAACTGTAGAAGGAGAATAGTGCTACGTACTTGCCGATAAAGGACGCATCCTTGTCCTTGGACATCTCCGTGCTCAGCGTGCGGATGGCGTCGTCCACAGGCACCGTCGACAGCATCTTGGCTTAGAGCGAAGGATTACTATGGGATGTGGGGCTAATACGAATACGGAATTTGATTGGAAAAAATGATATTTGTATGACGAATAGAAAAGCAGGAGATTGTATCCATCTTCGCTTCAACTTGCTGGAAGCAGCAAAGTTGCTGGAGTGCGTGCGGTTCAAATAAACAAACTGAGCACGCTAATCAAGCGAAGAATTCATACATGGTTGATCTTGAAAAAGCTTAGCTCGTCCTAGGACGGTGCTTGATGATAAGCAAGACTAGCTATCTTATTCAAAAATGCCGTGTAGCGGACCGCTACTAGCGGTTTACAAATGTCGTCACTCACGTGCTCAGTACCAGCAGCCTTGAATATCTCGAATTCATCCACTACGAACTAGTTGGACTCTCTTCAGCTCTTTATTACGACGCCTTCCTCCGTCAACCGCTTGTTAATCTGCTTCTCCACGTACGCAAAGAGCTCAGGAATATGGTCGGGAAGTTGGCACGACACAAAGCACTGTCGGCCAGTGCGTCTTGCAAGTCTCTGAGCAATCTGTTGCTCCTCCATCTCCGGGGCCCCCACAATGGACGTGATGAGAGGCATGGGGCTGTAGCGTGTGGCGATGGCCGTCGACAGCGATCTAAGGCATAAAATTATCAGGAAAAAATAGTACATGTAATAAAATGCAATCTTGACACTACCCCCCGTACCCGAGACGAGGTTTGTCGGTCGCCGATCCCATCCACACGAAGATGCAGTTGCTCAGCAGCCAGATCTGGACCAGGTAGCTCTGGTCCAGCAGCGTCCCAGGCAGGTCGATAATGCGCAGTCCGGCGTCATCGCTCAGCTGGAGCTGCTGGAGCTCCGCGTCAAAAGTAGCTGCTTATCATAACGTAGAGGTTAACGCGGAATACAAGTACATCGCCTGAATTGACGCATCACCTACGTTCCATTTTGCTTCGGGTCAAACGAAAAATGGTAAGTAAATCTAGTTTTGATTGGTCGAAAGTTTTATCCAATCACAACCACTATATTTCTGACCATCATTCGTCTGGCCGCCTAGTGAAAGCCAACATGTCGGCGGATGCGAGTCTGGAGGAGCTGGAGGCGCGGCTTGTGACGTTCACAGAGCAGCTGCAGAACATCCATGAGCTTTTGCAGAGTGACCCCACAAATACCGAGTTCCTGAGTATCGCCAAGGACCTCGTGGAGGTCATCCAGCTCACTAAGGAGACGGTGCGTCCGTTGCGGAATGGTTTACCACTAATTCTTAGCTAACTTGCAGCTATTTATTTCTATTTCCGCTCTTTAGATCGATCTCAAGGTGAATGCTGCCTCGTCCTCCCAAGTTACTGAGTCGCAGAAGACCCAGGAGCCACGTCAGGAGTCTTTGACGCTCGGTACGGGACCTTTTAGCTCCAAATAACGACGAAATACTTAATTGCTGTTTTTTTGTGTTTTCAGAACTGAAATATGAACCAGGCTCAGTCGTCGAGGCTCTACAGCAAGGAGTGTGGTACCCAGCCCACGTGGACTCGTTGACGAGCGATGGTAGCTACAACGTCAAGTTCCTGGGCTTTGGTACCACCGCAGAGCTGAAAGAAGACGCTCTAAGAGCCATTGAAGTCGACGAAGATCAAGCTTCCCAGCTGCCAGCTAAGGAGACCATTACAGAGGGATTCAAGTGCCAGGCTAAGTACTACGCGGACGCTGTAGTATACCCCTGTTCAGTCACAAAGGTCACTGAATTGGGCTTTCAGGTGCTGTTTGACGGCTATGGCAACTCGGAGGAGGTGCCGTACGAGTATTTGAGACCTACAGCGCTGCTACAGTCGGAGGTAGGCCCTAATACTGCTCAGACTAGCCCTACTAACGCAGTTGATGGTGCTACTGCGCTTGCTGGTGCTGCAACAGCCCCTAAAGTGGCACCTGCGGTGATCCACAAGCCCATTAAGATTCCAGAGAACCTGCAGATTTTGCCCTCGGACACGGAGGCTGAAAAGGAACGCAAGCGTAAGCGTATCCGTGCAATTAAGAGCCTGAACCGACACAAAACTATTGACAACGAACGCAACATCAAGCAGCACGACTGGAAGGCGTTCCAATACAAGGCCAAGAAGAAAGGTTTGAAGAAAGGCGTCAGTGGAGTGCTCTCTAAGCGTGGTTCCAGTATGTTTGCTTCGCCCGACACGGTACAGGGCCGTGTGGGCGTTGTGGGCAGTGGCCAGGGCATGACTACCTTCCAGGATACACGAACCAAGAAGCCGAAGCACGCTTAAAGAAGGTAGGCAACGCGACTAGGTAACTTCATTGCAGGGATTGCTGCGGTCTTTTATTTTCTGCATTTCCTAGTACAACGCAGTTGACGCAATTTGTGGTTTCCCCATTTATCAGTTTGTTCAAATCTTCTGCAGGAGCGTTACCCGTTTAGACGATGTCCTCAGCGGTGCTTATCTTGCCGTGTTGGTGACGTGCTGACCCGGTCAATCGCAGACTGTTTTCTCTGCTCCTAGCGCTAGCGTTGGAATTTCCGGAGCCGGTACGTGACCTATCGCCTCTGGAATTGTTGCGCAGATGGTCGTACTGGGAGTCGTCACTCCGTGCTGCTTCGAGGATATCCGGCTCGCTCCAACCGTGGCCCCCAAAGCGTGGCGTGGAGCTCCCTCGACTGCCTGTTCTTGACACGTTTCCGTCTGGGGGTGAAGCCATTATTGTTTTTACCGGCAGCGTAGGCAGCAACATCGAGGCATTTGTTGACAGGAGCTCTTCGTCAAACGGTGACTGCAGCTCCACTACGTCTGTGTAGCCCGCTAAAGACGAAGGTCGTCCAGCCGAAGAAGCAGATGATATCGGAGATAAAACCGCCATCGCCCCCAAACTTGCTTCGAGATCACCTTGGTCTTCTTGCTGACGCCGCTGAAGACGCCGCTGTCGCGCCTCGTTCTGTTGGTGCACTCTCAAAAAATTCGTGAGCTGCTCGAAACTCTGTTCGTAGCCCAAAGAGGCGTTAAAGTGGTGCACCATGCTCCGTGAGAAGGTGTAGCGCTTGGCCAGATCCACTTTGTGAAGCGACAGGAGAATCGGAACCAGAAGCTTCCCTCGATCCTCTGCAAACGCCAATTGGTCGGACAGCAGATCGCAATTCGCTGACAGTGGTGACAACACTACCAGCACAGCAGAACAAGACAGAATGGCGTCCTTTGCAGCAAGCTGGCGAGTTTGAACAGGTAGACGAGCAACTGGCTGGTCAGGTCCACCAAAATCTGTGCCAAAGCCTCGACTCTGAGCCTCTGCACCCACGTGATCTGATGGCTGGTGCGCGTATTGTACAGCAGGGACAGTTTGATCCACGACACAGCGAATGCCTTGCTTCAGTAGAGATTTTTGCAGCCGCAAGCAGAAGGAATGATGAAAATCTCCATGTGCGATGAATACGAACGAGTCGGTGGCAGAAGTGAAGGCGAGAGATGAAGCGAGCGACTCGATCCTTCGCAGAGGACGGAAAAGCGGCACATTAAGTGGGCCTTCCGGGAAGCTGATCTGTGCGTCGGAGTCTTCACATTCACCAGTATTGCCAGATGCAGTGGGCATTCCACACAGTTCTTTGTCTTCTTCCTCGGGGTAGCACTCACTATCGTTGCGACGACTTCCATGACGAGATGTATCTTCGCCAGCTCTACCACCAGTATCATGGCCAGGCATCTGTGCCTGTTGTTGCTGTTGCTCTTGCCGTCGCGCTAGTCGTGCACGATGCTCTTCGATCTGATCTTGAATGCCATCAAGAAGCATTCGCAGACAGTGGCAAAAGGCCTCATCATTGTAGTCGGGAACAAGCTCGAGGTTGCTGGCAACGCGCTTGCCCACCATATTCGTCACCTCATTATCGTCCTCGATCCGGAACTCTGACTCGTCCTCACGAGAATCTGTGTCCTCAATGGTATGTGAACTGTTGCTTGTTATCATAGGCCGAGCTTCCTTGACACCGTCACCTTTATCTTCGGATAACGAGTATGGGGCATGCTCACTGGTTTCCATGGTATAGTTGTGCTTGACCGCTGGTCTGAAGTCAATCACCTGACGAGTCCATAGGTAAACCTGCAGTTCCTCGGAGATCTCCATGTCTTCGCATTGGATGGCTACGACAGGGATGTTCTGCATTTTAGCGAACGCCAGCTCCTTCATGCACCACTGCGACTGCGGATAGTCTTTGGTCAGTACAGCCAGCACAAGTGCACTGCTTTGAATGCCTCGAGCAATTTCCTGTCGCCAGACCGAACCACCAGTAATACCTGTAGGTCCCATGGTGTCGATCCAGGTCGTAACTCGC
Source organism: Phytophthora nicotianae INRA-310 (assembly GCF_000247585.1). NCBI lineage: Eukaryota > Oomycota > Peronosporomycetes > Peronosporales > Peronosporaceae > Phytophthora > Phytophthora nicotianae. Next base: position 880,453 of record NW_008634126.1, on the reverse strand, counting down.
TGGCGTTCCAGTGCATCTCGAATCTTACGAGCCAACGGAGCATGTGCGTGGCTGTAGCTGATCATAACATCGCGTTGACCTGCCTCCTTCTTCACAGCAAACCGCAGAGCTGGCGATCGCGCACAGTCAATCGCCCGTTGTCCGAGAAGATTCACAGCCGTCAAGCTTAAACCAGCGCGCACGAACAACACGGCTGCGGTCTGGTTACGTCGCCGTAGCGCCACGTGAAGAGCAGAATCGCCATTGCTCGTGCGTGTAGCGTGCAGGTCTACACCGTAGTCAAGCAACAACTGGAAGATCCGTGGGTCTAATCCACGAGCAAGTGACCTTTGTCCGCTCAGCATGACACCAAGATCCCCTTCCTCGTCGCCAGCATCGTCACACTCATCATACTGCACACGGTCGTCACTGAGCTTGTCTCGCTTACCTGTCGCTGTCTTATCTCCTCGCTTAATGGACGCACACGCACCAGCAGCACAGATACACAGCAATGGATCTCCTTGAGCATCACGAACGTTAACGTCAGCACCGCTTTCCAAAAGCGCCTCGACAGCGCGTGTGCGATTCAGAACACAAGCCCAAGCCAACGGTGTGCGTCCAAACACGTCCCGTGCATCAACGTTAGCTCCATATCGCACGAGAAGTCGAATGATACGAGCATGTCCACGCATCGCAGCCCAATGGAGCGGAGTGCGTCGAAAGCAGCCGATCACTTGTTCCCCCAGCGTGTCTGGATCCGCTCCGTGTTCCAGTAAAAACGCCACTTCATGTCGACGTCCACCAGCGCAAGCATCGTGAAGAGGAGTGAGCGCCACGTCTCCGCCGTATTTCTCCATCTGTCGAGCCACAGCAGCGTTACCTGCGATCCTTGCAACTTCAAAAGCAGTGAGCAATATTCCACTGGCGTCTCCAGGCAAAGCAAGAGGGTTGCCACCAGCATCGAGCAGCAGCCGCGTGCACTCCTTATCCACGGCCCAATAGAGCGGCGGTGTGGCAAAGCGCGGGTGTGTTGACAATGCCGTTGCATCAGGCTTTGCACCATAGCGTAACAGTAACAATGTGAGCTCGACATGGCCCATTGTTACGGCTACATGAAGAGGAGTTAACAGTGTAGCTTGGAACAGCCCGACAGGGCCAAACGGATGCGAAGCACTTGCCAGTCCAGGAGCTGCACCTCCATTCCCCGCACCACCTCCTGCTGACGCACTCGCCACTACACCTGCACTGGAACGGCGTACAAGCAAGAAAAGAAGGCGGAACATCACTCGATAGAGCCACGCTAAATCTAGGCGCAACAGCTCCAGCTTGTCACGTTGTTGGACGTCAAAGTGACCATTAGCAAGCAGTTCGCGGACGACCTCGATCTGGTCAAAAGCTACAGCCACGTGCAGCGGGTTGCGCTGTCCACGAGCGAGTAAAACGAGTCCACCGAGATTCCACACGCGCGGCTCGTACCACTCCGTCGCAAATTCCGGGCCGGAAATGCTTACAGCTGCTTCCAATAGTGAACGCACTTGTTCAACATCTCCACGCTTCGCCGCACTGTATAGCGCCACTTTGACGTAGTGTATCTGCTTCCTCTTGCTACCCGATGGTACATTACCATCACCGTTGCCCTCCTGTGTCCCGTCGTATCGGTCTCCTCGCGCTGCTTTTCGTAGTCGCATGCAGCGCTTCCAACACGCCCACGCAGGAGCTGGTAGCCAGGCGTAAAGAGGTGTGGCGAATGATTTTTCCACATAATCGAAACGAGAGTGACCCGGTACGTATCCGCGCTGGAACAGGAAGTGTAGATGAAGTCGGTGGAAGAGCAGTATCTGTCGCCATCGCAATATATAAGCAAGAACTGCCACGAGCTGGACTGCGAGAAGTATCAAGAAATAACCTGTGGCGAGCTGCCGATCGCACGCGATGAGCATCTCGGATATGCTTCCGGACTCCGATGGCACGAACATTACTACCAGTAAGAAGATAAGGTACGGGATCTCCACCACCACAATGATTTCACACAGCGTGAATAAATAAGTCTTCTCGAACCGCTGGTGCTCCTTGGTGATATCTGCGACAGACGAAGACGGCGCCACGACAGATGATGGCTCACCATTGATCGATGACGCTGAATTAACTCTGGAATAATCTCTGCGCGCACGTCGATACAGTCGGCAAGCCTTAAAATTTAACGCAGGTAGACAAAGTATCACGTTGGCGACCATCGAGTACGCATACATGTCCAGAAACTCGAGTGAATGATCGTGACAATGCCTTTCCGCGTCATCTCCCGCTCCATCGTCCTTATGTGCTAGAATAGCGGGTACGACCACATGATTCAGTAGTTCTCTTAATAAATATACCACCACAATGAGTGTCGAGTTGGCCACCATCCTGGCACACAAATACGTGTTGCTGTCTCTCTTAAGCCACGGAAATACACACCACAGCACGCGTCGTATCCTCATGTAGCACCACCAGAGTTTCCTGATCCGCATCTGTCCACTAGCGTCCACATAGTAATGACACGACGGTAATGCTGCTTTACCGCACTCGGGAATGTCCACATTGCAGTTCACAGGAGGTGTCGACTGTTGCTGCGTCTCGGAGCTGACTGACGGTCTAGAAGAGTGTGCAGATACAGCAGAGGGCGCCGCTCGTCTGTGCCACTTGCTGTGAGGATCTGACGTCGTCTCTGAGTGCCTCGAACCGTGTGTGCGGCCAGCTGAGCTCGCTGAGACCTGTCTGTGACTATGGGGTGAATGCTCAGCCGCGTCCATGAGCGGAATCTCGTAGCTGGGCGGTGAAGGACTGCGCTGGTCATAGCTCTCGCCAGTGATTGGCGATCGTCCGCCATTGGTAGAGAGCGGAGAGTGTAATGCGTGGAAATAACTGGAGATACCTGGCGGCTGCTGGACAGGCTCAATGGACGAAGAGGACGAGCGCGACGCAGCGGACACGTTGGCGGCCTCACTGTTGCCACTGGGCTCCGAGAGCGACCCCATCGCCCGCAGAACTGCTCTGCTATGCTCTCTAGATTGTCGAAGCTGTTGTAGTTCGCGCGGTCTAAAACTGTATGTTCGATCGAGCTATTCCGCTGGATTACGCGGATCAATTACTTAACAAGTAACTATTAAGTAAGCATTGTGATTGGTTTAATTTCCTGCCAATCATACACCTTAAAAATTATTCAAATGTTACTTAATGGATACTTAAATCGCAGCTTTGTGGTTGGTTAAAACTCCAGCCAATTACACACATTTTTACTTATAATTGCCAGATCGAAATCCTTCCTCGTATCAGGCTCTCCTCTCCTCGCGCCATGAAGAAGCTGGTGATTAAGCCGTACCGCCAGAACATGGGGATGGACCAGGCGCGCGCCCAGGAGATCTGGGCGTCGCTGCGCACGGCCATCTACGAGATCTTCTCACACAACGCGAGTTTGTTGTCCTTCGAGGAGCTCTACCGCAATTCGTATAACCTGGTACTTCACAAGCACGGCGATCTGCTCTACAGCGGCGTAGTGGGAGTCATTACCGAGCACCTTCAGACTGTAACACAACAAGTGGCCTCTGTCTCAGATGACATGCTGCTCGTGGCGCTCAATGATCAGTGGGTTGATCACCAGATCGTCATGACAATGGTGCGCGACATCCTCATGTATATGGATCGCACCTACGTCACGCAGAAGCGCAAGCTTCCAGTGTACGACAACGGGCTCTACATCTTCCGGGACGTCATCGTGCGTCACGACAGCGTACGTGACCGAGTGCGTGCTCGGCTACTGCTCAGTATCGAGCGAGAACGACACGGAGAGCTAATAGACCGAGATCTCATCAAGAGTGTGCTCCGCATGCTCGTAGATCTCGGTGTGCACTCCAATACAGTGTACGAGAACGACTTTGAGAAGTTCTTCCTCGATACAACGCTGGACTTTTACCGTGCTGAAGCCCAATCCATGCTGGATGTGGCTACATGTCCTGAGTATTTGGAGAAGGCCGAGCAACGGCTGAATGAAGAAGGTGCGCGTGTACTGCACTATCTGAACCCGTCGACGGAGCATAAATTGAAGACAATCGTGGAGACGCAATTGATTAAGAACCAGGCGAAAGCTTTAGTGGACATGGAGCATTCAGGGTGTGTTGCGCTATTCCGTGACGGTAAAACTCAGGCGCTGCGTAGGATGTACTCACTATTTCGACGCGTACCAAGCACGTTGCCTGAGATCAGTGAAGCTGTGTTCCAGTACATTAAAACGCAGGGAGACGAGATTGTCAAGACCCAGTCGAACCCTGAGACGGCGTTGGATGCGTCACAGTTTGTGGAAAAGTTGCTGGCATTGCGTGAAAACTTCGTGGGTTTCTTGTCGGATTGCTTTTTCGACGACCCGCAGTTCCACAAATCTATTAAGCAGGGCTTCGAGGCCTTTATGAACACAAGCACAGTCTGTGCTGGATACCTGGCACACTATCTGGACGAGTTACTGCGCTCTAAGAATCGGTTTGAAGAGGAGATGGACACCCGCGTAACGCAAGTGATCGCTCTGTTCCGATATCTACAGGACAAGGACGTCTTCGAGGAGTTCTACAAGGTTTTACTCGCCAAGCGTCTACTTAATAGTCGCGGCACTTCGGACGAGGCGGAGAAGCTCGTTATCTCGAAACTCAAGGCAGAATGTGGGTACCAGTTTACGTCCAAACTAGAGGGAATGTTCAAGGATATGAGTATTTCCAAGGACCTCATGGAGCTGTACAGGAAGTCCGGGTATGACACCCGAGGCAGCGGTTTTGGCGTTGATGTGTCTGTCGCCCCAATGCCGTTGTCTGTGCACGTACTCACAAGCGGTTTCTGGCCCACGGAAATGGCTCCTTTGTGTGATCTTCCCCCGGAACTCGTCCAGTTGACAGAGGCATTCGAGTCGTTCTATTACGCACGACACAATGGGCGGAAATTGGCGTGGATGGCAAACATGGGTACAGTTGACGTTCGAGCCACATTTTCAGCGGGTGTGGAGAACGATAAACGTCGTCATGAGTTAAATGTGTCCACGTATCAAGCTGTGATTTTGATGCTGTTCAACCAGCGCTCTGAATGGCGTTTCAAGGAGCTATTGGAGCGCACGCGAATTGACGTAAAGGACCTGAAGCGACATCTAATTTCTCTCTGCACGCCGAAGTACAAGATTTTGATCAAGAGTTCAAAGGGCAAGCGCATCGACGAAGAGACCGATTTATTCACAGTCAATGACTCGTACAAGTCCAAGCTGCATCGCGTACGGATACCGCTGGTGTCTCAAAAGGAGACGTCGCTGTTGCCAGCCGTGGCGTCAAGTACAGCCAGTCCAACGGACGCGTTGCCACCTACTGTTGCTGAGGACCGCAAGCATCTCATTGAGGCCTCCATCGTTCGTATCATGAAGACACGCAAGCAGATGCAACACAACCAACTCATTGCTGAGGTTACACGCCAGATGGCCGGTCGCTTCACGCCTTCCCCACAACTCATCAAGCTGCGTATCGAGAGTCTGATCGAGCGCGAATATCTCCAGCGCAGCACCACGGATCGACGAATGTACAACTATTTAGCCTAAGAAGTACAAGTGGACGAGAGCCATCGGGTGCAACAAGCTCCAAAGCCGCGACGAGCGATAACAATTTAGAGACTGAAGAGCTCCACAAGAGAGGAGGAACGCATCAAAATTGACGATTCATTTCTTATCGTGACATTCTATCTTATTATTTTCTGTCTACCGTCATATTTTACTTTGTCACCCGACTTTAACACTCTTTTCATTAACAGCTCCATACGACTAAACACCGGAATACTCTTTCATACCCCTCAATTACGAACATTATCACTTACGAACCTACACTGAGCCAAAACGCCACTAAGTCGCCCAATCGCGAGCTAATGGCCGAGTCGGAGCTGCTGGGGCTCGCGGGGCTCCGCTCCGTGGCCGTGCAGTCTACTCACATCCAGCGTGTGCAGCTCTTAACCTCCTCTCCGTCCTCTTCGAAGGCTCGCACTCCAGAGCCGAGTCTACGACAGCGGCTGCAACGTCAATGTCGATCGAACGCGTGGCTCTTATTGACGCTGGGCTTTATCTGCTGCTGGGCCACTACTAATGCTGCCACGTCCAAGAGCAAAACTGACAATGCAGTGGCAACTTCAAACGATCTGTACATCGTCTTAGTGAGCATCCCCGTGCTGGACAAGGTGCTGCCACTCAAGCATTTAGCCGAGACTCTGCTATCCCGTGGTGTGCGCGTAGGATTCGCATTGCCCGAGAATTGTCGCCAATGGATGAGCGATCTGGAAGGACTCGAGTTTATTTCACTGGGGAATATTGTAGGTAAAGGACGAGCAACAGCGCTAGATCCAAGCGAGCTCCACAATCTCGGAGTCTATGAAAGTTACGCCAATACTTTACGCTATTATGCATCATTCCAACGTCCGATGTTCGGAGCGTTGCTGGAAGATCTCGAAGACGACCGCCCGGACTTGGTCGTGGTGGATCGATACACTTTTGCAGGCTTTGATGCCTGCCATCGACTGCAATTGCCCTACGTGGTGAATGACCCGCACTTGTTGTTTGACATCGACTCACCCCCGGCATACATTCCCGCCCCTTTCTCCAATTTTACCATGCACGTAAGAAAACTGTAACATTGAGACGAAAAGGATGCTACAAAGACTAACATTGACGGTGATCTTTGTAGACGACGAGCGTGTTGGAGCGATGTCTGAATAGCTACTACCGTCTGCGCTTCCGACTGGGATTAGTGCATGTGTATAATGAAATTAACGCCGTGCGGCAAGAATACGGACTCAAAGCCATCGATAGCAAGCACCAAATGCACGGCCACTCGCTTGTACTAGTGAACTCGGTCTTCGGTTTGGATGAAGCGCGTCCTATGGCGCCTCAATTCAAAATGGTTGGTCTATTGCAGTCACAGAAGCTGCAGCGTGAGCGTGAAGAAGCCACTGGACGTAGCAGATTCCCAGCGGCGCTGACCACGTGGTTGGAGGCTCCAGATCATCAAGACAAGCCGCTGATATTTATCAGCTTCCAAACGGACGTGCCTTTGACCCCAGAGTTCATCACGACTACCGTAAGTCTTGTGCGCTTACTGTATACTGTAACTCGATACAGTGTCTAACTGTAATGTGTTACGGTATACAGATGAACGCCTTGGAGACTGTAAATGCCCGACTCTTATGGAAAATCACACTACAAGAGCAAGCAGCGTTTGATCTGCGCTCACGTCCTCGAGGCTCCGTAATGTTCCTCGGAGACGGCTTGGATGATGCTACGGTGCTGGCGTTAGCGCCCGAGATAGAGTTGCTGGTTACCGCAGGAGATTTCCCGAGTATGCAAGAGGCTCTTGTTGTCGGAGTACCCATTCTAGGTCTACCACACTCAGCTGAACAAGTGGAAGGCGTGGACGCAGTAGTGCGAGCGGGTGCCGGTCTACGACTGGATGGGAAATCATTCTCCGAGAGTAGTCTACGCGACGCAGTGGATAGGATGTTGGTGGACGAGCACGAACACTTTAAAGCCAACGCTGAGCATCTCGGAGAGCTTCTGAAGACTGGTGGAGGCGTAGAACGAGCAGTGGACGAACTGTTGGCTGTTGCTGAATTTGGAGCTCGTCACTTGTTACCGATGCGTAACTTGCAGCCGCTGTACAAGACGTACCTTGTGGACGTGTACTTGATCTACGGGGCGATTCTCTGCGGCGCAGCCATCATCCTGCGCACGTTCGTGTCGGTCGTGCTGTCCATTTTCCAGCCTTTGACTCCGCTCGAGGTGCTTGAAGCAGAGGAGCTTGCAGCGAACGGCCAGATGAGCCGCGCCGACGAAGTGGGCCATAAAGCGGTCCAATAAACAAACAACAGCGCACCTGTATCACACCATGAACAGGTGCAGCGCCCCCAATCGATAGTTGTAGCCATCGTTCCTTGTGTACTTCTTACCGCAGGCTTCAACTACGACGAGACTGGACAGGTACGTTGTGGTATTCTCATCCGTGTTCTCTCTGCACAGGTGAGATACAGCTTGACAACTTGCTGGAAGTCTAGTGCCGCAACCACAAAGGCGAGAATGCAGCATACGTCGAGGAGCACTCTGACATCCCAGCCGGATGAACGTCATTGTCCGTGGTACGATTCACCGTGGTGGTACAGTCAAACACTACTGAAAGTTTCAGTAGTGTTTGACAGTCTGAAACGCTTCAGCAGTCGACCACGTCGACATTGATGAGGTGCCGCTATCGAGTCGAGAGCGAGAGTCTCGACCTTGTCGAGCATGGCATCATAGCAAATGGAAGTGAAAGGAGACGTGAGATCCGTGATCTGTAGATGTAAAATCCGCCCAGGCGGGCAATCTACTTAGCAAAGTGCACCCACAGAGCCGTCGTATCGTCGCCAAGTCCTTATACATGTAATACCTCTGCTCTTTGCCCTCGGCCAGCTATTAACGCCGCCACCTTAGCGTCGAGAACAATAGCAGTGTCTATCTGCCAACGTCTCCACAGCCACAGCATTGGGTCACTCCGTCTCCTGATGGAATCTGCGCACAATTACAGCAGGGTGTTACAGGACCGTAACTGTAACTTACAGTAGGGCGGAAATACTTCAAACCCTAACTAAGAAACTGCGGTTATGGCGTCCGTCCAATACCAAGTGACGATCAATTGCCGGCGGAACAGCAGCAGCCAGACAACCGCAGCAGTCCAAGTCGCTGTCAAACGTCCTCCAACGAGAACCAAGCCTCTTGTCGTACCCGTGAGTCGTACACCGATTCCAGTCAGACAATAAGGCGTCCCGTCTACGCGTGCTGAGCCTTTGGCCGGCTGTTCCACGTCTCCCCGAGGTGTACGGAACGACCGAACGATGGCAGTCTCCAACGCGCTCCTACACCAGGAGAAAGAGGAACCTGTGCGCAGGTATCTGCATACATTTGCCAAGTACCAGGGAGTTAAGCACGCCGCGAATCACCTCGCCAAGCGAGAAACCCCCCTAACGGAAGCCCCTTTGGGGCACTCAATTACAGGTCATGGACCCTAACTCTAACTTGACAGTCCAAACCAACCACAAAGAAGAGCAGGATCTGCAGGACTCACCCGACACTCAGACGCAATACGTCAAACTGGAGACACCCATTAAGGTCCACACTAAGGAGTTCTCTCGTCAGGACACGTTCAATAGTGACGCCGAGTCAGGACCAACAACAGCACCCACGTATCGTCCTAGTTCAGACACCAGACTCAGCGGAGTGGACAGGATGGCGCACGATATTCAATTAGGACCCAGAACGATCACACTGGACGACGCGGATGAGGTGGAACACAAGGAACAGCAACAGATGCAGCAGTCCCGGAAGGACACGGACCAGAGCAGCAAGGCTGGAGCCACAGAACACACGATGCAGATGAGCTCCATCGAGATACGGGACTCGGTTCTACCCAAACTACCCAAGAGATACCTTAACGGCCAGTTCCAGAGCAATTCGTATTTCTCGAGAAGGTTATGGCGACTTTCACAGCTCATTGTGCTCGGAGATATTGTGGCTCTAGGCTTTTTCTACTGCTACCAGTCCGACGCGGACGATATTCGACATGGCAAGTTGTACGTGGGGTCTCCATTGAAAGTTCTGGTCTCCAGTAACGAGCCCAGTTGCTCTACGTCGCTGGCATTGGCTGCGTTAGTGTACCATTTGTTCCCGGCGGTGTTGATACTGGGCCTGCCAGCATCAGGTTTGAGAGTTTTTGAGCCGTTCAGGAGGGAACATCGCATCGATCGAGGTGGGAGACTGCAGAAGGTTAAACGCACGGTCTGTCTGCAGATTTGTGAGCTCGTAGGAGTGGTGATCTTTCTGTACGAAGCTCTAATCCTCGGCTTCTTGGTGTACTACGTTGCAAGCGGGAAGATCTTCGTGGACTGCGACTCCAACATCCCTGCCTATGTGTTCTGCGTCTGCGCTATCGTCATGTTCTGGCTGCTGTTCGTGCTTATGCGAGCTTTTGCTCGCTTCCGTGAACATTTAAAGATGCAACTGGGTGCATTTAAAGAGAGCGATCAAACTGGAGACGTCAAGGCTCACATGTTACGCTCCAAGATGAAACGAAAGAAGCGGCAACAACAGAAGAACGGCAATGGCAATGAGACTGCTCCTACTCCAGCCAGATCAACGATCGTCAAGGACGTTAGTAAGAGGCTGTTCCGAGGAGCTCAGCTGGGTGATCTCAAACTTATTCGACGCTCTATTCGGATCGCGAAACTGCATCTTGGTGAGAGCTTTGCGCGAGAATTATACCCGGATCCTGTTATGGTGTTTGGCATCTTTGGACTCGCTAAGAAGAACCCCATGCACGTGGCTGCGTACCAAGGCAACATCGCCGCCATGGACTTGCTGTATAAGGCGCACTTTCGAGTTAATGCCTTTGATAAAGTCTCACGGGTGAGATTTAGTACAGGCGATCTCTTCTGGTATCTCGCGAGCTATTTCATCCCCAAGCCGGTAGTCTCAGCCGATGAAACGTACAGCTCCGTGTTCAAGACGACGCTGGTCACTCCTCTGCATTGTGCTGTGAGCACTGGGCGTCTGGCTGCTGTGAGATGGCTCATTGCACACGGAGCTGACGTGAATCTGTGTTCCAAGTCGTCGTACCGCTGCGAGAGCCGCCTGCCGCCTATTTTCCTCGCTGATCATCCGGAGATCGTTCACGTATTGCTGCGAGCTGGAGCGAATCATCTGGCGATCCCGGATCCGGGTCACATGAACACAATTACTGTGCTACAACTTGCGTATTTAAGGGGGAACTACGCTGTCGCACAGGTGCTGGAAGACTGGGGAGGAGACGTGGCGCTCACGCCACTGCACGCTGCAGCAGCTATGGATGATGTGGCTACGATCAGGAGTTTTCTACGTAAGAAGGTGAACCCTGACGTTCTAGGAGAGTTAGGATATGTCGGACTGAACAAGCGTACGCCGCTGCATTGGGCTGCTGTTAATGGCGCCGTGGGAGCTGTGGAGATCCTTCTAGCTGCCAAGGCTAATGCCAATTTTCAAGATGCTCATGGACGGACAGCTTTGCATTGGGCTGCTCGAGTGAATCGCGTGGATATTGTACGCGTACTATTAGCGCATGGTGCAGACCCGACGATCGTGGATGATGGTGATATGACTCCCATTATGTGCGCTGCTTGTGCGGGAGGTACAAGTGTGGACATGTTCAAGGCGCTGGTGGCTAGTGGCGGCGACATTAACCACCAACTTCGACTGACTGGAGATACAGCTCTGCACCTGGCAGTCAAACTGGACGATCAGCAGACAGCTTTGGCCTTGCTGAGTATGGGAGGAGACATTATGCGGACAAACCACGACGGCTTCAGGCCTATTGACTGCACAACGTCCACCAGACTGCAGTTCGAGATAAAACGCGCAGCAGGAACTCGCGATGTGATGATCAGTTATACCCACTCACACATGGAGTTTGCATTAAAGCTTCGTAAGTCTCTGGAAGACGCTAACATCACAGTCTGGCTCGATCTCATGGACCCTAGTGGTATTGGTGGTGGGTCTGTGTGGCGAGAAGAGATCGCACGTGGTATCACGAACGCTGCAGTGGTTCTCTGTATTCTAACAGAGGATTATGCACAGTCGGAGTGGTGTTTGAAGGAGCTGGCATTGGCCAAACAAGTGGGCACGCCTATTATGGCTATATCTACTGAACACGCCAAGATCTCGGAAGAGCTTCAGGTGTATTTGTATACGCGACAGCTTGTCCCGTTCGAGAGTGCCATTGTGAAGGTGGAGCACGTGAATGAGAAGGAAACCAGGTATAAATACGACGAGGACGCATACAAGAACCAATTACGGATGCTGCTCGATGGAATGCGAGACGAGATCGAGAAGCGCAAGGAGGACAACATCAAGCGCAACATGCGTCGTGCGGAGACAAATCCGATGACAGGATCGGGCCACGGAGCGAGCGGCATGCGCAGTCGCCGTCTCAACCACGCGGCCTCAGGTATGAGCTCCAACAACACGTACGGCATGGACTCCATGAAGTTTGATGAGCGAACGCTGGCCCTATCAGCGTTTGATACACCGAACTACTACTCTTCAGACTCGCACGGCTCGTCAATTCACGAGCTTGGCGATGATTCCTCTATGCCTGTTATGATCGGCAATAGTCGTCGTCGCGGAGCACCGGGTTCTTCTCGATCTATCGGGTCTAACGGTGTCTTCTCTGCTAGCCAGCGAGGAATGAGACTCAACTACGACTACAACGGCACAAATCTGAGTATTTTGAGCAGCACGAGCTCGAATAGCTTCGTGGACGACTGTGGCGTGTCTGATAGTATTGTGCTTGATACTGGAGGGTACTATTTCCACCGAGCTACCAGCAAGGAGAAGCGAGGAGGACGGACCAATGCTATCGCGGAGAGAGACTCGAACGGAGTCGAGGAGCCCATTACAAGCGACAGTATAGTCGAAGATCTGCAGGAACTGAACACGGCTACTGCTAGTGGCGAACAGTTTGTGTTCATCAGCCACGGTGACCACCACCAGCGATTCGTACGGAAGTTGTGTGTTGAAATGTGCCGTGAGGGAGGACTGAGATGTTACGTGGACCGGAAGCACATGGTGAAGCTGTCCACGACGATAGAAGAGGACAAGGAGGAGGAGCTGGACAAGTCCAAGACTAAACATCCCATGCTCTCAAGGAACGAAGACATGTCGGTGCGTATCCATGAAGCCAAGGAGGCGATTCTCAAGTGTTCGGCGTTTGTCGTGCTCATCTCGGAGAAGACTTTGGCCAGTGAACTAGTGAAGGACCAGCTCGCGTTTGCAGAAGACAAAGGTAAGAAGATCTTGCCGGTAGTGGTGAACCGCATGGACTTCACTCTCGACATCAAGTACAGTCTGGCACGTAGCGAGTTCTTCCACTTCTTCACCAAGGGCGACATGATGGGCTTCCGTCAGTCGCTTCGACATCTCCTAGACGCGCTACGTGAAGAAGTCTACGGTATCAGCATCGGTGGTCCACTTCCCAGTTTTAACTCCGGTGGTCAATTACCCAGCTTCAACGGAAGCAGTCTTGGTAATGGGAGCGATGTCCAGCTTCGTGGTGGATTTGCAGACTTACGAGACAGCTTCATGTCGGCTGGAGGCTCCTACAATCCGTCATTCCAAGGCCCAGTTACTGAGGGAAGCATGCGTAGACGGCGTCCAAACTCTCACAGTCTTTTTGCCAGCTCTCGGAGTGACACGTCCAACTTCGGGCTGCCTCCTACTCGACTCTCACAGACTTTCGCTGAGACTACGGGGACTACACGCAGTGTGACGTCGGATATGAGTCTCTCCCAGTCCATGATCGGCAACTTCTCGACTCTAGTTGGACGGATCACGGACGACCTCGATGAGGAAGACGAACACATTTCGTACGCTGGAATCCAGGACGACGACTTTGATTCGGACGAAGAGGTGGAAGTGGGGGAGAATGGTAAAGTGCAAAGGGTGCAGGAGGAAGCCCCGTCGTTCTCGAGAGCGATGCAGCAACATCCTGCACTGGGCGCTCTCTCCAGTGACGGCAGCTTCGACACTCGCCAACGAGGGTCCAACTCGTCCATCAGTATGCTGGAGCTCACGGAATCTAGCGACCCTATCAACATCAGCTTCGATGCCATGCTGGGCGACAAAACACCAAAGAAGTAAGTAAGTATTACCCTTTTTCCAGACAAAATGTTCCAAGACGAAACAAGTGCTTGTTGTAGTGCGCTCGCTTTATTATTATGTAGAAGTAAGCAGCGAGTTAATCTCGCCATCTACACACAATTTCGCGCGGTGGTGTTATAATACAACTAATAGCATCATTAGCGTAAACTCTTGTGTAGCTTTGCATACCGAATTTGCATACATGGCATTACTGTTGAAAAAAAAAAAAATGCTGCAAGTGGAAACTGAAATCTGACTACCCAACGCTTTTGCTGGTTTTACTTGTCCTTGAAGCTCTCCGTGGCTGGCTTGTCCGACGCCCTGCAACATAAAAAAATCACATTTCTAGTCGGATTCGATGTCGTAAAGGAGACTTGAAAACTAAAATACGTACGTTGGTAGCCCCGCACCCTTGAGCAGCTCTTGAGCGTACGTATTGTGTGCCAGCTTCGTCTGGAGACTACACATCACATGCAGCAACCATGTTAGTTCTGTATCCGCTATTTCAATCAGAACTGATAATATGTCACGCACATTTCTCTCGCTTGGGCCGCGTGTGGAGCTTTATCACCTGGAAGCTGTAGCAGCTCCGTGAGCAAATCCGTACGAATGTTGCTCGTACTCATCGACGTTCTAGCACCGATCGCACCACCGACTACGCAGTTCACGTTAGCACTCCCGCGATGTTATTCGATCAAGAGCGATAGCTCACCTAGCACTCCTACAACACCCAAGGGTGTTCCAAACGCAGCCACGTTCCAGATTCCTGCCATCGCTGTAGCTCCTAAAAGTCCACCGAAAGCGGCGCGTCGGGTACCTTTCTGGCGGTATTTCACGAACACGTCGCGTTCGGCTGGCGAGACGTCCCTATTCGCACCGAGAACACAGTAAGTATAAAAAAATCATCGTGGACTCTAGATACGATCGCAGTAACGTACATCCAAGGAGGACGACCGAATCCTCGGGGCCCAATACCCCACGGAGCAAATCCACGAGGTGGGCCGTAGCATTGGGGATCTTGGCCATCCTTCTTGGCAAACATCTCGGAGCGCATGGTGTACATGACTTCGTACTGCTCGGACGTCATGTTGGACATCATCGTGCTGGAATTTCGGGTGTTGAGTGGAGGAGACTTTTCTGTTGGGAAGCTGGAAAATTGAAATGTGAGCTTTTCCAACGACGATGTGTTTCCCGGGAGTAAACGTTGGTGTTGACGCCGGAAATATCATTCTGGTGATCAGAATGAATGTGCAACTTGATGGGCGCACTTTTGTACTGAACTATGAAAACTTTCTTAACTGCTTCTTACCAACATACGCAGAAGTTCTGAGTCCGACAGAACCCTATGTTTCACTTGACTACGTGAGTTTTGGAGATAATGAAAACTCCTAGTCTCGCATGTGATACTTGACATAACAAATTGTTTTTAACGAGCAGGAAGGTCCCTCAAAGTCTTAGTTGGATGGCCTTTTTCATTATGAAATACTACAGTAATATGTCTTAGCGAAATGATTTTGTATATAACTCTGGTTAATGAACTCGGCAATGGTTCTCTAACAACAACAAAAAGATTTCGTTACTACTATCCGTTCGTAGCCGCGGTTTCAAAAGCAGGTTTGTTATGTTATCACGTAGCCCCACGGGCACGAATCTCATGGTTCCGACCCATTGAGAAGCTCCTGTGCGAAAGCGTTGTGCGACAGCTTCGTTCTGAGGCTATAAGCACATACACATACGCAGAAATGTCAACTGTACTATGCCATCGTACCAAGTCTTGAGGAACACGTACATCTCTCTCGCTTGAGCTGCCCGCGGTGACCTCTCGCTAGGAAGTTTTATCATCTCGGTCATCATCTCTTGGCGAATGCCGCTGGTGCGAACCGAGACCCTGGCGCCGATAGCTCCACCCACTGCAAGAATCAACGATCGATGGATAGCGTAAGACGCTGTAGACATCCACCCGAGCAAAGTACACTTATTGTACCAATCATTCCAGCAAACCCCAATACACTGCCCAGCGCGGTCACTTTCCAGACGCCTGCCATCGCTGACGCCCCGATGATTCCACCGAGAGCTGCATGTTTTCTTCCTTTCTCTCTGTATTTCATAAGCACACCCATCTCAGCTGAGGTGACGTCCTTCCTGCTCGTTCAAAGTACACATTGGAATTAGAATCGATATCGGGGCCCCGAGTGCGATTCGGAGAATCAGCAAGTACGTACATCCAGCCCAGAGAGCCGCCACGTCGTCCACCATGACCAAAGTGTCCAGGGCCATCAAATGCCCAAGAACCAGGACCAAATCCCCAAGTTCTAAAACCCCAAGGCCCGGGACCACCACAACTCCCCGGACCGAATTGTCCTGGGGCACCAAATACACCTGGGCTGATCCCCTTCTTGGCGAGTTCGGAGCGCATTGTGTATAGGACCTCGTACTCCTCGGAAGACATCATAGCGCTGTTTTACTGGTAACGATTTACGTTTGTGAGGATCGTGGCGAATGGCAAATTGAGTGTGAAATCCGAGATAAGCATACACTACTGGTCAGAATGTTTGTTCAGGGGCGTCAACGGGTCAAGTTGATGGTCATGCAACTTGCTGGCTCCTCGATCGCTGGTAGCAAATTATAGTACAGTTTGGATGCCAATATGCTGATTACCACGTGATTTTTCTTAAAACCCCTCTGAGTTAAGTTGTGAGCCCCGGGAATATGGACGGGGACTCACGACTTTTACGTATAGATCTTCCTGCAGTCTGCCTCCTTCACACTTCTTAATTTTTCAGAAAGCCACTAAAATGAGCATCAATTTGGAGTAGAAAACCAAAGGCGCTAAGTTTCGCAACGGCGGTTTCAAGGGGGGGGGGGGGGGATTCACGGTCGTTCCTCTGTCATTTTAAGTTTGAAAATCAATATGCTTCTACAATAACCTATGTCAAGGCACACAGCAAACTTGAGTGTACAGACCGGCGTTTTTTTGTCCCGGCTAAAGTGAACTAATGTGACTCTAGGCCTACGACTGTAGGCAAAGTCAAAGTACTTATGCATTATAATCTATCTGCCGCGCCCGCTGACGATATTGCCCTCGTCGAAGTCATCTACACCAATCTACTGGTGCCTAGCGTAGTCGTAAGCGTTCAAAAATGCATGCCAGCTCGTCAGAAGTGGCATGTATGCGATGACATATAGTATGCCTTGACAAAGGTTATTCGGTAGTGCATTACACGCAGATCACCCTAAAAAAAATACTGAACATTCTGACCCATAACTCTTGCTTTGTCGAAGCTACTCAGCTGGCTCCTTCTGCTCTCTTACAAGGCTCTTCTCCACCACGTACCCCCTTCTTCCCTTGAAGGCGAAGGTTATGCTCTACGACATGAGATCTGTTCGAATAGATTCGTACGCTCGGTGGGGCTTACTGGCGACGGATGCAGCTGGTTCTGGTACGTCATGAATTCTTCTTTCTGTTGGTCCTTGGCCAACGTGGAGGCGGCCTCTAGTTTGCTAAGAGCTCGTACGCGAGCATCACGAACGCCGAATAATCGGTGATAGCACGCGCCTTGTCCACCAAGTCGCACTGCTGATTGGATTAACACCTGTAAACGGAGGTGATTATCGTTCTGAACGCCACTCGCGTCCTCGCTGTCGGGTTATTGCTGTTCAAGTCACACGACAGGAGTCACGAGACTAGGACACTACGCCGCTTCACAATCGTCATGTCACAACAGTGGTGTAGGAGCAATCTCCATTTCCTTCGCCTGCACCTTGCGATTGAGGCGTTATATTGTGTCGA
Source organism: Phytophthora nicotianae INRA-310 (assembly GCF_000247585.1). Taxonomy (NCBI): domain Eukaryota; phylum Oomycota; class Peronosporomycetes; order Peronosporales; family Peronosporaceae; genus Phytophthora; species Phytophthora nicotianae. The sequence continues at coordinate 862,949 of NW_008634126.1, read as the reverse complement.
GTTTCTGGCGTTACAGTATGTAACGTGGGCAAATGAAATTTTGACTGGAGCAATATTTCAGAATTCGAACCATTTTATTTCAAATGCATGTATCCAAATTCGGTCAGTTTTATTTCATCATTTAAAACCGCGCAAATTTTACACATGCACAGTAAAAACTATCATTATGGTGGACGCAATTACGACCATATTAGTTTGATTCAAATCACTAAATTTAAGAATACTGATGCATTCTTAACCCCAGAAATTTGAGATTTCAATTTTGACCCAGCTAGTTGTCCTCCAGTGTCCTCCTCTACCTTAATATAAAGTTTGATGTCTTGTTAACGCGTTAAACCTGCGTGGGTTCAAACGGACTCGTATTGATGCGTGAAGCCCTCTCCCCACGAAGCACTCGTGTTTTCGGTCTGATCGGCCATTTGTCCTATCGATAGGACAAATCGGTAGGAATGACTGCACTTGGTCGCGCGATAAATCATTGCTGTACGCTATGTCCTAAAGCTTGGTTCGTGCCAGACGAGCTGAATGACGGCGTGGCTGAGGCGTCAAACGTGTAACCCGCCGCTCGTTGGGCTCTACAGAGTTTCGAGGCCTTTTTCGAGTGGGTGGTGGCGGGCGAATATGTGGAGCCCGAGTTTCTGGGACCTGCTCGCATGGGTTTGGGAGCTTGGGGTCTGTATGAAATACGTCGAAGCAGCTTCGACCATCCCAACGCTTAACGTTGCATAAGGGAACGGTGCAAACAGTGCACTGGTTTCTAGTCTTGTTTCCGTGCCTGGTGTGAGCCGCTTCATTTCTGGGACGGTTTTCTTTATCATGGCTTCTAACGCGACAGCACACCAAACAACTAAGCTGTTGCGTTCCAGGTAAAAGTTCCTGTGCTTCTCTCAAAGCACCATCGCTACTTTTGTCATCTTCTTCTTCAGAGCTGGTAGCTTTATTGATCTCTGTGCCATAAATCTCGGGAAGAGCTGCCGCTGCATCAGGACAAAAAGAATGAAGCGTGGAATTTCTGCACTTCTTCTTTTGATATGCGCTGTACGACTTGCATTTATCTGTGTCCATCAAGAACGAGTAACTCTACGTGCACCCCCACAATCGTTAAGAAAGAATCTACCGAACGTTCGTAATGCAGAAGAATACCTCAAGCAACTGTGTCGTCTGGTAAGCATTGTAAGCCAGTGTCATTAAAATGCGTATCCAGATCACAGCCAAAGGTGCCAGATGGGCGTGACGGGCTTTCATATTCTTTAGATACCGAGAGTATACGTCGATCCCGCCTTTCACTCTGTTCCACTTTGCGATGACAGTTGGTACTATTTGATGTGCTGCAGGCAGTGGCCGTCCGCGTGTCTCCACCTTCGTTGTTAATGCTCTCCACTAGCTCAAATGCTGTTTAAGAGTGGCCGTATCAACGCAGTGACCAAGTTCTTCTGCAGAAAAATTTGGCAGCGGTGTATCCGGTGAGTATATCCAACTCAAACACTTGTCCTTGATAGTCGAAAGTGCAAGCAAATATGCCTCAGCAACATCTTCACTGACAATGACGTGAACCACTCGCAAAAAATGTCGTTTTTGAGGCGTAAACCAAGAAACCATTTCTCAATGATGCAATGATGATGTTGTGCAGTATTTGAGAGCGGTGGAGAACGAGGACGGAGAAGACGACGAGGTGGAGGATATCTGCGACTTTGACATGCGTGAGCTGGACGAGGCCGACGAGGACGACGGGATGGAGTTCCACGACTCGAATGTTGGGCTAGACTTCAAGCTCCAAGGCCTCAACTTGCAGGACTACCAAGGTCTCGATGAGCTTGAATAAGGAGATGAGGAATTCGACGAGGACGTTGAAGAGGAGATCCATACTTGAGATGGATGTCCGCCTTGGGCTCCAAATACACGACTCAGTACGCGCTGCATAACACGAGCCGTCTCCAGTCTTGCTTTGGATAAGAGAAAAGCGTCGGTGTCATCCACGTTGAGCTGGACGGTGGTGGCTTGATGAACTTCCATCTCGCGGCTTCCTCTGTGATCTCATCAACCTGATCCTCATCTCCATTGTCGCTGTCTGACAGTAGATCATCGTATGGGCCTTCATCCATAGCGAAATGCGGTATAGGCATCTCCATATCGAACCACACTGCTGTTTTCGACGAGATCTTGCAAACTCTGCTTATCAAACACGCAATGCGGAATAGTTAGTAAGGCCCACAAGCTTCTGCTGGTAGCACCGCTGCACTCAGACGCTCTTATAGGCTGTAAGGACACTTCACCTCGAAACGTAGTGCCTGTGAACGTGTGCGGAAGCGCTCCTCGTTCGTGTTTCCTTTGAAGGACGCCGAAGAGTGTTTGTCCTACTGAATTCGCGTGCTAGGACAAACGAACAATGTGTGTACCACACCAAACGCAGTTTTGTCCCCTCTCTTAGGACAAAATTAGACTGGGGTTAATAAGCCACGGTTCGTCGTCGTGATCACCACCATCACCACTGCTGGCCTCGCCGCCAATCCATAAACGAGGGTGACCGATCAAGGCAAACGCCTGCTGTAGTGCGCGCAAATGTGGCGGCCCTCCTGTCAGTGAGACGACAGAGTATGACCGCTCACGTAGCGCGATTTTTTTTGCGAGCTTACCCTGGGCAGGATACTACTGCTAACGATAATGTGTTTATTATTATTATATTAGCCTTAGTTGAGCAATTCGGTTCAGGTTGGACCAGGCAACATTACTTTTGGGCTGAAGTGTCTGCGGTATCATTAAGGTTCGCACTACCTAAATCATGTGTATTTGTTACAGCAAGTCACTTTGCTATCATACATTCGGCTTCGGGACGCTAACATGAAATTTCCGAGTAATTATTCAACAAGCTACGTTCAGGCCTGTTAAGGTAGGGCGTTTAAACGGAGTAGACTTGATAAGTTTGAAGAAAATGAAGTTGTGATTGAGAAATTGTAGGTGGCGATCCTGGATCGCTCGTGTGTATAGCATGGTATAACTGATGTAACACCACTGATTAATATTTTCTGCGGTTACACAGACATCGTCGGTGAAAACACCCATGGCCTTGTCAAATCCAAATTATTAGCAAATCAAATTAGTGCTCTTTTAGAATCCGAAATATTCACAAATTATGTGCGAAGTTTTACTATGGGATTGTTTGCCATGTGGTGGAGTCTTTCAAAGTCGTTGCCTGTATACTTCGTGAAAAGAGATAATAATACATTTTCTTCGAATTACATATGCCTCGTGATCTCTTTCTAGAACAGCGCTACCGTCCAGGTATTTTTTCAAGTATTGCCCAGGTTCTAGCCTTATGGTGCCAATCGATTGCCCGGATCCTAAGAAAGTACAATATATGTCTCTTCAAGTACATTTAACTACCAACACCCGCATGTGTGGTGAGTTCCTTGTATGGAACTAAGATTCATATAAAAAGGTAATCGCAGAAGGTATGCTGTGATATTCTCTAGAAACGAGCACTGAAATCGATATTTTACGCATTTAGCATGAACCAATCAAAACCCGAGTTCGATACCGCTAGCCTTTCCGTTTTCTATCAAGCAAGAGCAGTAGCTGTACTCCCGATGGCACAAAGTTCAAAATAAATATGATACTCCCGTACTAATGAGAAAAGAAAATGCATTTGGAAGAATATATACAATATAACTTGCGCCGATGTTGTCAATTACATCGAGCTGGCTAGTCACTACTGCAAAATAGTGAGACTGCTCCAAGTTTTACGTAACAACGATCTTGGACTCGTAAAATCTCTTATAAGCGCGGTACTTATTCAGAGCAGGGTTGTTTCTTACATACGACTGTTTCAACTCCGGGTTTAGCTTCAGCGCCACGAAGAATTCGTCAGGAGTGACCTTGTTTTCAACCAACACAGTATCCGAAACTCCCTTCTTGATCATTCGCTTTACCTTTGCAATCCTTTGTTTCAGCGCCACCGTCTGAATCGGTTTTGAGCTAGCAACCGAAGTCTTTAAGCTTTGAGTCCACGTTTTCATCTTCGCAGCAAGCTCCGTTATTCCTCGCTCTTCCCCATCAGTGTTCACGTCGTTGTTAGCCCGAAGTATGCGTTTCTCGGCGACGCTCCACTGAACATCCTGGTCCAGCTCCGACTGCGGCACCTCGAGCTGCATTCCATGTTCGGTTGCTGCGAGAGCGTTACTGCTGGAGAAAATAACGAAGGCCAAAGCGAAGAAAAGAAAGAGATTGCGCATTGTAGTTGAAAGACGACCAAGTGAGCTCTTTTCAGGAAGTCTACGAATGAGAGAGAAGCAGTACATACCGTCTTCTTCAATTCCATTCCAAATGTGCTAACCATATGTATGCTCATGGATCGTCATTTGTTTGTTTGATTCCGATCTGCGATCCGTTACGCGAGAAAATCGTACCTTGCGCACCACGTAAACATGTATTACGAGGCTAGGCATGCCGCATGAGGCAGCATTACTAAGGAATACGAAGCAAAGCAGAGGTGCAGAGAATATGTTTACTGGTAGCAAGACGGATCAGCATCAAAAGGGATTAACAAGAACCCTCCAGCGCTCAGGTTCGAACTGGGCCTGCCCCGTGAAGGCTGCTTGGGCGTTGAAACTACATTGCCTACAGTCGTCGATCGGGTCATCCGTGCCAATTTGCTCAGTCCACCACAGTGTGTTCCTTCAAGTAACGACATGCATGAGCCAATCCGGCTGGCAGCTACGACGCTTCGTATGGACGCTAGCAGGTTGGGAACCCACTCGCTGCGGAGCGGTGGAGCTACAGCTATGTTATCGTCCGGGGTGGGTCACCTCGCAATTAAGATGTTCGGTCGCTAGAAGTCGGACGCATATGAAGCCTACACGAGGATGGACAGCAGAACGACAGCCCAACTCGCAGCAAGAATGTGCTTCGAACCAGAAGATCCAGTACAGCCCGGCTACGCCGGTGTGGCGGCATCCGCCACCTCGTGGTGATCTAGCTGTAACTGGAGTTTCAATGTACAAGCGATTGCCCCCGTGTCGAAGTGAGTGCAGATTGAAAAGCTGATAACAGCAACGGACAACATCGACACAGACAAATTCGCCACATACATCTCTCTTGCCTGAGCCGCGTGCGGTGACTTGTCGCTCGGGAGCTTGAGCATGTCGGCGGTGACCATGTCTCCACTTGTGCGCATCGATACGCCAGCACCGACCACGCCGCCAACTGCAGCAAATCACAGAAGGGTTAGTCAGCTCAGTGTAGAAGAAGGAGGATCTAAAGCTGCAACGCACCGATCATCCCCATGACACCCATGGCCCTAGCCAGTTTGGCCATCTTCCAGACGCCAGCCATTGCTGACGCACCAACCAGTCCACCCACAGCAGCGCGTTGCTTGCCCTTTCTGGCGATACTTAATGAAGACGCCCCTCTCCGCCGGCGTGAGATCCATCCTGCAAATAATTGGCCCGTTAGAGCCTGGATTCTAAGCAAAAGCAGTCAAAAGAGTTGAGCACAGCCGTACATCCATCTGCGGCCACCATTACGGGGACCATCGAATTGATTGGGACCGGTGGCATCTCTGTTCTTGTCGAATATCTCGGAGCGTAGTGTGGACATGACTTCGTATTGGTCGGAGGACGAGGAGGAAGTGGGGGAGAACATGGCGATGGTGGTTAACTTGGTTGGATTTGCGTTGGTGGAGCTTGTAGCTTGTGCGGTTGAGTTGCTGAATTGGTTTCTGAGTACGTTAGGCGGCGGAGGGCTCAGCTAAGACTCGATGCTTCTTTGCGGTAAGATGTTGAAGTAAAGAATGGTTGTTGCAGGGGAGCCGTGATGACAACGAGAAACGGCTGTTTCGGACGGTCGTGACTATTACAGTAAAAAAAAATCAATTCCCAGACCTGCATTCAATCCCCAGGTAGATTCGATATTACATGGTTAGGCGCAAATAGATTCGCACAATATGTGCTTTGTTTAGTACTAATATAAAACCATTGGAATGGATGCCGTCATCTATGTGCAGATAGTAATGCGGCATTGGCAATGTCACCTCCTGGTGCGGTGTTGTATCGCCAAGAGAGTAGAATGCAATATACTAAACGTATTTACTACGGCTTAAAACTGAACAGGATGACATTGATGATAAAAGCAG
>NW_008634126.1:854360-856322 GCF_000247585.1 Phytophthora nicotianae INRA-310 | reverse complement strand
TTCCACACGCCAGCCATTGCCAACGCTCCCATGAGTGCACCAAGAACTCCACGACGTGCACCTTTCTTTCGACATTTAAGGATCACCTTCCTCTCAGCTGGTGTGATGTCGTTCCTGTGCATCGACAAGAATTTAAGTCTGCACACACTTTGAAAAGCCATATTCTAGAGTTACCACCTACATCCAACTTCGCTTGCCCCGACAAAGGCCAAGTCCTTTCTTGCTGAACAACTCAGAGCGTAGGGTACAAATAACTTCGTATTGATCAGCGGACATCATCGTGGTTAAGCTGGTTGGAGTGAGTTAAGATTCTGCTGGAAAATGGAGTTGTGAGGACAGACAACCGAAGCTGGCTGGTTCCGCAAACATTCTGTGACCATGAATGCATGTTCAACCTGACATTTTCTCTTCGTGAACGTAGGGCAACGCTGGCGGTTTTGACTAGGATTCTGTTCTGAATACTGCCCTCGTACCTGTTCTGAATACTGCCCTCGTACCTGTCTCCTCAAAGCTTAAGGCCACATCCCAAGTGAACTGACTGATGGAAATCCGGTGCTGGACAGGAAGAGAGCGACGGACATGAGCTCTTCGTCATGTCGAAGTCGATCTAGCAGCACTTGCATTTGCTCTCGAGCGTCGGGAATGGTCGCGAGCGAGTCGAACCACACGTAAAGGCGATAGTCGACACTGCACATGCCCACGAATAGACCCGTGTCACTACGTTCATATACCATACGCGCTGCAGTAGATTCTTGTAATGAAGATAATCGTTTGCCCAACACTTGAGTCTCATATTGCATTCAACTCTCTTGGCGATACAACGCCGCACCAGGATGTGACATTGCCAATGCCACATTACTATCTGCACATAGATGACGGCATCCATTTCCAATGGTTTTATATTAGTGTAATGAGTGGGAAGCTGATACCGAGATCCCACTAGACAGTAGCTGGACGGCCACAACGAAGACGGCAGCCGATTCATCGCAGTGTACATCTGTCACTTGATCAAACAAACCTAGAGCTATTACAGTACCCCGACTCAGGTGATTACAAAATATCTGAGTGCTATAAAAATTATCGCTACATATTGCGCCCACAGTTGAGAGTGTACTATTTTTTTTAAATGAAAGTACGCTCCACTCAGCTGCTGTAATAGCGACAGTCTTACTGTAGATATAATAGGGTCACTATTATAGGAAAAACCAACACATTCAGAAATATAATCAACCATCACACTTCTTGTGCTCAGATTTCACCGCCATGAACTGAATGACTACAGCTGCGAATCTTCTAACCTGCTTCTCCGCCGCAGCATTTGCTAGTGTAGCACCGCATGGCAGCAATAGGTCTTTTTCCTAGCTTCCAGAACGTGAAAGAAGCAACATGCTGGAAACTTTTATTGAATAGAGAGTAAGTATCCGGTGCTGGAAAGGAAATCCCTCAAAACACTTTGCCAGCGGATGTCATTTTTTTACAGTTCCTTTGACCCCAGCAGTAATATATCACGGTAGGTATTGTCGATTGATTGTCCTCATTTAACCAAATCATGCTTAGCCCGAAGACTCTAAAATTTAGTAAAAGCCATTGTATAAGTTTCGGTGGATAAGATTACCTTTGTCAGCGCAGCATCTACCAGGTGGAGTTGCTACAGAAAATCCTTGAAAGTACTACCCGAAGCCAAAATTGGTTTTCAGATTGATGGATTGTCTCCGGAGCAGACCACAATGTATTTATCAGTTTTGTCAGCTGAAGTCCCCGTTTCTTTGGTTGGAAACCACAAAAAATCATTTCAGGTGGGTATAAATTCGATTCGCGCAGAATTCTATACTTTATTACCAAACATGCTTAACGGAGAGGACAGCGCCACAATAGTATTTGTTAAGTTTATTAACCTATCATATATATAGATATTGTAACAGGTTGATGACTTGGTCAGCCAGTAGAGGTTCGTAGGGGGGG
>NW_008634126.1:847694-849450 GCF_000247585.1 Phytophthora nicotianae INRA-310 | reverse complement strand
CCAGCTTCAACATGAGACGAATGAGACTGAATGGTGGGAGGAGCCCAACGGACTCAACGGACGCACGGTTGAGACGGAGATCGCTGTTGGCGAGCAGTCGCGACTGTTGGCGTTGGATGGCAAGACGGGTGGAGAATAGCAGACTTCTGAATTTGCGCAGGACAAGGCAAGTTGACCTGAATTTGTGAAAGTACGAGGCAAGTGGCCTGAGGAGAGGTTTGTCGAGAAAAGAGAGATAGTCGGAGACTGGAAGCACAGTCAACACCAAGAGAAAGACGAACGAATGGGCTGTTGGGACACAGAGTGTGTCTGACAGAACATGTGGAGACTGTGGTAAACTCAGTGCAGGATGGTTAACCGAAGAACAAGTAGAATCTGAGGGAGGGAGCGCATGGACGAGTGAAGCGATGTACGGTGAGAGCGGACAGGGGAAGAAGAGTACCCGAGTTCACTGTGGTGGCCGTGCACGAGTAGGTTAGGCGCCGTAGGCATACGCCAAAGTGGCTTTGAGATTGATCGTGATCTGGGTCGTCCCAAGACGTCACGGTGCTTCGACGAAGACGTGTGGGAACTGAATGGAGACTATATGTTCGCAAACGAGAGACGAAAGAACGAAGAACAAGTCTCTATTAGCAGACTTCGATTTGATAAGGAGAAAGAATACAAATGTAGGAGCCATAGGTTTCGGCACAGGGCTCGAGTGAACATCTGTTGGCCAGTGACGTCTTGTAGTGTTATCAAGTATCAATTACGGACTAGGGACAAACAGTGCAGCATGCACGGAACCTATACCATTTCCCAAGCGAATCGGGCAGAAGGAATTGCAACTCGTTACAATATCAATGGCCATCCCTGGATATATAAACGTATACCCTTTACCAATTAGAAGATACGAAATATAAATACCCGGCTTCTTTTTCTTGGAAAATGAAACTCTAATCGTGTGGTGAAGCAGATTCAGAATATTTCGAGATTGGGCGCTATCAGTTCCCATCAATCAAGATCGACCAGCACCCATTATGGCGATCTTGGTGTGGTCCACGTCAAACCTGGCCAAACCGATGGCGATCTCAAGTGTGGTATACATCACACCCGCCCAAGCCGATTACACCCACGATTTATCGAGTCTGCGAGGTATTATGCGATCATGAGGTAAATGACCCATGATCATGACCCGCCAGTGGCGTAAACAGCCGACCAAAGAGCCAGCGATACCCGGGAATTCGAGGTAGTTACAGAAGGCGTTCAAGAGCCACAGCTTTTGACACAGGACGAGGCTAACCCATTATACAGTGTTAGTTTTACTTCTTACTTAGCAAGTATTCTTCGTCTTCGCTATTCCGGGCACGAAATTGACTTTGGCCCACCTGACGACGCGCTACAGACGTGCCTACGCACGATTGAAGTTCGAGCACCTGGATTGCTTGCCCACGACGCTCGACAAATACCAACCGCCAAAGGAAGCGGCAAGCTGATAAAGGAAGAAAGGAAGGAAGGCGATTAGCCGACCGTACGATACCCCAGTATGCTTGTATTACAAGACTGTGTGCTATTTACAGCTTTTTTTCAGCGTTCTATCGCTATTTTATGCATTTAGCTGTTAGAATGTACACTCGAAAGTTCCTATTACCATGTTTAACGCACGTACTGACTGATCTAATTGAAGCTGAGCAACACTTCAACTGAGAACGGCGTCTGTTCGCTTCGCATCGTCTATGAAGTAACTAGTTTTATGTTTAGACATGCCTATGCGGAA
>NW_008634126.1:846682-847594 GCF_000247585.1 Phytophthora nicotianae INRA-310 | reverse complement strand
GTGCCCGGCGCTGCCTGTTAAGAAACCAGGCAAGGACGAATACCGGCAAACCAGCAACAACCGGCCAGCCAATGCTGAAACCGAGCCTATCACCGGCGTCATGTCTATTCTACAGGTCATTTCTGAGCACGTTCGTGACATGGAGTACTTTGGACTTTTTAGCTTTATAAAAGGCATTTGGTAGTTACCGTTAGCCAAAGCATGTCAAGAAATCTTAAGCTACATGACTGATGCGAAAGTATTTACGCCAACCAGAGTTCCACAAGGCTGTAGTGATGCAGCACCTTATTTTCAGATGACTATGGAGAAGTGTTTCGAGAAATTACTCCATAAGCACTTGCTTATCTGGATTGATGATCTCCTGCTTTGCGCTGGCGAGGTTGATACCTATCTGAACAAATTGGAAGAGATTTTCGGTTTGATGGATGCATTCGGCCTAAGGTTCAGTGCAGCAAAGTCAAGTCTCTTCCAGCGCTTTGTGAAGTGGTGTGGGAAGATAATTGATGGTGAAGGTGTAAGTCACGACCCGGAACGCATCGCTGCACTACGTGAGATGCCCCTGCCCACCACCGCCGGAGAATTACAACAATTTCTCTGTGCTTGTAACTGGATGAGAGATAGCCTAATTAACTATGCAGGCCATGTTAAAACTCTCCAGAAGCGACTTGATGATACTCTGAAAGGTGGAAAACGGGCAAAACAAGCTGCAGCCGGCTACCGCTGACCCTCGATGATGCTGAACAAGCCGCCTTTGATCAAATGAAGAACTGTTTGGTGTCTGCGGCTAAATTGGCTCACCCGGCGCCGATGGTCAGCTTTCGGTGTTCACTGACACCTCGGCCACGGTCTGGAGTGTTATTGTGACCGACGTGCACGACTAGGAGACCGATAAATCTGTTAATGAGCAGCGTC
>NW_008634126.1:844182-846582 GCF_000247585.1 Phytophthora nicotianae INRA-310 | reverse complement strand
GGCTCGAGTGAACATCTGTTGGCCAGTGACGTCTTGTAGTGTTATCAAGTATCAATTACGGACTAGGGACAAACAGTGCAGCATGCACGGAACCTATACGATTTCCCAAGCGAATCGGGCAGAAGGAATTGCAACTCGTTACAATATCAATGGCCATCCCTGGATATATAAACGTATACCCTTCACCAATTAGAAGATATGAAATATAAATACCCGGCTTCTTTTTCTTGGAAAATGAAACTCTAATCGTGTGGTGAAGCAGATTCAGAATATTTCGAGATTGGGCGCTATCAGTTCCCATCAATCAAGATCGACCAGCACCCATTATGGCGATCTTGGTGTGGTCCACGTCAAACCTGTCCAAACCGATGGCAATCTCAAGTGTGGTATACATCACACCCGCCCAAGCAGATTTCACCCACGATTTATCGAGTCTGCGAGGTATTATGCGATCATGAGGTAAATGACCCATGATCATGACCCGCCAGTGGCGTAAACAGCCGACCAAAGAGCCAGCGATACCCGGGAATTCGAGGTAGTTACAGAAGGCGTTCAAGAGCCACAGCTTTTGACACAGGACGAGGCTAACCCATTATACAGTGTTAGTTTTACTTCTTACTTAGCAAGTATTCTTCGTCTTCGCTATTCCGGGCACGAAATTGACTTTGGCCCACCTGACGACGCGCTACAGACGTGCCTACGCACGATTGAAGTTCGAGCACCTGGATTGCTTGCCCACGACGCTCGACAAATACCAACCGCCAAAGGAAGCGGCAAGCTGATAAAGGAAGAAAGGAAGGAAGGCGATTAGCCGACCGTACGATACCCCAGTATGCTTGTATTACAAGACTGTGTGCTATTTACAGCTTTTTTTCAGCGTTCTATCGCTATTTTATGCATTTAGCTGTTAGAATGTACACTCGAAAGTTCCTATTACCATGTTTAACGCACGTACTGACTGATCTAATTGAAGCTGAGCAACACTTCAACTGAGAACGGCGTCTGTTTGCTTCGCATCGCCTATGAAGTAACTAGTTTTATGTTTAGACATGCCTATGCGGAAAAAGCATTGAATGTGGCGTACAAGAATTTGAAATAGATATAAATACCTATGAGAATAAACATTTTAACCAGCAGGAGACAACACACAAGACAAGTAAATACAGGAGATTCATTTTGATATTTTAATAGAATAATACTTCTTCCTCTTGGTATCTTCGGGTCCGAAAAATGCAAATTTAAAGTAATATAAACTTGGCTATATTCCAGATCCTGTTTGGGAGCATGGTGACTTTGTCCATACATAGTGTTCCCTTTAAAACTTATATAAAATGTCACAGATTAAAGTTTAATCACAGTGAATTGAATTGTTTGGTGAGACCACTTTTGGTCTCATCAAACAATTCTTGTGTTTTCCGACTTTTAAGTAGCAACATCGTCAAACACATGACTGAGCTTCACTATGGCCGATGACCGCATTCCAGCAACCAGTTTGATGCGCATTAAACCGCTGTGTAATTTAAAAATAAATTACCTATCTAACCGATGAATCGTGTTTTGGTTTAGAAAGCACCCATAGGAGTATTAATTGTTTATTTATTTTAATCTCTGGAGAAGTGTTATCCATCATTGTTTACTCAGATTAGTGTCAGCAGAAATGGTGATCGGACATTGTTTACTCCAGCATCAGTAATCTATCATTGTTTACTCCAGCATCGGTAATCTATCATTGTTTACTCGGACACCATTCAGAGAAATTTTGGCGAGGCGTTGTCTAAGCTTCTACCTTGAGTATCGAATACAATCACTGACTCTGTACCCGAGGGATCGAGCTGACTGTATAGTAAGAGCGGTGCTACCATAGGATTGACACTTTGATACTATGCATAAATCTACTGACATCGGCTGCCAATGACAAGATGTCATCCCTCCCGAAATTAATTTTCGATCCTGATCACTCCGTTGCCCCATCGCCCCTTAATCAAAAAAAAAAAAAAATAAGAATCAGCTAACTTACGATATACCAAGTAGTACTTGGTATTGTAAGTTCTACTCAAAATTTCCATGGGCGGGTCTTTGAACAACCCCCCAAAATCGCCCAACGTATACAATTCCGTATACTGACCCGTTTAAGTACGAAATAACATCATGGCATGTGGCAAGACTTGGTGGGTTCTACTAATGATTTGGATTTGTATGTGGGCGATTGTGCTCCCGTTTCTCAAACAGACCGATATCGGCAAATTTGGACGGAATTCACAATACATAGAAACTGTTAGCTGTTAGAAGGTCGGCTGCAAGGAAAAAGAACCACGTTTTTATTGGTAATAGAAAATATTCGGAGCCGTACTAATCCCAAGTCGCGAATCGCGGACCGGGATTTGACCTTTTTTTTTTTTT
>NW_008634126.1:836839-839327 GCF_000247585.1 Phytophthora nicotianae INRA-310 | reverse complement strand
AATCTACAACCCTGTGACCGACGAGAACGGCGTCGAGTATGCGAACAAATGCTTCATGAATATTGCGAAATGCGAGGGAAGCACCGACACTGGCGCCCCCATCGACATATCGGAGCCGTAGCGAGTATGTTGGAATGGAGTGTGCTCTAACATCATTGAATACGGCATGGTGGATCTATAGCACCAAAAGTATAACGCATGTGCAATCAAGTACAACTTTGTGCTATACTGTAGCTTACGTTGTTCATGTTTACTTTAAAACCGCGTTATTGCATGAAACAGTATTGAGTCACATTTCTGCAAAACGATTTACAGTGTGTATAGTAAGTGAAGGGCAATGAAAGATGTGCTATCAGTATAGATCGCATTTGGCCCTCGTCGAGCACCCACCCCGCCCGTGACAACACTCAAAACAAGTTTAGATATTGTACCGGCATCTACTCAATTACGTTGTCGGATACCCGCCCCCACCAGGTTTATTTCATAGCACTTTGAGTCCAGCTAGAACACTCCCTTTTAACTGTCCTGACATGTGAAATCCATACCAGCATTTTGCTCCTGCATACTTGAAAAATACTAAGCTTCATTAAGACGAATACTTAAGTAGTACTGTATTAGAGTATTCTTTTTGTGTAGCTCTTCGGAAACAGTAAGCATTAATCAAATAATTCTGGTTTAAAAAAGCGACGAAATGCTGGATATCACGGACTAATTCAACCGCGCTATCCGTCCGTCCCGGTAAAGATCGGTTTACTGAACACGTAATAAAAGATCGGTCTGACCTGAGGACGGCTCCAAGCGAACATGTAAGCATTCTCTCATTTCCAACATGTCAACTTTGGCCCTTTGTTTTCTCCACATTCTCACCCGCTAAACCTCCAAATGTCTCCTCTTCACGGTGGCATTTGTATCTACCGGAAAAATTTATCGTCCGCCCAGCGCGTTCGTAAAGCCTTCCGTATTTTTCGAGTGCTCTGTGGGTTGAAAAGAGTTCCACCACAGTACGTCGGGCTTGTCTACCAATCCGAAGCCTGCGTTCCTTGTCATGGATAAACTGAAGAAGAGCACCAGCAAACTTCTCGGCCGTCGCTTTCATTACAGCAACACAGTTCAAGCCATCCTCAAGAAACTCACCCGTTCCAGCAGAGATAAAGCCGACAACAGGTACACCCACACTCATAGCTTCTAGAACAGCGAGGCCTAGCGTCTCGGTGAACATGGGGCTTGCAAACACGTGCATCTCACGAAACTCTCGAACCAGCTCTGGCTCGTCGTTATAGATTCCATCCACAAAGTCGACACTAGTTCCAAGTAACCCCCACTCCGCGGCAAGTTCTTGAAGTTGAGACTTTTGTGGACCGTCACCAACCACCCTTAGTCTGCAATGCGAACAGATCGGCGCAAGGATCTTCATAGCTGCTAAGAGAATTCCAAGTGATTTCTCCGATGAGAGTCGTCCAACGTAGCCGATGACAAAATGCTCGCCTGGTGAGATCAAAGTGGCAGGTGTAAATCGTTGGGTATCTACACCAGTAGATAATACAAACGTGTTGCGAGCACGAACGTTTGTCACTACGGAGTAGTGTTCCTTCGCGAAGTGTGAGGGTGCCAGGAGAATATCCACGTCAACGCGAGTTGGATGAAGATTCGCGAGTTCCATCACAATGGCTCGAGGTCCAGTGAGTCGAGATGCCAGAACGAGCAGTTTATCCGAGAGACTGCGCGAGTTGGAGAATATGATGAGGCCACCAGCGCAGGAGGACAACGAGTCCGTCAGGTCGTTCCAGACTCTAGCAGCGAATGGCGGACGAAGTTGAAGTAGAGCTGGTTGATCCAACGTCGAAAGTTTTCGAGAATCGTGGCGTGTCAGTGGAAATTGACGGTAGAAGCTGTTGAGTAGTGCCTCAATGGCTCCATCGGGAGTAGCTTCTTCGTCCGAGAGATCATTTCGAGCAATCTACAAGCACGACACACGGTTAGCACGGTGTGGATTTGCTATATTACCAGTTCAAACTCACCTCTAAAGGAAGACCGTGAACACTCACGTTTAATCGACGAAGAGCGTGAACAAACGGAGCATCTGCCTCAACTCTCTCAAAACTTTTCACCTCGAACCGAAAGTCAACTGTGCCTCGACCGGGTCCACCACTGCTAAGTCCCTCCATGACCTGCAGCCACATTCGTTTTTGACCATCAAACGCACGTGACGTCGACGACACGTAACACACTGGCAGCACCTCACGTCTACTTAATCCACACTCGTCTGCAATAGTTGGATTGACTAACACTTCCGGCTTCTTTTCATCCTCTCGCAACTTATATCTCCATGGTGAGTTCTCGTCCGAAGGATCCACCACTACTTCCACATGCAGCATCACCTCTGCAACAGGTTTAAGCGTCTCATTCCAAGTTCTAAGTTGGAGCTCCCAGAAGTGCGTGCCCGGGTCGATTCCACTCAGAACCAACGAATTAGCGCCTGAAATATGAC
>NW_008634126.1:835206-836739 GCF_000247585.1 Phytophthora nicotianae INRA-310 | reverse complement strand
GTTCTTCAGTTATTAAACTGTCAGTTTTGGGAGGCGTTTTACTCCATAGGATACTTATGGATGGATTTGGGCGAGGTGAAACAGTTTAAGAGTACTGTATCTCTAGTACGATTGGCTGTTCAAATTGCATATCTTTATCTGATCCGAATCGAAATGGAGGAGTTTAACGATCCGACTCGGGATGGGTTTGCTTTAGAAATAGGGCTCTCCAGGAGATAGCCTCTGTTATCACAACCAACTCAGTCTCATTCCAGTTCTTACCTTTAGCCGCTCAAGTCACCCAAGATCCAGCTGCACTACTTTAGAAGATGAAACTTCTCCAATCTGTCTCCCTCGTTTCTGCGATGGCAACGTTAGTGAACGGTTTTTCGTTCTCTACAATTACTGGCGAATCTTCGCCGTCGAAAGGACTCATTGATGACACCGACCTGACACCCGATGAAGAGAGTCGCATCTACGGCGGATCTAATGCTGACATCAGCAAGTACTCCTACGTGGCAAAATTGATTCCTGGCGATGCGGAGGATGTATTGCTGTGTGGTGGCACGCTAATTGCCCCCCAGTATGTTCTCACGACTGTGTATTGCCTCGGGTGGTTCCCGCTTGACTTACACGTATCGCTTGGAAGTCAGAAGAGTAAACATAAAGGCTCTCCAAAGTCGGAGCGGATTCGTGCCGTCGAGATTTTCCGTCATCCGTCGTTCAACTCTACGTGGTACACGTATGACGTGGCGGTCATTAAACTCGAGAAGCCCTCGACTCATAAACCAGCACGTCTCACTGGTGCTGATGGATCGGACGCGAAGGCTGGCACAATCGCTACTGTCTTTGGGTGGGGGGAGATTAGCAAGGAAAAGAATGCTGAAGCTCTCCAATCTGTGGCTGCCAAAATTATCCCCGACGATGAGTGCAGCAAGTATGCCATTGACACCGATGTCACGTTGTGTGCTGGTACCGAACGTGGGAAAGGCTTTTGTGGCGGAGACTTCGGCGCCCCCCTTATTTCCAAAGGCGTGGTCGTGGGGATCGCATCCACTTTTCCTGGTGAGGCCAATGATTGTGGCGAACTACCTGGAATGTACACGCGTGTCTCCCACGTGCTTGACTACATCAACGATGTAGTGAATGGTGGCTCCACAGGTAATGTTACCGACTCGCCCCCGCTGAATGAATTTACCGCGGGAGGATCTCAGTAACCACGTTGAAAACACCTTAACAAGGCTAGAAGGCTAAATGAAAGGACGTTATGGGGAAATCACTCTTCTTTTCTTGGTTGTTCGCATGTTCTAGACGCTGCGCATTCTCTTCCATTCAACAGAAATCAAATACTTTCTATTGTATGTAATAAATGGAACAACCTCCATATGTCAAAGTGCAGTTTCTCCTGGCGTCTTGTATTTACTACTGCGACCTACTACAAGAATTCTTTAGCAGTGCCAAGGTCAAGATGACGAGGAAGTCAAGTTTTGGAGTGTCCTAGGCTTGTAGGGGCGGTGTAGTGGCTGGTTTGAGTCCAAGCCTTGTCCACTGCAC
>NW_008634126.1:834071-835106 GCF_000247585.1 Phytophthora nicotianae INRA-310 | reverse complement strand
CGACGCAGCAACAGATACGAACAACTCAAGCACCCAAAAGACCCACATCAACTCGCGATCTTTAATTTCTGTAAAGCACCCAATTAGCATTTATCCCTTTATCAGCTTTTTCAAAATGGAGTTGGATGTCGTCGTGTGCTCCACGTCGGGCAAGCCTGTCTTCCGCCACAGAGTGTCCACTTTAACTACTAAACGTCCATCTGAAGAGGACGAATCGTCCGCCAGTTCGTTCTCGAGTTCGCTGCAAGGTCTCTTGTCCTTCGTGGCTTGTACGCAGCACGAGGAGCTGCTGGAGCTGCAAGCTGCCGGCTGTCACTGTGTGTTCCGCAGCTCCGAGAGCCTCACATTCGCTGCCATTGCGCGGAGCGTGCAGGAGGAGGATAGTGTTTACAATAACGATACACCGAGCTTTGCGTCGCAGTGTCTGCAGCACCTTCTACAGCTGCTACAGCACCAGATTCTGTTTGTATTGAGCGATAGAGGCCTCGACGTGCTGCGACGACAGCCAGGCTACGACCTACGAGAGCTTCTCAATGGCACGGAGAGAGTCACGAGGTCATTGACGGAGCTCTGGGCCACGACTCCAACGCTGAGGTTCAAGGACTGTGGAGTGCTGTTCGTACGTCTAAAGCCCGAGAGACGACGGGAAGTCACGAGAGCCTTGGAGTTTGAGGAGAATATTTCAGCACCTTCGATGATCTGTGGACTACTGTTGGCTAGGAAGCAAGTTGTGGCTATCTCTCAGCCCAACAAGAAGCAGTTTAGCATACTCGTCGATGGTACGAACTACGTAGCACTAGTAGTAGCATCTCGGATATATTAACGATAGGAATGCGTCGCTTGTAGATCTATTACTACTGATCAACTTCGTGTACAATACGCCGTCACTGGCCAAGAGCGAGACGTGGACGCCGATCTGTTTGTCAAACTTTAATGCCCGGTGCGTAAAGTTTATGAGTGGTAGATGTCGGTTGTGTACTCACGTTTTCATTATGTTGGTGAGTATCGAATACAATCACTGACTCTGTACCCGAG
>NW_008634126.1:831522-833142 GCF_000247585.1 Phytophthora nicotianae INRA-310 | reverse complement strand
AAACTGGTGAAGATGTCGGAACTCGTGAGGTCCGTGACTAGCATTTATACATCCGTGATGCTGTTGGTACTGACTGACCTTGATACGCTTTGTCACCAGTGGCTCGTGGAAGAAAGACCAGTCAGCTCCAGAAACCTCCAAGGACAAGTGAGTTCGCCACCGCGACGAGCGACGAACATAGCCAAAGAAACAATGGTCTTCGATTCATTCGATATTCTCCTTCCCTCTTTAACACGGATTCTGCTTTTATCATCAATGTCATCCTGTTCAGTTTTAAGCCGTAGTAAATACGTTTAGTATATTGCATTCTACTCTCTTGGCGATACAACAAAGGAGGTGGCATTGCCAATGCCACATTACTATCTGCACATAGATGACGGCATCCATTCCAACGGTTTTATATTAGTACTAAACAAAGCACATATTGTGCGGTTCTATTTGCGCCTAACCATGTAATATCGAATCTACCTGGGGATTAAATGCAGGTACCGACCGACCTGGAAATTGGTTTTTTTTTTTACTGCAATAATCACGACCGTCCGAAACAGCCGTTTCTCGGAGTCATCACGGACGCTTACGCCTCCAGCAACTACCAACTTCAATGCGTTGCAGTTGAAGTATACCTTACCATGCAAATCCATCAGAAATTAACCAAAACAAACACAGAACCAAGGATGAACCTCGATTCAGTGGAAGTATAGTCGTTATACTGAGGGGTATACATGTATACACGTAAAGCTTCAGCGCCGCTTTTTTGTCGCACCTAGTGTTTTGAGGTGGCACTCAAGCTTTGGGTCTTTAGCTGTAGCAATATATCCTTGTACTAACGTACTCACGTCGTAGTGCAGTGCTGCTAGGGGCTCCCACGAGTCCTCTATTGTCTCTAGCCCATGTCACCCAACTAGGATTTCGTAGGACCTGTTTTGGTCGTTCCACCGATGCCGACGTAGTTCACGAACACAGAGGATGATGCCCTGAGCGGCCACGGGCTCCAAGAGAACCTCGGCCACCTCCAAGTCCTTGCCTACAAAAAAACTTGAGCCATGAGGCATACATATCGATTTCCGCGGCGGATATAAGGTGCTTCACCTTGAACACATTGTAGGGTAGAGCTGCAGTAACTGTGTAGAGGCCGATCCAAGTAACGAGCAGTTTGTTCTGGTCTTTCTCGTCCACACGAGATTGCGGTACATAGTCGCCGAAGTTGACGAAGTTATCACCTCGTTCCTTTTTCTTGTTCAATAGAGTCTGTTTGAGACGGGCGTCAGCAACTGCCCTGTACATCTCCCCGAGTACTAGCCCTTAGTTCATTCAGGCTCGACTCGATCTCCGCCGAGGTTCGAGTTGGCTGTACACTAGGATCCACCTCTTGTCCCAGGTATACCGCCTGCAGTGGTTATGGGGGGCTCCAAGCCGGTAAATAACTCACCAGACGTCTTGCCTCCCAGTGACGGCACGACAGTATGGTTGGGGCTAGCTTGCACGATAGGTATTAACCTTGGCTAGTCTCTATGGTTGAACTTGTAGTTATGGATAAGAACTCGTAAAAATTGAAGAATATCTCTGTTCACTCGTTCCACTAATCCGTTAATCCATGGGCTGTAAGTAGGCGAAAAGATC
>NW_008634126.1:825449-826615 GCF_000247585.1 Phytophthora nicotianae INRA-310 | reverse complement strand
CCAACCTTAACGATCGTGCTAAGAGTTGGGCGTACACGTGGGAGGTGACTTTTACCTGGATATTCCATATCCTGGGCTCAGCTGTGTGAACAGCTCCGATCCACGTTCCTCCCGACGAACTACGAGTACCGCCAGCACTCGGGCTTCCTCTCATGCAAGCAAGGGCAGCGGGAGCTGCACAGGTACATCCGAGAGATGCGGGAGCTTACAGCATCCCTAGGGGGCAACCCACTAAACGAACACATCAAGGTGACAGTGTTCATGGCCGGCCTTCGAGTGGGCCCGGCGCGCACCCAGCTGTTCCGGGTGCAGTCAAACACCCTCGGAGAGGCGATTCAAGTGGCCCTCCAAGAAGAGTACAGCCAGCGCCAGGCGTGTACGCCGGCCTTGGCGTGGCCAGGGAATTCATTGCACAACCCCAATCGGGCAGCCCCAGCGCACCAGTGCCCCTGGAACTCGGTCCCCCGAACGGCACGACATTCGCTGTTTCGGCTGTGCTAGGCTGGGCCACAAAGTGTGTATCTTGGCTAATCAAGTCGAGAGGAATCCCGAATCTACTGTGCCAGTCCATAATTGCATTAGCAGCAACCGTACTTGTAGGGATTTTATACTTGACAAGTTCGCAGTAGTGACTAGCGTCTCCTTCTAGTACCAGCCGATACTGCATGTCAGCGTAAGCTTCCCCTAAGTATAGAAAATCCCGGTGCAACGCTTGATTCCTTTCATTGCAACGTTATATTTTGCTCCAGGGCCTCAGCACTATCTCCCCCCTTCCACGTGACGGCAGAGGAGGCAGCTTGCCAAGCATTTCTCCACACACTGACGAAGTTGCGGGATATGGAAGAGGAGGCCGATATGTGCCATCATGGTGTCGCGACTTCTGTGTCCCTGCGGGCCGCAATGTGCGATGATGCACAAGCGGCGACGCAAGTCAATAGCACTGGCTGATATCCACAGTTTCTCATCTTTGCGCCAGATGTCATCGGCATCGTCGTCGAGGTCAGCACGTTCAGCCGTCGTCCCAAACCACTGCTGTGGACTCTCAATAGCCTCCAAGGTAGGCCACAAGAACCCGGTATCATCCAGCGGTCGAAGTACTATACGCTCGTTTTGTTGCTGTCGGCGAGTACTCAACTCGAGAAGCCCTCGACTCATAAACCAGCACG
>NW_008634126.1:812468-813383 GCF_000247585.1 Phytophthora nicotianae INRA-310 | reverse complement strand
CTCGAGACAACCTACAAAAAGCGCAGGGAGAACATCGTTGAGCAGCTCAAGAAACAACAGTACCTGGCGCTGTCGACGGACGGCTGGTCCAACACAAACAATACAAGTATCGTGAATTTCATGTTAGTCTCGCCAACGATGAAACCTGTTTTCTGGTCTTCGATTGCTACTGGTGAAGAAGAGCACTCCAGCGCTTATATCGCCGACTGTATTGATCGAGTCATTGAGGAAGTGGAGACCGCTATCGGTGCTAAAGGAGCTATTGGTGCTGTTATCACTGATAACGCCAAAAATATGAAGTCAGCATGGGAACAAGTGAAGATAAAGAGGCCTTATGTGTACTGCAATGGTTGTGCAGCACAAGGGTTCAACTTGCTGATGAAAGATATTATGAACATTAGTCGTCGTGCTGATGTTCGGGATGACTCTAAAAGTGTGGCAAAGTTTGTTCGTGCGAGGCATGGACTTCTGGATCGCTTTTGCTCGCAGCAGAAGGCCATAATAGAAAACGGTGACAAAAGAATGGGGCTAAGTGTTAGCCCCATTCTTTTGTCACCGTTTTCCCATTCCTACACGATGGTACACAGTCGAGCGATGCATCCGCAGTGTATCTAACAACCAGTCTGTCATTCGCTCTACTTTTGCTGACACACAACTTCTCAAACGCTACAACACCAGGGCACAGAGACCCGAACTCGAGCGAGTTGTGGCTATCGTCGGTGATAAAGGACGCTGGAATGAATCCGAGCGGGCGCTTGGTTTGCTAGCACCGATAAACAAAAGTCTAGCGGTTTGTGAGAGTGACGACACTTTCCTGTCATCAGTCTATTCAGAGTTCGTCTCAATTAAAGAGAATCCAGCCTACCTAAAGCCCATGAGTGGGGCTAGCGTCGAAGAAAGGGGAACGTATGCCGA
>NW_008634126.1:808445-808978 GCF_000247585.1 Phytophthora nicotianae INRA-310 | reverse complement strand
GCGGCTGCGCTTTTGGATCGGACTGGTGCCACAACACGACGGCACGATACACCCCCTCCATCGTCTGCACTTAATTGCTCTGTCCGTCCTCGTGAGGTCCAAGTAACAGATTCTTATGTTGTACTAAGTACTATGTACATTCAACTACGCACATGACTGAATCTCTGATATCTAATTCTAGTTTTTTTTCGCTACGTAAAAAGAAGTGTATTCCCAGCTGAGTCGAAGATGATCTAGTAAGAACAAAAAAGTTAGTAAAACCGTAGCGTCACGACCGTATAGATGTTTTCGATCCGTATATGGGTCTACAGTCTGTAACCTACAGGCTGGACGTCACGAATCACAAATCCGGGATCAGATATTGTACAGCACCTGCACTATTGTAGGTACGCAGTGCCTACTATGCACGTCCATGTGGTAATAGCTAATAATAATATATATGTACAGTACTGCATTGTGAATGGACGTGAGCAGTGCTCACTGAGCACACGTACGGAATCCATACCTACGAGTGGTACTTTCGTCATCAAAGA
>NW_008634126.1:806571-808345 GCF_000247585.1 Phytophthora nicotianae INRA-310 | reverse complement strand
ATCCAGGGATCAGATATTGTACAGCACCTGCACTATTGTAGGTACGCAGTGCATACTATGCACGTCCATGTGGTAATAGCTAATAATAATATATATGTACCGTATAACTCCTGTCCTAAGCAAACGCGTTTCCTAAGCGAACAATTTATATAACCAATGGTATAAGCATATTTATAGCATATGTTAGCCAGTAAAGTTGGGGTAAGTACCAACTAAAAATGGATCAGCTGTTGGTTGAGGCTGGACACTTACTTTAGAAGTTTACAGCACAGCGATGCCGCGGCCTCGTATCACCGGGACGGGAAGGAAGAAGAAAACGTATAACCGTATTGCGGTCGACTACAGCCATAAGCTTCAAATTTCTCGATCGGCTTGAGGACGGAGACACAGTAGGCGAGGTTATCAGCGCGTTCTACCCCAACATCAACCAAGCAGAAAAAAAGAGAAAAAAAAAACAGAAGCAGATATCGAAATGGAAAAAGCAAGCTAACTTATTAAGTCTGTGTGTGAAGAAGGCAAAGGGCGCTTAGAGAACTACCGTAGGCGCGGTGATGCGACAGTTCTCCCAGCTCAGGCGGAGAGCGACATCGTACTTTGGCTTAACACGATGAGGAAGGAAGGCTGCCCGGTATCAGCTAAAATGCTGGAGCTTAAGGCGATTGAAGTTGCCGCAGACGGTGGTATTTCTAGCGAAGCTTCAGCGCTTCGTATTCATGGAGGTGGCGCTTTATGCGTAGGCACAAGCTTTCTGTACGTGCGCGGACGCCACAGGGCCAAACCACTCCTGAGGATACTGTAGCAGCGAGGACCAAATTTCGTGGAGAAGTTCGGGCGGCTATCGTTGAGCACAACATCATAAGGTCTATAACGCGGACCAGACAGGTATGCGTTATATAGATTACAGTTCACTAAAGCTCTCTAATGCTGTACGGAAGCTGTGTTCTTTGAATACCTACCTCGCAAGACTATCACCATGCGAGGTGAGAAGACTGTATGGGAGAAGTGCAGCGGCAAAGATAAGGAGCGAGCAACAGCAATGCTTTTGGCAGATTGGCACGGCAACAAGCGGGCTCCCTTTCTGGTGTTCAAGGCCGGTGTTTCCTGTCATCGACATGTATAAGAAGAAAACGATTCTAAACGGCATGGCTTTGGCGTTCGCTTGTGGAAAGAGATTGCTCCTCTTCAAGCGAAGCATCACTGCCAAATCTATGAGAACCCTACTGCCTGGTGGAATATCGACATCTCGGTTAAGTTCTTGGACTATCATTTTGGCCACCGAGACAACATGCATGAGAAGAGCCTCCTTCTGTGGGATGACTTCTCGGGACATTGGACCGAAGAGGTCACTCAGTACGTTGCGTCAATCAACGTTGTCCTTCTTAAAGTCCCACCGCGCTATACATATGTATGTCAGCCCGACGACGTGGCTTGGAATCAGCCATTCAAGTCGCGCTTACGAAGGCAATGGGTCGAGTGTCTTCGTGGTCAGATCTCGGACCGCCATGCAAAAGAAAAGCAGCGCAAGGACAAAACACTCGAGATAGCAAAGGAAATAGCAACGGTGGCACGAACGGATATTCAGGGTGTGGCAAAAGACAAGGTCGTACAATTACAAGAGAAGCTCCCACGAATGGCGTTTGAAATGGTGGCTCCGAAACGCCACGAGATCACTGCGTGGATTGCAGAATCGTGGTCAGAGCTCAGTGCTGATACTATCGTGAGTGGATTTGCTAAAACCGAGCTGCTCCCAGATACACGCAGCCCTGTTGTCGCT
>NW_008634126.1:800943-804466 GCF_000247585.1 Phytophthora nicotianae INRA-310 | reverse complement strand
ATGTCAGTATCATATGTGAATATGTTATTATTAATAATAATTGTAGTTGCTACATGTATCAAGTTGGTGAGACATTTCTGTCCAGTATATATATATATATTTTTTTAGAAAAGTACGATTACATTCCCAACCAAGTATACTGCATATATTGACTATTAAAATACACACATTGCTGCAATACTAAATGTGGCACCAAGGCAGATCTCAATCATTTCTTTTTAATAGTATTGTCCCAACGCTGCGCTGCTTATAGTTGCCTAAGTTAGCTCTACATAGATTCGATGCAGCGGCGATCGAATTCTATTAGTATCTTTCGAGTGTGTGATGGGGTCCGAACAAATACGACTATAAGAGCGTCATGAATGGGCTCAGAAAGCACACACACTTACACTAAAAACGCATTGTGTAAAATGAAACACTGTGTATTAGAAGTACCAGGTAGAATATTATAAAATCCTACAAGCGAGTACTGCTGCTGCCATTGTTGCTATACGCTAGCGGCAGTTTAGTTGGGGACTCGTCTTTTGCTCGGATCACCTTCTTTGCCTTCATTTTCTGATTTACCAGTGATTTGATAGCAGATTTTCCACCCCGAGAGCTGTTGATACTAGGCAGTGAGATCCCGTCTCCTCGTCTGCCTGCTGTCCGAATTTTGCTGGCCATGTTGCGTTTTGCACTCTGCAACGAGTTCTGCAATGTGATCACGATGCCGTGCGACTCGCCAAGATACGTGGATGTAATCTCCTTGCCTTTCTTGTACGATTTTAGACTCAGATCCCAGCATTTCAAGAATTCTTGTTCGACGCCCACGTTGTGGTACGCGATGCCCAAGACTGCCACACGATCAAGTTTAATCATCGGATCGATCTTGTCGCCATTCTTTCCATTAAAACCCTTGCGTGTTGGGCTGGATCCATTCTCAACTCTACCAAGTTGCAGCTCTTCATGTAGATTAATCAACGCCGACTGAGCGTGGCCAAGTGCACTCTGGTGTTTACCAAGCTGAGAGAGTACAGCGCACATATTGAGATGTGTATCTGCTTTATTCGGTAAATTATCCAGACGTGACTCGATCTTGAGCGCCTCGGTTAAATAAGTAAGTGCTTTGTGGAGATTCCCCTGTCGACGGTAGTAACACGCTAAGTTATTGAGTGTAACAGCTCGACCCGCGGGATGTCGTTCAGTTAGAATTTCAGCCTTCTTGAGCAACTCCAGCACGACACGGAACTCTTCCTGTTGCAAGTAGGTCATGGCCAAGAGGTTGCACATTTCACCCACAGTCCTACAGGATGTCCACACTTCGTCGCTGTCTGCCCCGAAGAAATGCTGCCTTAGTACAAGACCTTTCTCCATACATTCGAGTGCCTCTGTGTATCTTCCCTCTTGCTGTAGCTGTGCACATTTGTCGTCTAGTCTCTGCAGTGCAACGAGTTCTTTTTGATTCTCGATAAAGTGCGTCTCCTCCAATTGCTCCAGCTCATCAACATGTTTCGAAGATGGAGAGAGAGACTTTGACTTGCTTGGCTGACTCATGTCCGTAGCAGGATCCGTCTGCAGAGTCGGTGGGATGTCATTGTTTAAGCCCACGCTGTCCTCAAAGACCACCGTCTTTCGGTCCATTATCTAGATTGCCAAATCTGCTGTGCTTTGCTGACAGTGCGCTTCAACAACACTGTAGCCATTTATAGACATGGCTACAAATAGCACTACCGCTTCCATTTTAATAGAAGGTCGTAACGGTTGGAGACCAGTAAAAAAAACATGGCTACATCTGACGTGGCAGAATCGATCAGCGCAAATGGGAGCAGCCCCGCGCAATGAGAGCAGCGCCACGCAGCAACAGGAACGCGATGGCAGCATAGAGAACGGAGAACAGACCAAGGAGCAAGAGCAGCATGCGATAACGATCGTCCCGTTGCGCGTGCGAGTCGACGATGACGCACAGAGCGAGACTCTGCTGGAGTTCGAATGTGACTGGGCTCCGGGTATCGGTGGCTCCGTCTGGACTAGCGGGGAGCTCCTCGCTGCGCAGTTGGAACTACAACGCGAGCACTACCGCTCGATCTTTGACGGTGCCCGCGTGGTAGAGTTAGGCAGTGGAACAGGTTACGTTGGACTTATGGTCGCCGCGTGTTTTAAGCCGGCACACGTTTATCTTACGGATCTATCGACGCATATTCACGGCCTGCATCGCAATGTGGGGCGCAACGCGAATGCTGTGCGTGCTGGCGTGCAAGTGCACGTCGCGGAGCTGAGCTGGGGCTGCTCGGAGCAGGAGACGAGTCTACTGGAGTCGATCGCGACAAGCGACGGCTCGGACAGGAACCTTGAAGAGGTGGATGTCATCCTGGGCACTGACGTGGCGTATCTGCGGGAGCTGTACGATCCTTTACTGCATACGATGAACCGCTTGGCAACGTCGCGGACGCTGATCCTATTGGGCTTGAACCGGGATGACACACGCCTCACGTTCTTCCAGCAACTAGAACGCGACGGCTTCGAGTACTATAAGATCCCGGACTTCAAGCTCCCGCAGGAATACTGGGGTCGGGACTTTGGGCTGTTCGAGATTCGTCGCGCCCAAGAGGATGGAGCAACAGATCGCTCGTGAACCCAGGGCAATTGCACTCGCACGTGAAATCAACAGCAAAGCTCAAAGGTATCCGATAATTGTGGACGCAGCGAGCTACCTCAAGACCTCCTAGATACTGTACTAAAGCAACCAGGTAAACCAGACGAAATAGACACCATAGAAGCGATTGTTGTGATGCTTAGTGTTGGCATTTGCCACAAGAGCATGTCATGGAGGAAGAGATGTAGCCATTTCGCGACGCGACTACAGTACCTTGCGACAACCTGAACCTTCACTTTTTTCTCATCAAGATCGGTTTTCCCCACCGCGAAGCTTCAACGCTTGATGTTGGCCATGGCATTTGCTCCATCGGCCATGGTTGCAATGACACTGGCAGGAATGTGTTGAGGTTGTCATTGCACTGGAAGATTGAAGTGTGGCGTGAACACGCCCATGTTGGACTCCAATGTGCGGAGCTCTGCGGCTGCGCTTTTGGATCGGACTGGTGCCACAACACGACGGCACGATACACCCCCTCCATCGTCTGCACTTAATTGCTCTGTCCGTCCTCGTGACTTCCGTCCCTTTGGATTCTTGCGCGCATGTTCCGCGCATCCCTCAGTTGAAAGTCTTCCCTCGCTCAACTGTTCCCTTCGATGCAGTTCGAGCAAGCAGAGACTGCTCATGGTCCGTCGTGGCCGGCTTCTCGACACTCCGCAGTGTATCACCGCAGCAACTCGAATGCAAGAATAGCATGAGTCCGCTCGACTCAGCTCCCCCCAAATATTGTATTGACTTGACGATTTTTGGATTTTCTTTGGCGTCTCGCCATAACCGTCGTTGAATACGCCAGAAAATGTATCTTTTCCGGTCACATCCGTACCGTGTCCGAAAGCCAACTCTAGCACCTGTGGAATTACATTCGTAAAACAATTTAGATCTTACAAAAAC
>NW_008634126.1:773433-800078 GCF_000247585.1 Phytophthora nicotianae INRA-310 | reverse complement strand
CGCCAACCGGACCGAGAGCCATCTCCAAAGCCATTACTTCTTGGCGTCAAGAAAGGAAGTGCGAATATGCCCAAAAGTGAGTGGATTTGAGCAAAATATTTGAAAAAAGTTTTGGGTAACGCCAGACTGACGGAAGGAAGGCAGTTTGAAGACGTGACGGAAAAAAAATGGGTGACAAATTGGACGGTGGAGGTGTAGGCGGTGTATATCAAGATTTTCTTCGCCAAGTGGAGGACGTAGCAGTAGTTTGGTATAAAAGGCGACGGCGATATTTTATTTTTTTTTTGGAAAGTACTTAGGAAGAGCACTAATTACAGTAGTAAGAGAGTATGAACGGTGAATAGCAAGCGATAAAGCTACGTGTATTGGCAATCTCTAAGAAGATCGAGAGAATGCAACAAAGTGGGGGTCTTCTAGTGGATGAGTCTCCACACGAACGTAGCCGTCAAACGTCAACTTGTCCGTCTTCATCTCGGCAAACGTTTGACGTTGGATCTTGACGTCAAACGGCAAGTAGCTACAATACACAACAGTGGTATTATAAATATAAATCCAAGAATAAATGTAATACAGTAAAAAATAATAATAATAACACGAACGTACATTAGTTCCAGCGATGGAGTCGTATCGAAGGCATGTTCGTTGACAACACGAACGGGATTCAAGTTCAGATGTCTACCAAGTAGCAAAAGCACTCCCTGAGTCAGCGAATTAAGAAGAAAGTATTAAGTTCTTGTTGCAACTTACATCACTTTTAGTTGCGTTAGAGGGGCTGTCTGTGTGGTGAACGCGCCTTCGCTGTCGGTCACGTAGCCGAGAAACATTTCGGGCACCACTTTTGTGAACTTGTTCCCAGAGAGATCCCTGTCACGTCGATAAGTTCAACCCAACGCAACACATGAGATGACGCGATGAGTCCAGAGCTACTGCAACGCAGGTTAGAACGGGGTATCATGCGTACGTACAAATACGTCGTGGTTACAGGGATGTTGATCGGCACTTGCTACAGTCAATGGGTTTACGGGGGTCAGCATTTTGGCCAGCATTCAGTAAGTGTCCTGATCGAGGCCGATCAAGCGACTAAAACCCACCTCAAGTCCCCGAAAATCGCAGTAGACGGACACTCGCGCTTGACCGATGCAGTGACATTCCGTCGGACATGCCTGAACTGGGAGGAGCCCAGTGATCGCATAAAACGAGAAGAGTGCGAGAAGCTCACACCGCCACATCGCAAAGAGCTCCCTTTAATAGATCTTGAAGATCTCACGTCAAGCGTCGCGACGAATGAAGCGGAAAATGTTCTGAAGGGCATGTGCAATGCGTTAGTCTGGACGCAATTGGCGTCCTCATTCGGGACTTTTTGTAGGGGGTCTTTGGCCAACGCACGTGATATGCGTTAGTCTGATGGACAAGACCTGCTGCTTCATTTGCTACACTATTGACTCTCGCACTTGACCAAACTCAACGCAAGTTAACGGGTCTCGTCTAGCAACTGACGCAGTCTCTGGCTTTTATACTCTGCAGCGGTGGTTAACATCCAACCCGGTGGTGCTGCCTGCAGTGCCGAGACCACCATGACTCAACTTGAGTCTTAAGGTCAGTAACCGATGGCAGCTTCGCAGAATGAGAACGCTTCTCCTCGCTGTCTCATGACGCTCTGAATAGTGCTCGTCCACTCGTCTTCGAGCTTCGTTGGCGCGCAACAAGCAGCGGGGTATGAACCCGCAACGAGGAGTGCATGTGTAGTGCGCTATGGAACGAGACCGAACTCGGTCGTCACGGCTCGCCAGCCCTTCCATGGCATTTGCAACGCTTGAAGTTTTGCCTACTTACAAGTCTCGCCCAGAGTGGACCAGTGGGTCATCACGTAAGACTCGTATGTTGCAAGAAATTCTCCGACGCGTAACGCGCGTCCTTTTGCCCCGTTTCCGTGCGAGATCCGCCGCTCTCGTGGGGGCACTTCGCAGCTTGACTTGGCCGATGAGCAACTGAATACGTGCAACGTAGAGCGCGGCATCCCGCACTTATCCCATTCGGCCTTTTGCCAGCCAACGCGCAACCACGCGACGTCGACGGAGCTGTACACCGAGCTAAATGGAGCATAACGGGGCTACCGTCGAGGTTGGAGCCGTGCACCCGGTAACCTACCGCTTAACGAGCGGTTGCAAACCCTCCAGCCAGGTTCATCGCAACCTCAGCGTGTCATGCACGAAGGAGGACTCTCGACGCCGTCGGATGTCCTGGAACGGCGTCGCTGCCAATCGTGAGTCTGACGACGACTTCGACTGTCCTCAACACCCTCGCACAACTAGAGCGGTTTCTGCTGTTACCTCACCAACGCGCCTTCGGCTCATTTACGAGGATGAAGATACCAAGGCGCGGGTATGCGGAAATGTGCAGCGACTGCTCAATGTCGCCCAAAAGGACCCCGAGGCCAAGTCCGCCAACGCGCAATTGGCGCGGAAGGTGCTGAAATATCGGCGAGTCATGGGGAGATTGGACGACGTGAACGTGGAGGACCCGGACTTCGACGTGTCGGCCTTCTTCGGCATCGAGTGGTGCCGCTTGGGTGCTCCCTCGAGTTGAAGTTGGTTGTTGTACCTGTACCGTTCATGTTGAAGTTTTCTCCACTCTCTCTGCTGTCATTGTATTGCCGGGGGAAGGACAAAAATAGTGAGACTTTCGTAGAAAATAGCATCAATGACGGGAGTTTAGCTTTCTACACTGCGTAACACTGACAGAACTCGCCTGAAGCAGAGGCCGAATACATGTATATTTGTCTTGAATTCGCTTTCTTTTTTTAGGGAAACTGGATAAGTCTTTTTTTAATTAGAAATACCGGTAATGTCAACAAAGTGTCTCTTTAAGCCAATCTAAGATACGTGTAATGGAGCAGCAATGGCAATGATAGGAGCCAACTAAAAGCTAGCGGGCCGACCGAATTCACGGGTCGACGTCGGATGATATCCTGACATATTATCGCACGTGGAGTGACCCAAACGAAACGTCGAACTGTTCTTGCGTTCGGAGGATTTCCTCCATGAATTTCGTTCGGATCAAGCCTCTGTGCCCACCAACTCAGCTGCAGACTGTTTCCACGAAAGAAAAAAAAAGTTTTTCGACAACAGCAGGATCATTAGCTATGTGCTCGCCACATTGTCTTCTTCAACTGTACTCCAAATTGCAGGTAACGTAGATTTATTGCATCACAGAGCACACCAAGAAAGCCATGGTCAGCAGTTCGTGAACTTCCTGCACTACCTCAGCGAGGAGTAAAAACAGTTATTTTATTATTATCTTGAAGTCACGATTTTTAATTCTAAAAATGAAAACTGCGACCAATACTTTTTTCGTGCCTTGTGAGTAACGAAGCAACACTGCTCCCTTGTCTTGTCGACGAAAGTACGTAGAAAACAATGGACACTTCAATGGACCTTCTTCACATTCACATGTCATTTACATCCCGTAGTCAACACGTTGAATTGCCCACACGAAACCAAGCAATTCAGTGCCCTCGTTGCCTCGTTGCGTGAGCTTGTCACACTACCAATCGCGTGAGTTCGACTTATTGCTTACGTGTACATGTACGGCGCTGTGTTGAAGTCCTGTACCGCTGTAAAAGAGCAAAGGTGATATGTACATGCGAGTCGCACAGGCTTTGATTTGCGGCGCCACATCGTGCCTCCGCCCTCCTCAGGCTTCTAGAAGGTAATAGCTCGCCACGAATGGAGCACTATTTCAGCTTTTGCAGCGTGCGCCGGTCCAACCACCGCTCCTGCTGACCAAGCTGCAAGGAGGACAGGGGCGTGGCAGGAGGACAAGTTGCTGCTTGTCCCGTTCGCGCACGCATTACTCACTCTAAAATCGCTCGAAAAAGAGAACTATCCGCGCTACGTCAACCCGGGATGCGTCTTGTGCCCCTCTTTATGCTTCACCACTCTATAAAAAATATCCTTACGATCGGACTCCCAAAAACGCACTTCAACGTACACTATTACACCAGTGGTGTAACACCACAGCCGAGCGTAGGTAAACGCGCTCTACAAAGGACAACCAGCATCGAATTTTCATGCCTTTGAAGCTGTAGAGACGCGACAAGTAGATGCCAATCCATCGTGTTCATCGCTTCATCAAAAGCTCCTCCGTGAATAAATTTGGTGCATTGCAGATTTTTTGGAGAAATGCATGTGCTCACTTCGCAACCAAGACCTTAGGGGCAGAGGTTCCGGTCCATTATGCACAATTCGGCTTGCCATCCTTGTCGAGTGTGCAATCGTCTGCCCAGTTTCTGCTGCCGCGTTTTATCGCTGGTCCCCCCACCGCCCTCTGGACACAAAGTACCAATACCGTGTCATCATCATCAGCTGCTGGAACGTATCAGCTTAACGCTGCTATAAAACTCTGTTTTCCAAGTGACGACTCCTTCGTATCATATTGGTAGAATGCAGCAAACGAAGAAAAAAAAGATTGTACTTTAACATATCGACATGAGTTCTCAAACTTGCTCAGCGACTTGATGCGAGAATCAATTGTTTGCATCCTTCACCATCAACGTGGCGAGCCCCGATCTCCGACACCAACAAAGAAGAGCCTTGGAGAAGGCGTCATGATGAAGGGTGGTCGGACCTTCAGGATGTGGACGTCGCCCCTTCCCTCCTCATTTGCAGTTGCGAGCAGTCCGATCGAAAACTCGCTGCTGAAGGCAAACGTACCTCCTGCCATCCCTCCACTGCAATTTGCATTCCCTCTTTCGAGCAGAGCGACCAGCAAATAGAGAGAGCTTCGCGATCGCTCGACAGCCACCTCCACTTGAGCTCTGCTTGGCACAGTTTGACAAGAGCCGTCGGTGTGGGACCTCTTCGGGAAAACGCCCACGAGCACGCTTCGAGAGCAAGACTACAAGCGGACGCGGGTACATTAACACGATCCCACTAGCGAGAGAAGGAGTACAGGTCCGTCTTCTCCCATTCCGACATCTATCCCAGATAAATACAAGCTCGCTGCCTCGCACTCGCCAGTGTCTCCGCTCCTTTGCAAGAGCTTAAGCCAAATCGGACGCGATCACCGTCATTCCATCTCAATTCACCGACACCTCGGAACGTTTCTACGGCACTCAGCTCCGCATTGCAACCAACAGCGCAGCACCAGCAACGTCGACGCCAGTGGTCAAGCAGCTTCGTATCAGCGAGAATAACGATATCGTATCTCCCGGTTACAGGTACAGCAAAATCATGGAGCTATCGGGCGGCTCAAAAGAAGAGACGCGTCCTCGTCGACGTCGGAGATCCGGTGACTCGGTCCACTCGGTCTTGCTTGAGAACACTCCACCCGAAGGTCGTGGATCTTCTGCTGGCCCACACAGCGCTGAATTAACTCCAACAGAGCAGCGCAACGACTCACTTGCACCTATATCGCTGGTCACTATTGAGGCTCAAACTGGGCCGAATATGGCGCAGTCATCTGTCGAAACAAGTTCCAGCGGGCCAAGCCCTGGACGACATACGGGCAAGCGTCGTGCCTCGGGTGAGATGATCCAGCGTGAGGAGTCCAAGACGATGCAGTCCACCCCGAAAGGCTCTACTGCAACGGGGAACGAGATTCGTCGTCCAGATCTTCCAAAGCAGGCGGTCGTTTCGCCAACGGTGAATTCTATCAGTGAAGCAGAGACACAAGTAAATCATCCTCAAACTCCAAACCCGCCACTGCGGGTGTCTACTCGACGGACAACGACGACGACGAGATGGTCTCCGTCGATGGCGGGTGCCCCCAGACCGGGCACACAACGCGCGTCCAGAACAGCGCGTGGACCCACGGCGACCCCACCTGCTCGTCCGATCTCAAACGCTACGCGGAACATCAGCTTCGACATGCTACAGCCACACTTTGAGCGGCCACTACAGCAGGCGGCTGACAGCTTTGGCGTGTGCACGACGCTGCTGAAGAAGATCTGTCGACGCAACGGCATCAGTAATTGGCCGTATCGCAAGATCTGTGGACTCCGCAAAAGCATCGCATCCATGGCCAAGCAAGTGAACTACTTCGACGGAGAGCAGAAGCGTGCGTACGCCGACCAATTGGAGAAACTCGAGCATGAACTGCAAGCGTATCTTCGAACGGGAAACGAACCTACTGAGGAGTTTTTAAGAACGCTACAAGCAGAGTCTACTGCTGCTGCGCAACAACAGAACCAGACAGATACACATACAATAGAAATTGGCAACCAAGACGAAGAAAAGGAAGCGCAAGCGGTACTCGCGTGGACGGCTAGACCAAGCATCACACTACCCCATTACAGCAGTGCGTCAGTTGTAAATCCCACATACGAATTGCAGTCTACACCACAGCATCTCCAGGCTACCGGGGTGAGTCCATATGCAAGGAGCGGCATGAACCGGCGCCCACGAGGACCCCCGTTTCCCACCATCGCGACACACCACCGTACGCTACCGTCGATCGCGTCAATTCTTCAGCACCAAAGCTACTCCAGTCCGAGTCGTGCTGCGTCATCACAAAACCCAAGCACAGCACCGCAATGTGCAGTGGATCAACAGCAACAGTGGCGATATTTCCCTCCGACAAACGGTGATGCAGTATGAGTCATCCTATGACGTCGCATCACGCATGAACAAAGAGTCGAGGCTCATATTTATCAGTGCAAATACGCTGCGATGAAGTGAAGACACTGCATATAATTGCTGCATGTTTTAGGTTGCGTAAGATGAAATAGAAGGAGAAATGACTATGAAGACGAGCAAGTCTAGCTCGCCCTCGACGTGAAGCATTTCAGTGTGCGTTGACGACCTGACTCACTCCCTCAAGGATCTAGATATGACGTGATTGAAGTTAACTGGTTACACCAGTTTACATTGTGAGTGTTAATCTTATGACGCAGTTAAATGTTACTAAGTACTAGTCCACTTTTTCGAACTGGAGCGTTAAGAAATGTAAATTTGGGTGTCCTCAAGAATTTTTTAAAACTCACTCAAAATAGGATAGAAGTTTTCCGAGAGGGTTTATATTTCATTTGTTGTTGTTATTGAAGGAGTGAGTTCTCTCGTTTCGACACCAAGTTTTCGGAAGCTGCATTCTATTGATGCGGGTTTAAAATCGAAGCTGTATACGACACGAAGAACTCATACGATGCACTGCTGTCTAAACAAACCGAATGTACGATCACTTATGGTGAAGAAGATCCGTTTACTTTGTTTCGAAAAAGCTTGCGTAATGCAGATGGACGGATGGATGCCAAGTGCTGGGCCAGACCATTTGGCAGACGGCGTTTGTCGATGACCTGACACTCCCGATCGTAGACTGTAGCTAATCCGATAGATTCCTGGCTGGTGATGCGGATGCGTGTTCACTAGCACTGGACTCGCCCCATCCGGCTTTCCTCTCGAAGGATTCTCCAGCGAGGAAGCGGAAACCTGTCTGATCTGCGACTGCCTTGCTGCGGCATACAGTTTGCACATCAGACGCTTGTGCGCTGCTGCAAAGGACGCATCGATGCAGTACGCAGCGGAACACCTACGATGCATGTATTGTTTTATTAGCATTGCTGCCCTCGGAGGTTAAACCACGGTCCGTCCGCCTTTAGTGACGAAGGAGTCTCAGCGAACGTCCTCGACAATGAACATGCTTGAGGTCGTCTCCGCTATTGTACCTGATTGTAATCGCCGCGAATGTTGTCGCGGCATGCAACTCTTCGTTCTGTCTTTGGCGCAAGGTCGCATCACTCAGACAGCAGCTCTTGGAGATATCGCTGGCTCGAAATTCGAGTCGAATCCCCCCCCCCCCCCCCTCTTCTCCCCAGTTCAATTTGAACAGACCTCCTTGTCTTCGTGGCGAGCGGGAAGGCTCGGTGGAGGCAGATCACCTGTCGGCTCTTCTCGAAGAAGTTCTCCCAGCTCTGTGCTTCAGAACGACAAAGCTCACCAAATAATTGGAATCGGGTTGCATCGGCTATGGTCGTGTCAGGGTTGAGCTGATCACGCTCAAGTCTTTGTGAACTTGAGTCGGCGTCCGGGTACAAACCGCCGGGTGCATGGAGCGTGTATTCGCCAAGCTGTCGACAGCAACAGCGAGCTTCGCTAGCTCTGCAGCGGTGACTTCGCAGCCGCCGGCGGCAGCGCCACTGGCGTCAGGAGCAGTCTGCGCCGCAACTCATGCCTGTCTGCGACGGCGGATCCTCTTGATCCACCCGGCGTCGCCGAACCGGGCAAAAACCGGGTTGGGTTGCAGCTCCTGGACAGAGCACTGCAGTACAGGCGCACAAAGCGCGACATGACAGCCGCCGCACACTGCGCGGGTGGAATTATCCGCGTGCTGGAGGCGTTTAACCACGCCAACCAAGCGCATTGCACGCGTCCAGCATAGCACATCAATAGTGCAGTACTCGTTTGATGCTTGTCTAGCTACAAGTAGGACTTAGGAAGTGTTGCGTGTCGAACCCACTTTACACGCACTCATCCGTTGGACCTGGCAGGTGGAGAACATACCGCGCCGTGGTCTCAAGTGGCACGCAAGTCCGGTCTCCACTGCTGCCTGCCGCTTCAGCTCGGTATCCATAGGGAGAGCTCCTCAAAAATCGAATTCACTTTTCGTTCCGCCGTCTTGTCCACAAGTGGATCTCTGTTGATCGCTCGAGCGCAAGCACCAATCGCAACTGGTTTGTCACGATCGCATATTCTCGAAACTGCGTGGTGTCGAAGTTCGAGGAAGCAAGCCACTTCAGAGCCCGATCCGATCCTTCTCGAGAGCTCTTTGAAGTGGCATCCGTACATCCGTTGCTCAGCTTTGTCCTACTCGGACTCCGAGACACACCTGGACGACGACAGAAAACGGAGAGCTCCATCCCCTTGTCCTCTCCTGCTTCTTGCTCCTGGACAGACGCAGCACCCTGACCGGACTCAACAAGCCACCGCGTTCAAATCCAGCGCCTCCAGTCATCCACCCGTGAACGGCGCGCAGCCATCTGACAAGTTGGACGACAAGAACTGCAGTGTCGTAACTCACCTTTCATTTTACGCACTCGACAACAAGTGAACCAACTGCAACAATGGAAGCCTTTGCGTTTCCTGGCAACATCGCCATCGACCCGTTGGCCGAATTGGCCACTGCAACCGCCAGATCCGTCTCATTACCGCCGTTGGCGCACAAACGCCAGCTTGCCGGCACCGCCAGCACGCCGGTCAAGCGTCGCAAGCTGTCGGAGCCCGTCTCATCGCCCGGTTCACCAATGTCGACGTCGTCCGTGGGGTCGGCACCACCGACGACTCCATCGTCCAAGTCGGGTCCGCGTCCCAACATGACGGCTTCAAGCAGCATCACGCTGGGCATGTTGCGTCCGCATTTCGAAGAACCATTGGCGAAGGTTGCCGCACACTTCGGAATCTGCGTGACGCTGCTCAAGA
Organism: Phytophthora nicotianae INRA-310; assembly: GCF_000247585.1. NCBI lineage: Eukaryota > Oomycota > Peronosporomycetes > Peronosporales > Peronosporaceae > Phytophthora > Phytophthora nicotianae. Next base: position 790,668 of record NW_008634126.1, on the reverse strand, counting down.
AGATCTGTAGACGACACGGTATCGCGCGTTGGCCGCACCGCCAGATCACGGGTCTTCGCAAAAGCATCGCCTCTATGGAGCACGCTATCGGATACTTTGACGGCGATCGGCGCGAGTCGTACGCGGAGCAGTTGCTCAAGCAGAAGAAAAAGCTCGCCGCGCTGTTAGAAGACCCGACGGTGAACAACCCGCTTCTCGCTAACGAAGAGGACCAACGTGTTGAGAACACGAGACAGACCAAGGTTCCGGTGCATGAGGTGGCACCTGCTTCGATGACCCGTGCGTCGTCGCCTACGGGTCCGTTGCTGGTGGAATCACCGTACTATGGAGCATCACCCGTTGCTACGCCAGCTCAGACGCCTCCCATGTGGCTGCCGACACCGCACCAAGCTGAGCCTAGCTACACACAACAGTACCAGCAACTTTGTCCTCCTCCTAAGCTCGAGCAACCCAGTCCAGTGTACCCCGCAAGCTACTACATGCCTGCGGCGATGCCAATCGTCAATAACGTTTCAGCGACTGCTATTCAGTTGCCTCCGCTACGACGAGAACCACGAGCATTGCTGCCGCCCATTTCGTCGCTGGTAGTTGGTAAAAGCTTCAACGCGATGCCGGCAACGAGTTGGTGAAGGAAAGTTAGGAAAACTGAACGAAATGTAGAGATATAGGATAGGATAGCTTGAGTAATATTGAACCCACGACACCCTTATGAATTAACAACTCTATCGCGATGGTGGTGACATTTTCCATGCAGTTTGTTGATGATAAAACTGCAAAGCAAAGAAGCGTTAGTGCTCCACGCGATCAACTTTAGCGAAATTTCTTCTTTTCCCAAATCGTTTCACGAGGGCAACCCGGTTGGATAGCCCTGTTAACCATACAGCCATGGAATTCCACGCCACGCCGAAATTCTTCCCGTTGCGAGCTGATCGGTTTAACTCTTCTAGCTTCAGACAGCAGTAAACACCGTTTCAGTCACGTGAAATACTAACACGAATTTATTCGGCCTTACTCAAAAACTTTCCTACCGCAGATAAATTTGACGATAGCGTTGTTCATCTCGATCCGTCATCTCTTTCGACGGTGTGCTCATATTTCCCACAAGTGGAATGCTAGGATACCAACGTTGCGGATGCAAACGGAGACTCTGCAATCGAGTCCGACGAAACAGGGACGGACAATTTTGAGAAACTTGAACGACGGAAGCATCGGATTTGACAAATTTTTTTGACGTCTCAAATCATGTGCTCTCCCGGTCGCGCTCGCTCGCCGTCGCTTTCCTCTTCGGACGAATCCCCATCGTAGATATCGGCGGATGAAGCCTCCGACTCGAAAGAGAACTTTGGATAACGACTATCCTCCGCCAGCATCTCGGTGTTGCGTTGCTCCACGTCACGCATTGTGATTGGGTCGACGATATCGTAGTCGCTTCTCATGCTGCTAGCTGTCGAAGCACCGAAGACTTGGGGCTTCCTACTGCTTGGAGGCACGGCGTTGGCTGTGTACATGTTGTAAGCAGGTTGTGCACCCCCGTACTGCTGGTTTCCAGGTCTCCGTCGAGTAGCGTACGCCTCCTCTTCGTCTTCGCTGATAGCTGTAGGCATAAGCTGACTCACGGTCAACGGTTGTTGTCCTGAGCGAACCGAGTCCAGCTCCGATTGCCTCATTGTGGTTGAGGACGCAGTCACGTCCACAAAATTGCCGCCTCCCCCGGTCGACGGCCCGCTGTTATTCGCGTAGTGGTGACCGGCACCGGCAGCCGCGCCGGCAGCCACGAGCTCGGGACCTGTACTCACGCTGTAGTCGGAGTAATACTGCGAGTTCTGGGCGTACTGCGAGTTTTGGGCGTACTGCGAGTGTTCGCCATAATTGGAAAAGTCAGCCGTCGGTCTCTCCTGGCCGTACGTGCTGCTAGCCTGCGAGTCCGACAGCATCGAGATGCCGTTACCCTTGCCGGCCTCATCCTTGTAGCTGTACGTGGAATACAAGTTGCCTCCCGAGGTGCCTGTACCCAGCGTTCTGTCCGACCACGCGCTGTTGTGTCCGGACGACACCGTGTGTTCTTGAGTAGCCGACATTTTCTTTTTCTTCATCACCCGACGGGCGACAAACGCGATCACTATCACTACAAGCACCACAGCTCCACCGATAAGCCCCAGAGTGACAAATTTCGGTGATCCGCTTGTGGTCGACGAGTTGCTCGTCAGAGCCTGTTCGGCGCCACTGGCGGACGACGGCGTGTATGACGTTTGCGTCGCGTCCGAATCACCCGAGCTCGTTGGAGTCGACGGGGCCGTAGTGGCTTTAGTCGTTGTTGAGGAATCATCAGTACTGGTCTGGCTGTTAGTGTTGTCCGCGGTGTCGGGTACCGGCGTCTCGGGAGCTGGCGTCGGGGCATCCGTAGGAGCCTCCGTCGGGGTCGCTGTGGTTTTAGCCGGCGTTTTCGTCGTCGGCGTCGGGGTGGTATCACCGCTGTTGCTGCTCTTGCTAGAACTCTTGTTAGTCGACGTCGAACTCTGATCGCATTCAGCGTACGTCCCCGAAAAGGGGCATTCGCCGGACGTGTCACGGCTGTAGCACGAGTAATCACCACCCGTGAGCGCGTACACGCACGGCGGACAGGTTTCCGAGGTGAGGTCGCATTCGGTCGAACCTTCGGACAGACACGTCGTGACGCCCGAACAAGTCGCCATTGACTCTAAAGACCTGTGTGTGCGTATCATTTGAGACCCGCTGTCGCTTTGCTGTCCACTGCCTGTATTCCTGTTAGGTGGTCAATCCTCGGTAGCTGTAAAGGAGTCCGAGAGGGGCAATCGGCCAAGCGCTCCAAGCTCGATCGATGCTCCACGACTCAGCGAGGGAACGAGAATGAGGAAACTAGGCACGAACGAAGGTGCTCGGACGAATTTCCCGATCGCGCCGGGTTGGCATGTGGTCGTCTTTACGTCGCGCCGTAGGGTATCGCGGAGACACCAAATCTCGCGATGGACCAATTAGCCACGCTGTTTGAGTGAAATGCCACGGTCTCTGTTGTTCAAGATAAAAGCGAGATCGGATAGACGATAGGCCGAGGACTCTCAAGCTGGTAAATTTTCTGGCTGGAAACCACGTCGTGCAGGTTTTGCTCGGTGTGGAATGTTACTTCGATATTTCTATCGATACGCTTGAGTCGCCCCCCAAGCATTGGCAACATGGATTACTGCACGCGCTTGCTGCCTTATTCAAAAGTATGCGCACTGTACGAATCGAACAGCTCCGTGCAGCAAAACCAGACAAATCCAAGACCGTTTGTGTCATTCCTGAAGTTGCTCTGGGCGTTGAAGAACATCCACGTTCCACAAAGTCTACCCATTGCTCAAGGAAATCGAGGTATCTACAAGTAGTTTTGACAGGCTGAACCTATTGCGTCCACAAGGTAAGTATCCGGGTGTCGGTAGTCGATTCCAGTTGCATGGTAGTCTGGTTTACCGGAGATGAGTCTTGACGTATTTCACCAGGTGAAGCAAAGGCACCTGGAGCAACGAGTGGGCCGGTGCGTCAATAAACCAACATGCAAGTTCTTATTCACTAGGTAGATGATATTTATCCTTCCTCAATGTCTATGTCATGCCGTGCAAAGCTCTACGTTGAAGTGATCGCATTTACATTACGCGAGTTCCTTGAACTATGGATCAAAACGGCACGCCTCATCATAGATATGTAGACTGAAGTAGGAATTGTCGGACCTGCTCTCCAGAATCACACCCAATTAGCCTTTTCGCCCAAGTTTTCGGGTGACTTGGGCGCTTTACGCTCTGGGTGATGTCGCCTTGGGTGACGTCGCAGTCGGGCTTGCCAATGCTGCGGGCGCTACAGCGTCCACGTCTAGCACATCTTGGTGGTCCGGCTTGCTGGTTCTCTCCGTCCCCACATAGGAAGAGGCCACACTACTCCTGTCACTGGGGCGTGGGCTACTGACAGACAACTGCATTAGGTTCTGTAGCTGATCCAGATTCTCCTGCTGGAGCTTCTCGCAACGCATGACAGTCTCCGTCAGCAACACGATAATGTCGCTGTGCATTTCCTCCTGCTCCCTGCACCACATCTCAACGTCCTCTGACAGTGTGGACGTCGACGATTGCAACGATGTCGTCGTCGAACGGTCCACCATAGCTAAACCATCACCGGTACTGGACCGGGTGACTGCATCAGCGCTAATCGATCTAGAAATCGACAGCGGGGCGTTCGTTAAGTCTCCATACCCTGGATGGTCAATAGTCTCGTGCACAATATCACTACTCTCGTCATCGTCGAAGAAGGCGTTCGTGTTGGAGTAGCTGCCTCCGCTCACCGAGTGTCTGTCTGCAGTAGAAGGCGACGGCTTCTTCGACCTGGACGACCCACGTGAAAAGAAGTTACTCGATCTGGAAGCCCCGTTAGTGCTGCTAAAGCTGCCGGTCGGCGACGATGCTGCTTTAGGTGACGTCTGTACATTCTGGTTCGTTCTAAATCCCAAACTGATCGGACGTCGCGTAGTTTTCAATTTCTCGACGATTTCTCTAAATTTCAAATGATCCACTCGTTCATCATTGATACTCACCAGTTGATCTCCCAGCCTGCAATTGCTGATACCGGTAGTGACGCCGTCTGCGTGTTGCAAGACTGCAATCTGAGCCCCCACTTTATTGTCTTTCCGTGAAAAATTACGGAGTGAGATGCCACATTCGCCACTGACCCACATGACCGTGTACTTGTCCGGTCCGACGCGTCCCATTGACATTTGGGACATCGAATACGACGGACGAGGTTGCGGTCGACCTCGTTGAGAGTATCGGTACCCATTTTGCTGCTGTCGCATCATAATCGACGACTGGCGACTCACCAAAGTGTTGGAATAGTGAGTGTCATCCAGTGCTGCGTCCAACGCGGACAGGTCCTCGAGCGTCATCTGACTGGCCCGTGGGTCGAGCTGCGAGTTCGCGAACGGCGTGAAGATGCTGCCGCGCATGCCGCTCTGGCTCTGGTCCAGCGAGGACGAGGACGCAGCGCGGCGATCGACCTTTGGCTCGCAACCGTCGGCCGCGTGCAGCAGCGCGTCGTAGAGCTTGGACTTGCGCTCCATGTCCTCGCGTAGAGCCTTCAGCTGAGCCACCAGCGTCGGTAGATTGCGCGCCAGCTCCATTGCCGGCGTGCCGTCGTCCGCGGCGTCGGTGACGGTGACGTTCTCCATGATCCGAAGGAAGTTGCACAGTGAAGACCGACCAGGGCGTGTGCACTTGCACTTTGTATGCCATCGTGGTGGGATGGGACGCTCTATAAATCCCACGGTTTTCATTTGTAATGAAGCCAGAGAAGTGCAATTTGGGTAAGTGCACACTAGCACCCTAATTTTGTGGTGCACCCTAACCCACAATAAGGAATGAATTTACGTTGGATGGTATTCAGACCCAAAAAAACCATTAAAAGTTTTCGGGCTGAATAATATCCGTCCGTTGGATGCCGAAAAACCCATAAAAATAAAGGACACAGATGGAAATCAGCCCGAAAAAAATCATTAACCCGACACTACGAACATGAATATTACCCATTTTTTGACTCTGAATCCGAAAAATTAAATGTGATATTATTTAACGCAATAAAAGGTTAACAACCACATTTTTGAATTATAAAGTAACATTGTGGACAATTGACCTATACTGAGGAGACCTTGCGTTCTGATCTTCTCTTCGAGACGTGATTCCTCGTCCCAAATCCTCTCTTTCAAGAACTGCGTCGCAGCACCAACCCTGACAGCAAGCAAAACAACAACAAGTTTGCATAGCGCTATCACAAGATGTGGCGTCACGCGGCACCACCAACTCTCGCAGATAAAACTGATGGACAGTGTGGACGCTTCACAGTCTCATTTTTGGTATACTAGACATTCTTTGAAGGGGCTGTTTTTCTATAGTGCTCGTCATAACCTCCAATTAGCAAGACAAAGTAGCAAAATTGTGACGCGCCCACCTTCAGTCGATCGATATTTTCTTCGTCTGACTTGCTCGCTAAGCTTATGACTATTTGATCCCCAACGTAGTTTTCACTTGCAAATTGTTTTGTAACAAGGTAGAAGCGTAAGCGGAATGCTGTGGCGTTCGTTATAGCAGTAGCAAATGGTTGCTGTTGTTGCTTTTCCCTGGCAGTGGCTCCTCCCCCATCGTGTTCGCGACTACTGAAATCGTACCGTGAATACCTTGACCATCAAGGTAGCTGTAGGTGCCAGATGAACCATTTGTTAGTGCTGCTACGGATGACCTTACGTTGTGTGAATGTTGCGACCGGGGCGGAAGACCAGCTCGTTAAAAGAAAGAAAATGTTTAATCGAATCATTACCAGGATTCTACATGTAGATGTAGCAGCAAAAGAGAAACCTCGAGTGCGTAACAAGTCTTACGTGGTTCGGCTGTGCAGTATCAGTGATAGTTCTTGTCGTCTATCGCACCAATAAATGGAGGTGACCTTTTCCGCGCTGCATCACGTCTTGGTGTAGGTAACGCTAGAATTCAGCTAAGTTATCATATAAACGTACTCGAAGCTGCAGCATGCAACAAGCGAAGTTTTCGTTCCTACGGAACGCAGTTGGAAACATTAGTAGCAGCGCGTGATCGCAAGCAGAACATGTCCAAGGAGAATTAAATTGTTACTGCGAGCAACACTGGCGTGGACGCTGGCTACGTTAACGGTACAGAGAGTAATCCGTTCCACTCCTACCAGTGCTCCTCTTCCAGCAGACATCGACCGTCAAGAGACCTTCAATGCGCATGTAGACGAAGGATCCTCGTCCACCATTCTGTCGAAGTTGGCGTGCTTGACCAAGCTCTGCTTGGAACTGAGCAGTGTCCCCATAGGAGCGTGGAAAAGATTATGGCGGCTACAAAGAACTCTGCTGCCTCTAGACTCGACAGCGGCTTAGCAAGTGTCAGAAGTCGCAGCTGAGAAGTTTCGGTCGGCGAGATTTGATTCCCAAACGCTGGATCGGGTACTTGAAGCTATCGGAGCACGCTTGAAGTTGAAGAGCTTTTAACAATCAACACGCGAACTGCTGCTTGCACTACGGGGATCTGCGGAGGCAATCCAGAAGCTTTCGCCACGAAATTCGGGCGTGTTTCACTGTCGACCACGACAAGCGCACTTCAACCGGGCAATCCACGCGCAAACAAGCGAATCCGAGCAGACGAACATCGCTTTTCCAGCCCTTTGCCACCGTAGAAGCGACTTTGCACCGGAACGTCGCCAGTGGCGTGGAGGACGTATTTATAACGACGATTTTTTTGCACTGACAACCTAGCCAGCAATGCATGTACATGCCCCGTGGTGTGTAGCGTTTTATCAACCCAAACTGTCGTAGACTGAGCGCTGTAATCGTTGCAGCATTACGCAGTGACTTGTGCAAGTGGAGCGCAACGAGTGGCTACAGTTCGTGTGCAAGCGCTTGCAGTAAGTTACCATCCGGTTGAAGTTCGGGCATAGTGAGACTGCGTCCCTTCGTGGAGTGACGTTCAAGTTGACAGAAGTTGGAAATCTTAGCAAACTTCCGATTCCATCACCGATACATTCGCACTGACAATTATCCAACATCTTTCAACACTTTGCGGGTGTAGCTCCCTTGGACCGCATGCATAGCTGGTTTGCGGTCCTGCTTACTCATCGCCTGCTGGCTGATCAAGGTGCAAGTTTGGCTGGCCAGCGGCTCTTACGTCCGAGTGCAGAATCCGGCAGAATCTCCGACTCTCAGTTTTATCGCATTATACAGGTAATTCAAACAGCCATGTATCATTTCTAAATTCGTAATTTCTAACATCTACCAAAATATAGAGGCTTGTTCGAATCTCGCAATCGCACCGGAAACGCATCTCGTCTAAATACGATAGCGCCACGGCTATACTCCTTGCACTTAGCCCGGCAGTAGACGCGGCATGTCCAGGCATTCATTCATCAAATTGCTCGCTCAAGCGCAAGCCACTCAAGCCCTCTGCCCTCCTCCTAGAAGCTCAGCACAAAGACCCGGACTGCCAACGAATGTGCGACGTGCTTCAGCTCCAGCCCGCAGGTGCCTTCCTCCGACAGGCCTACAACCTCCAGCCCCTTCGTCTCCCCTCAAACCCCATCGCGGTCGTGGGTAGCTGCACAGACATCGATGAAGCGCTGCGTCTGGAAGACAACCAGGACGCGGCGGTGACGTTAAATGAGCCTACTGCCTGCCAGATAAAGACGTCGAATCAGGACGAGCCCGAGGATTTCCTCACGTCTATTCGTCGCGGACTCGATGAGCTCAAGGCTGAAGAGGACGACGAAGACAGCGACGACGACAGCGACGATGAGGGCTATTACTACCAGGCCAGCAACGAGAACACGTATTACAGTCCGGATCAAAAGCTTCCGGGTGGTTTCTTGCTAGACGACGCGCTCGACCTGTCGGACACGTCGACAGCCTCGTCGTCACTCGTCCCGTGGGCCCAACAAGAGTCCGACGACGAGAGCGACATGGAAGAGCTCATCTTCCAACTCGACATGTGAAAAGAAATACCAAGAACTGTAGTGTAGATACCAGATCGTAACACTATTTATTTAAAACAAAGTGGCGATGCCGATTGAACACAAAACTTGACCGCTCCATTCGCATACGACCGTGAGTTATCCGAATAAACCAAGAAGACACTGTACAACCATACCGATAGATTCCGTTTACCGTCGAGGACGACGTTGAAGTATCGATAATATCGATAACGCATTTGGTATTTTTATTTTATCTTGTACACTGTTACACCTTCTGTCGTCTACATGCGAATGTGCGTGCTGGAAAGATCCAACTGGGCGTCGTCGATGCCCGAGATGGACTCGAAATTGCGCGTGACTGTGGTCGATTCCGCCTCGCTACTGGGTTCGTCACTGCTCGTGCGAGGGAAGTCGGGGCTCTCGCGCAACACGGCGCCTTCCTGGATGATCGGTTCACCTACGGCCTCGCGGTCGTGGTCCCTCGTGCCCGGCTCACTGAACGTGAACGAAACGAACGACGTGTTGGCGCTGGCGATCCGTGTGCTGTTGTCCAGCATCGTGCCTTGGTTGTCGTCACGAGCAATGTAGTAACGCCGCAGTCCTTGAATGAGCCGGTCCGCGCTGGGCTTGAAGCTCATGCCGTTGCCCATGAAGTGGAAAAGTTCATTACGAGCAAGCGAGTAGCGCTTATCAAGACCCGGATCGAGATCGTTTAGCGTAATAGGGAAAATAGGGCGTCCTTTATCCTCTGCGAACGCTAATTGGTCCCGTACCAGCTCGTTGTTCATCGTCTGCTTGGACAAAATCACAATAAAGCATGTGCACCGTAAAATAGCTTCTTGCGCAGCGTGGATACGGTTCTCAAAGTGTTGGCCTTCCACGTTACGGTCTCCATAACACACCACACCAGCGTCTGTAAGTTCGCGATACAATTGCTGCACGAACCCTGCGTGTTTGTCTCCGTGTGATAAGAAGACAAACTGCTTCTGCGCGCCACTGGCTTCGGGGTCCCATTGCTGGAAAAGCCGAGAGAATCCACCTCCAGTATTCGCCAAGATGGTCCCAGTAGCAGTCTGTTTCAACCCGTTATTACGGCGACTGCTAGCGATATTTTTCTGTTGAACAGCGTCGCGATTCTTCTCAATTTCGTCGCGTACGCCATCAAGCAGTAAGCGGAATTGAGCCTTAAACTTGGCTTCATCGTAGTCGTACTCAATCTGCCGCACGTTGGTGCTATTGCGTCTGGTTTGGGTGATTGCAGGCTCGAATGGAATAAGCTGACGAGTGTACAGATACACTTGTAGATCCTCACCAATACTCACACCTTCTGTCGATACGGCCAAGATGGGCGTACCGACCTGTTTAGCCAGTGCTAATTCCTTCAAGCACCATTCAGATTGCGCGTAGTCTTCAGTAAGAAGACACAGTACCACAGCGGCGTTGGTGATACCACGCGCAATCTCCTCACGCCATACAGAGCCGCCACCAATGCCACTTGGGTCCATTAAATCCAACCAGGTCGTAACATTCGCATCTTCAAGAGCCTTGCGGATTTTCTTAGCGAACTCAGCATGTGAGTGAGTGTAGCTGATCATCACGTCGCGTTGGCCAGCAGCTCGTTTGATCTCGAACAGCAGCCGCGTCGACGTCGTACAATCCAGTGGTCGTAAGCCTTCGATGTTCATCTTCATGAGATTTCCACCATTGGCAAGAATGGCCAGTGCTGACTGCTCGTTCTCCTCCCGTACAGCGATATGCAGAGCAGTATCTCCTGTAGTTGGCAACTGGTAGTTGATATCTGCACCTGCAGACGTTAGTACACTGAAAACCTCGCGTGTGGCATCAAGACCCGATGCAGCACACATTAACGGGGTCATATAGTCCAAATCCACAAGTTTCGGGTCGGCGCCAGCGTCAAGAAGCGAGCGTAATACATCCGTTCTGTTGAGTCTTGCAGCCCAATGCAACGGCGTGCGTCCCCGAGCATCCTGGAAGTTCGGGTCTGCCCCTGCTTCTACCAACAGATCCACCACCTCCAAGGCCCCACTCACTGCCGCCCAATGCAACGGGGTTCTTCGATTAAGGCCCACGTAGCCTAATTCACCCAAACAGTCCACATCGGTTTTTTTCCGTAAGAATTTCCGAACAGCCAGCACGTCATTCCGTCCAGCAGCAGAGTGGAAAGGTGTGAGTGCCACGTCGCCACCCCATTCTTCCAGTTCTTGGGCTACCGCGTAATTGCCACGAAGATACGCGAGTTGCAGTGCCGTTAAAGTGTTCATAAATCCTGGGTCGGGTACGGCAAGAGGATCAGCACCATGTACAAGCAATTCACGGACGACGTCCGGGTGTTCGGCAAGGAAAAGAGGCGGTACCCGGTCCGAACGGTACGAAGATCGTGCCAGTGTGCGTGCCGAAGCACCACGTAAGAGCAGCCACCGTACAGCTTCCAATTGACCAGTAGATACGGCGCAATGTAGCGGTGTGACCAGCGTCGTACGGAAGATTGACGCGGCCGATTCGTCGTCACTACCGCCTCCATCTACACCGGGGCGAGCCACGAAGAACCGAGCAAAGTACCAGAAGAGATCTCCAGTCGAGAAGCGCACACGACTGAACTTGTCCATCGCTGTGACGTCGAATCCTCGAGATTCCAGCAGCTCTAAAGCGCGGATATTGCCGTGATAGGCTGCAACATGCACTGGGTTCTTTCGAGACTGCGCAAAGAAGCCCAATAATAGTGACGCTGGAGCATAGCTTTTGCGAGGGAATCCCTGCTCCTCACTTGTCAATCCCGCAGCTTCCGCGTAGTCCAAGATATCGCGCATTTCACGCAGATCCCCTTGGCGAGTGGCCTTATACAACCTTTTACGCACTACAGCTAGAGCTTTATCCGACTGGTTCATAAGCTGATCAACACCCGGATCCATGACGTGGTTGCGTACATCACCAGTCTGGTCGCTCTCTTGGAAAGCGCCTAGCAACATTTTCACGTGCTCTCTGAAACGTGCGAAATACTGCAACTCGGTGAAAATCCAGACGAAGCACACCATGCTGACGAGTGCAAATACTTGCACCGCGTGAATATCACATGAAAAAACGCCGCCTTTGAAGAACATGTAAAGGAAAAACATGACTACAACCGCTTGGAACAGCAACAAGAGCACAGCCACCAGTTCGCAGAACTGGAAGACCAATCGGCGTTTGATTTTGGTAAGGTTGCCGTTGTCCTCTTCGTCATCGTCCAGGTCCATTCCCCCATTTCCAGTTTCGACATCAGTTTTTCCCGTCTGTGCGCCAGGGGTGCCACTAGACCCGGGTGAAAACTCTTCGTCCCGCTTAAACGGCTCAAAAAGTCGCCACCCAGACCCTGGCAAACACAGCAAAATCACGGCTGGCAGCGTGTGATAAATCAACGCTGAAAAACCCACGACGTTTTCGCAGCTTGTGGCCTGGAAAGAGTACACGAGATTCGGCGAGTTCAACGTGAATCCGTGGACATTTGGCATGTCTGGGTTCAACACGAGCGTGTCGGGCTTGTAGAAGTAGTAGAAGCCCAACCCGGCGGCTAGAACGAAAGCCAACGGCAAACCTGTGTGCAGGAGCCGTCGAGCGAAGAACGTATTGTGTCGGAAACGTGCGTTGAGCCAGTGACGCGGCACATGCGGCATTTTGCCTCTCAGTGCGACGTTGGAATTCGCATTGTAAAAGGATCTTTTCTTGCTGGACATGGTGGACGGTGGACGTCTGCGCAGTTGTCCGCCGTGTGATGTGGCCAACTGGTTGAGCGACAAGTGGGAGCCCACACTGAGGCGCGATACAACGCTGGATGCGACGGATTTGGCTGCTCCTTGACCCATTAGAGGCATCATGGGGATACGCAGAGCATCCTCCTGGTCATCTTCTCGCGGAGCGCCGTGTCCAACCGAGATGGACGACTGCCGGCTTTCATTACTCAACGTCTTGGCCTCCGAGTCGGACATGCGAGGACGCAGCAGCGTCAACTTGTCGCTCGGTGGGGTGGACATTCCTTCGTACATTGCCGCAGAAGTTTGCCGGCCCCTCTCACTTTAGACACAAACTGGAAAGAGCCAAAAACCCGATCAAGTGGAAACCCGCTCGTGTCCTTTTGGTGGATGGATGCTGCGCCCGTGAGCGCTAGCTGACGGCGCCGTAGCTAGTGTAGGAGTCGAGCCTCGCTCCGCGTTGGGCCGATGCTCTAGTGAATAGAGAAATGCTGTACGCCCATGGAGTTTCGGCACCATCAGGAATCATGCCCGACCCCTGGTGGTTGCGACTGAATTCTGCACTTGTAGTCCCACCTACAGTACAGTCACCATTCGGAGGTGCGGATCTTCCTCTAATCAACAGTTTGTTTTATGCGGACTTTATCGAGAGGAGGAAAAGCCTGCAGACACAACGCTACGTTGACAAGATATCAGAGCCAGCATACTGGAACCAAGTGAACACTTCGTGAGCGCTTCGTTCGGCGAAGAGACGTCAGACAGGCCGAAATGAGCCATTCGCTATCTACGTCGCACTACGGAGACCGCGGAAACAAGTGAGATCAAGCGGCGAGCATTGGTGCTAGCCAGAGGTACCAAGCATTGCTTGTCAGTGCTAGCCAGTATTGCTGTCGCTGGCGTGCTTATCTCCCGCACGCCAGCGCGTCGTCAGCGAGCCAATCATCTTGAAATTTGTATCACGAGGTTTAAAACTAACGGCTATAGGGGTGTGGTCTTGGCAACAAGGCTTGTCTTCGTCGATGTAGAAACATGGGGTGACTGGATGCAATTGGAGCCCGCGACAAAGATCGGATTCCTGGCCCGAGACACTGACTGACGGGGTAATACTGATAGCCTATCACTGGTAGGATCCACATGCTCCTCGCTCTCAATAAGGATAGCCTTCGAGATAATTGCCACCACAAACGTGCGTGGTTTGAAACGTTTGGTCCACGAAGCCCTCACGTTCGAAATGCTATCCTGCAGGAAAATAGCCGATACTAATGGGAAAATTGTTCTTGTGTGCCGGCACTAACATGGTTGGAGTCCAGTATTCATTGCTTGTGTGCCCTTCACAAAGCTTAAAGTAGAATGCAAAGCTTATAGAATGCAAAGCTTAACGTCGATTGTCAATGCCAATTTGCCCGTGGCAATCGCATAACCATGAAATGCATTTCAGGATCCACTTCAACTTGTACCAAAATGGTACATTTATGCACATGAAACGACGCAACTCGAAATAAAAGTGCAAATTGCCACACTTGACAAGGTCTTCCCTTTCAACTTGTTGTCCGCCTGCATTACCATGCCAGTCAAAGACGCGCCGACGACTGAGAGCAGCAGCTCAACGACCCCAGCAACCGCAGAAAAGGGAAGGGACAAATGGGATATCTCGCGCATCACACGGCACTGGGAGATCGATCCCGAGTTGCGTCGCAGTTTGCCTTCGCTTGCACGCACCAAACGCAGTGAGCATGAGTCGGCTGGCAACAAGTTCTTGAGACTCAGTAAGCTGCCACTACCCGTGTCACCTGCATCTGATTCTGCTTTGCTGGATCTAGCTCGAGGTGGTCGCAGTGTGTCCCAGCGAGCGCTCACAGTCACCGCAGAGACCAAGGCGAAATACTTCGGTAAGGCTGCAAAATCCGAATGTTACACAATCTTCCGCCAACTCGCAGCACAAAAGTATCTACCACTCGAACCACTCAGCGAGTTTCTCGCAGACCAGGAAAAGAACCGACAACAGCGTGACGAAGACAGCAATCCTACCGCTCCTGTAGTGCCATTTCTCTCTACTGAGTCTGTCAGCCGTAGTATCAACAAACATGGAGGCTCCAGCAAATTCCATCTGGGTGCTTCGACGCGTTCCCGTCAACGAAATAGCAGTATATTAAGCGCTGACCCCTTCACTGCACGTCACAAATTCTCATCGCTCTGCCTCGAACGTGATCTGCCTCCGTGCATTCGCCTCATTGTACGTCAGTATTTCTCGCCCGAGATCAACGTCTCTCACATGGCCATTGGCGACGACCTCGCGTGTGTATTTGCAGCCTGTTTGCTTGATTTACCAATGGTAACAGGTCTTAATGCACGCAACAATCGTCTTCGTGATCGAGGGCTACAAGCTCTCGTCGATGTGGTTGTAACCAAGGCAGATCTGTATCATCTAGATTTATCGGAGAATAAAGTGGATCACCATGCTGCACAAGCGCTTGCCTCGTATTTAAGCTCAGCGTCCTGCAGTCTACAAACGCTACGGCTCGCCAGTGCCGACGTAGACGACGACGAGCTCGTTCCTTTTGCTCGCGCGTTACATTCCAACAAATCCCTTCAAATTCTCGATGTGTCAAGGAATTCCGTGGGTAGTAGTGAACATCTTAACGTTGTTCGACCCTCAGTCACTACCGGTGGTGAAGCGCTAGCGACTATGATCAGTATCAACAGTACTCTTACGTCGCTGGATTTGTCGTGGAATTATCTGCGACTTGCAGGCGCCATAGAGATCGGAAAAGCTCTAGCCTACAACTCTGGACTTCGTGAGTTAAATCTAGCCTACAACGCGTTTGGGAATGCCGGTGCCCAAGCTGTAGGCGACGCGCTGCTCTCGAACTCTACACTGCAACGTTTAAACATGAACCACAACAACATCCCAGCACAAGGAGCACTAGCAATCGCTAGCGCACTGAAGATCAACAACGCACTGCCACTCACGGAGCTGTCGTTAGGTGGTAATCCGCTTGGTAACATGGGCGGCAGAGCATTGTTACATGCTGCTGCAGCATGTGCAGACAGTAAAAAGTTGTCAGTAGTACTGGAAGGATGCAACTTCGACGCTTCCAGTGACGGGGACGGATCTTTTGACCCCGCAGATCCCACAGGTAGCTACGACTTGAACATGGAGATTCCATACGAACGTGCAGTTGCACTGGAATTGTTACGAGTGGCTAACACCAAGCAAGGATGTAAGTTTTTAGCCGTCGCACACACTTCAGCAGTGAATAAACTACGCCGTAACATTCGCGTCGAGTTGCGTGAAACTCAGGATGGTGTCGAAGCAAGACGTAAATTACTCAAAACTGCTGGTATTCTGACGGATGTGGAGGCTCTTAGTGCTCGTGAAATGGTGTCAAAAAGTCTGGATCGGGAGTCGTTGGCAGAATTATTCCACGAACTAGATAAAGATGATTCTGGGTTTATTGATGAGCACGAACTTCGTGCAGGTATGAAGAAGTTGGGGTTGCAATTCCATGATGAAGATGTACCACGCTATGTAGCACTCTATGATCTCGACGGTACGGGGACGATTGAGTTGGAGGAGTTTGTGGAGTTAATGGAAAGCTTTAACTTGGATGAACTTAACGGAGGTTTCCACCGTGAATGTGTGGACGTGGAGACCAATTTGCCCTTCGAGATCCCGACAGAGGGACGACTGCAAATTGACTTTGTCGATCTCCACGTATCATCAGGTAATGACAGTGCACAGTCGGATGCGAGTGTGGAACGCCTGATTGAGAACATCTCGATGAGTAAGAATAAGACCCAAATGCTGTTCATGGCGAAGACCGGTCTCATCTTTAAAGCACACGAAGCACAGCAACTTCTCGAGGCAGTACGAGACGTTTGTGATCCTCCTCAAGTGGTTATAGCGTTGTTACCTCATATGGTGGACTCTCGTAACGCGTATACGCTGATCGAACACAACCTAAGTTCAGCCGATCGACTACGTGTACAACATCTTATGGGTCAGGCCCTTCTACCCATTCTAGGACTGGCATCCGGTCATTATCGTATCGATCTGAGTAACGATCTGGATCGGGTAACTTTACGAAAACTTATTGAGAATAGTAATCGTACTGCTTTTCTACGCAAGAAAAGTGGACTGAAAGACACGAGTCAGCACACTAACTACCACGGTTTTCGCAACGAGATACTCCATGGCAAACCTTTCGTTTTGGAGCCCAAATTTCTGGATTCAGCACCACGATTCGGTTATTTGGAGCTGGACTACGTGCAACTAGGACGCGCTCCGTGTCACGCACTCTCACATAAACGTTTTGAACAAATGCTGCAACTGTGTCAGCTAGATCGAATGGGAGCTGGAATGGGGGTAGCCACTGCAGTGTCGAAAGCAGGCAATAACGTCAGAAACTCGATATCAACGCCACCGAATTCTTCACCGATAATCACCGAATCGGGGTTCCCACCTCAACGCCCATTCACTCGAAGAGTATTTGAAGAATACGAAAAGATGAACACGATCAAGAACTACATTGACTTCGGTGCAGGTTTAAACCGATCCATTGAGCTGACTCCACTTCCTAGTGAACAATCTAGCACCAAACTTGACACCAGCGAGGGCGAGGAAGGGAGTTCTCATTCACCAGTTGAATCTGAAGATAAAATACTACCAGATATTACACATAACATCGAGGTAGATGCTGAGGATAGTACTCTTCGGCGCGGGATTACTCCGGCAACCCCAGCGATCCCAGCAGCGCCAAACGTCTGCACCGCGCGCCGACTATTATTCAACATTCAGTGGTGTTTGTCCACGCGATGGATCACTGTGAACCAGGCCATTCGGCTATTGGGAGCTTGGCCTGTCGCCTTCGAAACCTCCCGGTGTGACCTCGTGTGTACCATTTTCGATCGAATCACGGATCTCCACCATTTCAGCGGCGTACTATCGGCCCTCACGGATGATGAGGCAGCTCAA
>NW_008634126.1:769192-772188 GCF_000247585.1 Phytophthora nicotianae INRA-310 | reverse complement strand
GAGACTTGATGTAGGCGGCCACCGCTCGTGGATCAGCCACAATTGTTGATTACCATACCTGTTTGCAGCGATCAATTACCGGTAGCCGGATGGCCAGCGTTACTGGAGACTCGATCAATTAGCCGGATGGCCAGCGTTACTGGAGACTTGCGTGACTGCAAGGGGGGCGACAACGTGCCTCTCAGTCCGAGCACCGCTAGGAGAAGGTATCCATCTGGTCAGTCAAAGGACACTGGCTCCACAAGTGGAGGACAAGTCTTCAAAACTTGGTCTTGTCACCTCGATTGAGCGAGTGAACAGTGTAGTACACATGTAAAGTCATCGTGAAGGTGAACGTGCTTACGGGCATAGGTCTCTGTAGAATGCATTGGAACGGAAAGGTAGGCATGAATCTTATCAAGCGGAGCCGCTCGCAACACACACGCATCTCTGAGACGATCTCGCTATCTCCTCGGATACACTGATCTGGGCAGCCCAGACGAGAAGAAACTTTCAAAACTTTTAAAAAAGTTTGCGGAGATTTTGACCAGGTTTTCGTAGATGAGCTAGTGTGTCCATGAAACCAGCTGGCAGCCACGAAAGATGACAGTTGAAGGAGTCTCCTTTGAAGGAGATGGTAAAAGCTCCAGAATTGCCTCCTACTTGGAGGTATGTGAGCCCGCTTTCTCTGCAGAAGCACCGAGTATCTTTCGCGCTGGCTGTCTATAGTCAAAGGTGTTTTTTTGCCGACAAAAGGTGGTATGATTCGCTGCACCCATGGATCGCGTTTGCAGTGTTCCGTATCCTCAGTGGGTGGACCCGTCAGCATGAGCTGCTGAGAATTGGCTTGTACTTCTGGCTGTTTCTTAGGTCACTGTTTTATATTCTTTCATGTGGAGAGCTTGGCGAAGGAGGATCACAGTCCTTCCACGTGTCGCTGTGCCGATCATCACACAGTCGCACCAGCCGCCTTCACGAAAACCGCGACGCAGCGAGATGGAGCTCGTGTACTTGATGAGCAAAGCTGCCCGGATCGGTTTTCACCCGCTGGCGCTTAGGAGAAGTCGAAGACGGAAAAACACCATGCTATTTCGTTGTCAGCAACGAACAAACGCTGACACAAGCGCACTGTGTGCTGCGCACAGGAAGCTGTAACAACAGGAAAGCATTCCTGCCACGACACGACACCTTGACTCGGCTCGACGACGTGCAACACCTGTTGATGCATGTACAAAAACGTATTCGTCGACAGGAGCTTAGCAAGATGTGAAAAGCTCAATATTTAATAAATATACATATGAAAAGGGTATACACACGCAACGTAAATCTAAGGACCCATTTTCGATATCTAGCACACACAGCGTAAAGGTAAAGATTTAACTTAGAATATTCACTGTCACTGCTTAATGCAACCCACATGCCCACTTTACATTTTTTGATTTCGTATTCGGGATGTTGTTGAAGTTGAGCAGAATGATGATCATTGCTACATGAATACTTCAGAAAATATCACAATTACCGTGCACATTTCGCTGCCAAAACATTTCTATTATACATACGCTTCGTATCGTAGTAGCAGCTCATGCTGACGAGTCCATCCACAGAGGATACGGAACACTGCAAACGCGATCCATGGGTGCAGCGAATCATACCACCTGGATATCATGTAAGCTCAGCCGTAGAAGTGAATGTCCGCTGCCAAGCATCGAGTTCAGCCCCTCCACACACGCCACCGACAACTTGAATGGACAGACTTGGATAAGTCTATCCATTCAAGTTGTGTAAGATCAGCGCTTTTGTCGGCAAAAAAAAAACACCTTTGACTATAGACAGCCAGCGCGAAAGATACTCGGTGCTTCTGCAGAGAAAGCGGGCTCACATACCTCCAAGTAGGAGGCAATTCTGGAGCTTTTACCATCTCCTTCAAAGGAGACTCCTTCAACTGTCATCTTTCGTGGCTGCCAGCTGGTTTCATGGACACACTAGCTCATCTACGAAAACCTGGTCAAAATCTCCGCAAACTTTTTTAAAAGTTTTGAAAGTTTCTTCTCGTCTGGGCTGCCCAGATCAGTGTATCCGAGGAGATAGCGAGATCGTCTCAGAGATGCGTGTGTGTTGCGAGCGGCTCCGCTTGATAAGATTCATGCCTACCTTTCCGTTCCAATGCATTCTACAGAGACCTATGCCCGTAAGCACGTTCACCTTCACGATGACTTTACATGTGTACTACACTGTTCACTCGCTCAATCGAGGTGACAAGACCAAGTTTTGAAGACTTGTCCTCCACTTGTGGAGCCAGTGCCCTTTGACTGACCAGATGGATACCTTCTCTTAGCGGTGCTCGGACTGAGATGCACGTTGTCGCCCCCCTTGCGGTCACGCAAGTCTCCAGTAACGCTGGCCATCCGGCTAATTGATCGAGTCTCCAGTAACGCTGGCCATCCGGCTACCGGTAATTGATCGCTGCAAACAGGTATGGTAATCAACAATTGTGGCTGATCCACGAGCGGTGGCCGCCTACATCAAGTCTCAATAGCCACGGATGGATGTAGCGAAGATGGCGACAGTGTCGACGTCCTTAGTTGCAAGGCCGCCCCAGCGCTTCGAGCTTCTGCCTACAATGTACATGTACGTCCCTACAGGAAAATCCAGGTGACAGCTCCTTTCGGCGATCGAGCATACAGTTTGCCTCCCCGGGCAACGTCTGAAAAATTGTCTTCAACACGCACCGATGCTACGGTGACAGTCGCGCACGACCTACCCAATCTACTGGACAGCAACTCTGTCGAGGTCCTCCCCGCCCGCCTCTGTCTTGCTTCGGGGCAACGCTTCTGACTGCTGTTGACAGAACGTAGCGTCGCGACTCCGCGAGATCGCTCTTACTCTTGCCCGGGGTCACCCATGCATCACTGTAGTGTCCCCAGCATGTAAAAAGACGCCGAGCGC
Source organism: Phytophthora nicotianae INRA-310 (assembly GCF_000247585.1). Lineage (NCBI taxonomy): Eukaryota > Oomycota > Peronosporomycetes > Peronosporales > Peronosporaceae > Phytophthora > Phytophthora nicotianae. The sequence continues at coordinate 769,263 of NW_008634126.1, read as the reverse complement.
ATAAGACCCCGTGTACAGTTCACCAGCCTGTCACCTTTGTCGTCGGCTGTGAAAACTGCGTGGGCTGCAAG
>NW_008634126.1:726507-760845 GCF_000247585.1 Phytophthora nicotianae INRA-310 | reverse complement strand
GCCACGATCGCAATCGAGGGGAGAATCAATTGAGGGAGGTGCGCCTGATACTTAGCGGCCAATAGCAGAGCTCAAAACTGACAGCCGGTGCGAAAAACGTTTTGTTTATGGCAAGATTCGTAGCGTTTGTGTCTCACATCGCAGCGTTTTCACCACCTCAACTTGCGAAGGGCTTGTAGCAGATAAATTGTTGCAATCCTCTGTCAATAGTTTATTTAGAATAAATGCTTATTCTGTATACTACAGAATAAGAGCCGGCGTTACAAGGGTTAAGCGTGCGCGTACAACCCCTTTTGAACCATCAGTAGTACGAACGTCTTCAGCGCCTACGAAATATTTTTATAAAAGTTTTTTGAATTTCCTGCACTTTTGTTTTTACCTTACTTTTATTTTAAGAAAAATAGTCACTGTGGAGTCATGGAAGCACTGACTGGTAAATTGGCCAGTATCTAAATTGCATTTCACTTATAAGGTTTAGAGCTACAACGCTACGTACTCGATGAATCGCCTGCTATCGAATTTAACTTTGAGATAACAATTTGCACAATCTGTCGAGTGTAGATAATCGAGCGCTTCACAAAACTCATTTGTATTAATAGTTTTTCGTACGGTATTCAATCATGATCGCGGTTGGTATCCCAAAAATATACTCGAAATCAACGCGTCAATGCTCCTACCGATGGAGCTGCGCACGTGCCGCGAGCCTGACGCACAAAACCAGTATGAACCTTTCCGTCAAACGTTATTCACACATCGACGTGATGGTACGATGGCAGTTTGGTAGTATTGCGCTAGCCTTTACTTAAAGTTTGTCAACAATGCCTGTAGACCTCGCTTCGGCGCGAGGACCAGGGGCGCTTTTTCGTGAGGAATGGAACACTATGGCAGGCAACGCTAAGCGGCACAGGTCTCGATTGCTGTACCGAATGGAGCGAGACGTGAATCCGACACCTACAGCTACTGTGCAGAGATTCTACGACCCGCAAGAGTCCACGAACGTAGGTTCCCAACTCAAAAAGAAGGGAAACGCTGTCGTTTCCTTGAAGTCTAATGTGCCAAGGTTCTTATCTACACACGATAATGGAGCATCTAGTCGCGGACCGGGTTCGTATTTCCCCGATCGAGTACGTAGAACCCATTCTTTCATAGTTCTGGTGCCCAATTCACAGCATCCCCTTGCAGTATAATGGAGCGTTTCCAGCACTCTTCGATAAGATGACGCCACACTCGGTGCGTCTCGAAAAACGCCAAGCCAAGAGAGCATTAGCTACTACGTTTGGCATCATACCAGCTCCAGCTGCAACGATTTCTACCTCACCAGATCGTCTGATCAGACTGCGGGCATCGAAAGGGACTGAGGACCCGACAGGTCAACGTGCCTTTGCTGACTATGATATCTCTCTCGAGACAACAAGTCTTGCTCCTGCGCTCACGCCTCGTAATACTTATCAAAACCCGGCAAACCGACGATTTATCCTAGCAACAAGTCCGTCCGACGTATCAGCAGGCTCGACCACCAGCTAGTTACCCCCTTGTATCGATTGATTATATTTTCCCACAATGCTTACCGTACAACTTGTCTCGTCTTGCTCTTATCCATCCTCGCCTGAATTGTAGCACACCTTGCACACACGTACAACGTCGTAGTAGCCAAAATCTGGGAGACTCATGCGGTGACTCGTGCAACGACCGCAGAAAACGTACCCACAGCAGCGACAGTGGTGTCGATTGCGCAAGAGTGTCTTGAATTTCTTTTTGCAGCGTTTGCAGCACGGAGCGTCTTCGTCGCGCTCCCACACAGGCTGCGAGTTGAGATAGTTTCCTCCCGAGATTACCTTGTCCGTGCCCAATAACGGAGAGCTTCCTGGTGTGAAGTTGCGGGGATCTCCATCCAACGAGCTGGAGTCATAGGGTTCGCCACTGACTCGGGCCGAGGCTGATGTTGCACCTGAACCGGGTGAGGAAGATGACGATGGTGGCGAATACGTTCTCGGCGAGGGGTACGGTTTGTTGCCGTTTGAACACCCCAGCCGAACCTTCTTGCCGCTGGTGGGCGAAAGCGTATCGTTCTCGTTACGTAGTGCTGTCTCTGGGAGGTTGTAGTTGTAACAGCGGAACCGCCGCATCGTCTGCTTCGCCGCGTCCTCCTTTAAAGCCACTTGATGGTTGAGCTTCGAAAGCTGCGACTCGAGGTGATGAAGATCACGCTTCAGTTCATCTCGACGCGATGGAGAGCTCAAGCGCAGGTTGCGTCGTCCTTCACTGACACGCACTGGGTTGGGCAGCGTAGCTGAGCCAACTTCCTCCGGCTCGTCGATCTCCTTATCATGTGAGCCACCTTTCATCTGCGCTACCACATTAATTAATGTGTTCTTGAGGCTGTTGCTGCGTGAGCGACTGGTTATAGACTTGCGTCGTCGAGGATTAGGCAGGTTGTGCGATTGCGTTGGTACTCCAGCTGATCCGGCCGGCGTAGGACCAGAACTAGCCTCGAGGTTTCCACGCTGTAGCATCTGCGCCAATGTCATGTGCTCACGAGGAGGCGAGGATACCGCTCCCGCCTTTGCAGCGGCACCTGCCGTTCCCATAGCTACAATGCTGGCCAAATCGTGGAAGTCCAGCGACGCCGCGGTCGGTCGTTTGCCCGAGTTGCGCAGCATTTCGCCACTAGATGCCATTCTCTTCTTCTCCAGTTCTTTCGATGGTGTAGCAAGCTCGTCAGGATATTTAAGGTTCATGCTACGCGAGAGTTTTGCGATGTCAGACCGCAGTTGGCTTGCACGCAACTCGAGCTGTTGATCGCTGGACAAGGCGGCGTATAGACGGGAGAGATCTGCTTCTTGTTGCCGAATAAGCTGCAGCATCTCGAACTCTCGCTGCTGCAAGCGCATGTGTCCAATGGCCTTTTGGTATTGACTGACCCAGAGCTGCATAACACGCACACGACACACGGGCAGCATGGGCTCCATGTTCGACCCACTAGACGCGTGTACCTCCCTGCCAGCGAACAAAGGGTTAAGGAATTGATCTGTGGTGGCTCGAATGACATCCCACACGCTGACGCTCGGAACGGTAGACAAGAAAAGACGCCGCTCATTTTCAGAGTTCTTCTGGAAGGTCCCATACCACGACGAGTACACAGCTTCAGCGACAGAAGACAACAGCAGCTCGTTGAATTGGAAATGTGTTGGGAACTGGAGAGTGAGCTGATACACTGCATCAATAAACTGCAAAAAGATCGGCGACGTCTGGTCGGATGTGGGATGCGAACATCTTCTCTGGAAGTTGTGACCGAAAGAGCACCAATCCTTTTCGATCAGCTGAGCGAAGCCTTCTAACGTACGATAGTACGGATCCAGCATTATCTGCGCCAGAGCCGAGAGCTGAGCCGTGCGATCCCATCCGTCACTACAGTGTACCAACACCGCATCACCACGCTCAAGATGCGTGGCCACCTCGCTTGCGCCTTGTAGGATGCTACAGATATGCTCCAACCACCGACTCTTTTGCACCGCTCCGAAGAAGTTGGAGTCCTCCACTTCATACAACGCCTGCGCCAGACCAGCGAGCGAATTGCGTACAACGTGTATATTATCAATCCCCATGAACGTGATCGCAGCTGTAGACACTCCATCGCGGTCGTACTGTTTCACCGACTCATGCCCTTTGCCAGCAAGAGCGTTACTCTTGGCGTTGATCTCTGGCCGTGCGTCAACGATGTGCACGACGCTGTTCTTCTTGGGCAGAGCGCGTTTGGACTTTGCGGCCTGATCAGCTGGAATGGCAGCATCTCGGATGGCCCAGATCAGCTTCTTGTCTTCAGGGTTCGTGCTTCGTAATACACCAGTGTTTGGTTGACTACTGCGACAAAGCGGTGCTCCTGTTCGAGGATGGATCCACGTCAGCGCAGGGAAACGACTCTTGCTGCGAAAGCCCGCAGCAGCCGTGATAATCTCGTCGTTCAGACACTCTGGCACCATGAGGAATGCCGGATATGTAGGGCACAACTGGTACTGCTCATTCAGCTCACACTTCCGCCAACGAGGATGATCTAAAGCACCTAGTCTAGCAAATTCCGCCTCTGGGTCGTATCGAATGCGTCGTCTCGCTGCAAGTTGGAATTGTTGCGGTGGCTTTCTCACTGACATCGTCTGCGTTAGCGGAGGATAAGCATCGGATTCGCTCAGCTGGTGCTTGACCTTGGGACGTTCCATTGGTCCACCACTCCCGTTGAGAGTCAGGCTTCCAATGCTCTCCTTAGTAAACGTATGCTTCTGATACTTGCTATAATTCTGCGTTAAAGCGCGAGCCATGGGCGGCGGCATCGACGAGCTGCTGTGCTTGGGCGTGTAATGAAGTAAATCGTCCTCAAGTTGCATCTCATCTGCAGTAGCCACCGTGTGATTCCGATCTGTAGGAGAGCAGAAGCTGTTTTCAATGCGCAGCCACTCAATCTCCCGAACGATATTGTGCAGCGTCTTCACACGTTTCAGTTCTGCTTCACGAGAGAAATCCCGGACCGAATCGCGTAACCTGGAAATCGGTGAGAGCGTCACGTGGTAGTGTCCAGCGTCCATATTATCCAAGATCAGTACTGTGATCACGTTGTTGTTGCTGCGTTTCTGCTGTTGAATCGACGCCTTGAGGATCTTGCTTACTGGTAATGTATGAACATCCTCATGCAGCAAACCCCGCACACGTCGATACGGCACGAACCAAATGCGATAGTTAGTCAGCACCAGCGTGGCCAGCACTCCCTGATTCGATTCGTTGACGTGAAACGTAACTGTAACTTCCTCCACCATGTGAAGAAGCTTCTCGTGCCACGGGAACAAACAATCCTTGGGGGTTCCTTGATGCATGGCCGTGAGTTCATCCTGTCTTACAGCTACGTCCGGATGCCAGCTCCTGGGTAAATGGCAATAAGCCTGCTCAAATCTCGGGTTCTGCGGCAGGAAAACCTCCTGGATACTGGTACCGTACGGGTGGTTCACCAGGTACTTTAGGTCTCTCTCCTCGTACTGTACACTGCAGAGAATGCGCCCTTGCGCTGCCGAGCCCTTGACCAGTCTGCACCATATAAACACAGGCTTAATATCCATCACATCGCTCACCGGTTCCATCGAGACCTCTCCAGACGCCACAGAAGCGCGGCCTTTGGTCTCCGCTTGGAGATATCCCCCACTGGAGTTTAAAGACCTCGATCGTCGCTGGAAATCCGTCGACTGGGAGGAATTACCCTTCTGCAGCAGTTTACTGTCGCTATTGTTGGCGCTGTTGCTCGTATCTGCAATTTTGTTAACGCGTAGTTGCCGTACGTCCACGCACTTGGAGCCTCTGTGCTTTGTAGGGGGCATTTCTTTCCTCTGCTTACGTTTCTGGTACTGGTCTACGAGCTGGCGCCACTCTGGGAAAGGTACACGCAAAGAACCCAGTAGATCGTTCTGGGACAGCTCGTCCTTGTCTAGCACCTCGAGCTCCACGTCCAAAGGTCCAGCATGTGCCAGAGTGATGGTCACTTGAAAATCCCACCGCGGGTTGAGCGACCGCTTGACGCGGTGCGACGCCCCCACCTCCTTACCGTCGTAGAAGACGCGCACGAACGGGTCGCTCTTGCCGTTCAGGTCAGCGGACGCCAGCGCCTCGGCACGGATGATTTTGAGCAGCATGGCGTACGGCCGCGGTAGTGCGGGAGTGCGGACACGAGTGCGGAAATGGAGTGATGGTCAATCGGCAAGAGGTTGCTGTAGTGAGCTTTGGATTGCGGAGTGGAGACTGAACAGACGCCCAGTTGTCAGGATTTAGAGGAAGCTAGATTTGATTTGGTTTTTGTAAGGATTTTTTTAGGGTTTGAGTTGCTTTTATTTTGTTCCATAATCGTGGGCGATTTTACGCTTCACCAGCTCCTTGTGATTCCCCGAATCTTCCGTGTGTGTAGCGTGCGAGGCCAGCTAGCACTGATATTTATTTGGCTATTGAAGTAGTGTGTGGCCTGGGCCTCGTGCAGGGATCGAAGCGAGCTTGCAGAGGGAAGCGTTCAGTTTTGGCGGCTCATTGGTAGTGGAACGCTTCAATGGAATGATACTTTTCAAAAGGCAACCTCCGACAGTACAAGGAGTCCTTGCGTTAGGCATTGCCAGGACCGCGTGGAGGGTCGCCTGGACATATACAAGAAGTATTTTCGATCGATTCCCGACTTGGAGGCTCCATGGCTTGAAGCTCGGAGCCAAGCACGACACAGCTCATGGATTTCCCACCATGTCGTCGTTTGCAAGTTGCTACAGGCTCGCGCATCTACCCTAGCCAAGCAATCCTAACTCTTGTGCTTGCGAAAACATGTACCAATCCTTTGAAATGGTGGATGTATGGATTCGATATTTTACGTAAAAGCACAACCATTTCCACGAAGGACTTCGTGTACATTCATCGGTTCGACTAGACGTGCTTAAATGACTTGAGCTCGACCAGATGACTTCCTTCTTTATCGTGTGTCGTGACGAGGCTTGTGGCCAGGTTTCATTGTACCAGCACAAGTGGTGCTATAATTCAGTATCGTACGAATCGAGCTGTCAACTTCGTCCTCTCGAGAAGCGATCCTAGAAACGAACTGTTCTTAGTCGACTAAAACCTTCAACGTTGTGCTACGTGCACGCTACAGTCCTAAACTACTGATAATTATCTACATCCGGCGCTTATAAAAGTTAGCCTGAATACTCAAGAACGCTCGCTTGTTAATTAGTGTTGATAAGTGCAAGGTATTTACTAAATTTCGTCTAGGAAATCTCACATTCTAGTACTATTTACGGGTAAGTTACCGTATCGAAAGATTAGTAAGAATAGTCTTGAGAAAAAGAATCCTAACATCGCCTCGTCTCTGTTTATTTATGATCTGAAATCTCATCTTCGATTCGTCGCCGAAAGGACACTGTAATACGATCCGTCGTTGCATTGTAATTGTGCGTGTACCCACCTCAACTTGATCTTTGAGTTGACGACACGAGTGACGCACATACCACCCGTTGCATTCCGTCTCCGATGCAGCTACAACTTGGCCGTCTCACTTGCTGCCTGGTCGTGTAGCAGCTCCGCCTTTGGGTAACAGAAACATGTTGAGGACGTCTCGGTTGCTGCCCAAGAACTCGAGCACTTGACTCTCCACCAGCCTCCGCGTCGACGGCTCCAATGCGCTCCCGCCTCGTCCAACGCGCTCTTGAGCCAACGCCATTGCTCCCTTTGTATCTCCCGTTTCCCTCATAAACGCCACTGCATCGTCCGCAATGGCCCGGACCCCGTCGTCCTTTGCCAAGAGCGTACGCAACTTGGCTCGGAATGCCGGGAAGCGATCGTGGTACAGGGCGTTGGCCCACGGGTGGGCGAAGAAGTCCACCCAATCGTTAACTTTACCTGCAGAATACGAAGCCAGTGCGCTGTTTAGATACGCTTCGTGCAGACCCACAATGTTCTGTAGATTGCGGACGGGTAAAGGGCCGTCTCCCAGGTATTCCAGTCGGTTCAGTACCCCTACGTCGTCAAAGAGCAAACACGTGTACCGGGATGGTCTACTCGTTCCACTGGTAGGACGAGAAGGTGCGTGCGTGTCCGTATCGATGAGGTTCGCGTCCGTTGCTCGCGACGCAGTATTTGTGGGTAACGATTGCAGAGCCAGCGTGTTAGTGAGAGTTGGAACGCTGATCTGCACGTAGAACTTGCCACCAGGAATCACAGCGCTTCGAATTACAGGCAATTCCATCTCTGGAGGTGGAACCATGGGTGTTTTCGTCGGTTGTGCAGGCAGTGGATGCACTTCCGAGGGTTCAGGAATTGCCAACGGATCTAGCAGTTCAAGCAGCGATTTAGCGAGCAATTCACCCCCTTCGCGGCTGCTGTAGTTCTCGTGCAGTTTGGCTGACATGAATCGTCTCGAAAAACGGCACAACGATCCTGCACCCAGCACGTGTGCGTCGGTCGTGCGCATATGACCGTCCACAACAAGGCGGCCATCGTATACAATGCCACTTTCGTTTATAGCACGAAATACATCGGCGTCCGCGTCGTTGTGCCGACAACACAGCAGCCACGAACAAGGTATCAACTCTCCTTCAACCGCAGATGCATGTTCATCGGTGGAACCTTTTGCTCCGTCTAAAGTCGAGACGCGGATACCTTCCAGTTCGTTGTCATTTCCCGTTTTCGTCTCGATGGCTACAATCTGCATGGCTGTGTGAAGAGTGACTCCACTATTGGCGTACTGCTTGTCCATCTCTGATCGCACCACGGTGTCCTCAAAGACTCCACATCCGTTGTCTCGCGATGGAGAGACGTGATGAATGCGACTGCCATTAATACCGCGAACAAGCAGCGCCTGGATCACCTGAAGTGCCAGTAATGAGCCGCCATACACTACAATAGAACCTCCAGAAGTAGCATTCGTCTTGTTCAGCGCAGTATGGAGCTTCTGAGATGTTGGTAAGTCTCCCAATGCCATCATTTGCCTCGGAATGACTGGAGGGTAATACATTGCAGCCATAGCAGTGCCATCGTCAAAGTTTTCGTCCACGAACCGCGGTAGCTTCCCAAGTGCTGTACATGTGCCGTCCTGTAGCCCCGTAGTCAGCGGAAGGTAATCGTATGGAATGCAGGAGCCATCCTGGAGAATCACAGCTCGCGTCTCCCGATCCAGACGCACCATTCGGCTCTCAATAACTCGCACATGAGTCCGCAGGCTAAATTGCTCCATCTCCACGGCTGTGAACGTGCTCTTCCGTGCAAAATCCGAAGGTCGAGGAGTCGAAGTATCATCCTCACCTTCATCCATCGTCGCAACCGTCAAACCATGCGGAGAAATGAGCGTGAGATTAGAAAAATGCAGATAAGGAGTCACCAGAAGCCGAGCCAAGCAACTCAATGCTGCGTCCGAAGCGCCCACAAACACGACGCGTTGGTTGACGGTCATCTTCGGTTCCGACAGTAAGCGTTTGGGTAATACAAACAGCGCGAAGGCAGCACAAACTGCTGCGCGTCGTACTCGCTCCCGTTCATCCTTGACGTCGTCACTCACTTCCTCAGTGTCTTTTGTGATTGATGCAGGGCTTTTCCCTGCGTTAGTGTGCGCACCACGTCGTGGTGGAGCGAGCACGAACTCCTCCAGCGCAGCACTGAACGATGTCGACGTTAAGTTGCTCGTATTCGTTCCAAGTCCCGTCGGTACTTGATAAATGAGGCATGTTTTGCGAAAAAGCCTCATTAACTCAAGTAACACGACACGCGAGCACGACGCGAAAATAGGATTTAGAATCAGATGACGCACAAATGCCAGATCTTTAGCACGGTGGAACTCCATACGTGCCACACGGTCGATATCGAAGTGATGAGGCAGCAACGTCGCCACTTCGGGCTGTCGAGCGAGCGCTGCCAGCCCGACAACTTGTCCATTGGCACGTACAACGAACGCTGTGTGCCTTGGCGAGTCTTCCAGGTCGATTTCGGCCTCTTCGTTGGCAGATTCTAGCTCTTGGTCCAGTGCTTGACGAGTTTGGCGGTTCAATCCTGCCATCAATGGGGCCAATTCTGCTGCATTTTCACCACTTGAAAGCAAACGTTGCACGTCAATCTGCACAGGGTGAAGTACACCGCGACCGTCGCTTGTTTGAGGACAGAAGAAGGAAATAGCGTCGCGATGTAGCACGTATAGTGCGTGTGTGAACGCACTTGCCGGTCGCGCAGTTATACGAGAGAAAAAGGCGAGACAAGGAGGCTCTCGTGCGTGTGTCGGTAGCGTAAGTAAGCAGTAGTCACGTGTCGGGAACGTGGCGAACGCTGCTACCAGTAGATCTGCAGACGAGGACCGCTCGAACGCATCGTCGCCCACACAAAACAAGGTGATCGCGAAGCAGTTGGAGTGCGCTTCAGCACGCGCCAACTTGGAGAGATTCTCCGCTCCTGTATGTTGTAAAACTCGTGCTTCCGCCTCCACGCCACGCTCAATTGTTGGAGCTACGAACGCCTTGGCGATCAAAGAAGCAGGTTGTAATCCGTCAGCGCGGATAATTTGCACACTTGTGCCGTTCTCGCCGTGGTACCCCTCAAATGCAGCCAATACTCCATCGCTATGTGCATGAAACTGCTCCAGTCTTGTACGTAGCGTCTCCTCCGTGTCATCACTACGCTGAATCACACGCATCTGGACTTCTGGAGGTGGCGGGTTGAACTCCACGTGGTACGTTTTCCCAGTCTCGGGGTCCACGCGACGACCTGCGATACGTCGGATAACTTCTTCATCCGGAACATCGAGCACCAGTACGTAATCAGGAGCAGCCTTCCCTCCTCGAGCTGCTAAAAGAGCCTCCGCCTGTGTAGCTGTGCGTGGGAATCCGTCGAGTAGCCATCCTCTGCTCTCACAATCTGGCTGCGTGATTCGCTCCAGCACAACGTCCACGATCAACTCATCCGGTACCAGTTGACCGCCATCCATGAAACTCTGTGCCTGCATTCCTAGCGGGGATTTCTCTCGAATAGCTTGACGCAGCATGTCACCAGTGGAAAGATGAACCACATTAAGCAGAGCTACAAGCTGCTCACATTGTGTGCCCTTCCCTCCTGCAGGCGGACCCGAGATCACCAGCTTCGGCGGCGTCATGTCGCCGCGATTTATCAGCAGTCGCAGCTTCTGTGCAGTCTTGATCGTACGCGTTTGCTCAACAATATGCTGCGCCACAGCGTGCTTCGACTGGAGGCCATTCACAGTAATAACCTTAGCTCCTGAGCCTGGAACAGCATTGAAAGCAGACAGAACAGAGCCCAAATGCTTGTGGAACGTAGCCAGACGCTGACGAATTGTCGACTCGGTATCATCGCTGCGCTGAATGAGTCGAGCGAGCACGTCTTCGTCTTGAGGCGGTGGATTAAACTCGAGATGGTACGTTTTGCCTGTCTCGGGATCTACTCGACGTCCAGCTATACGTCGAACAACCTCGTCGTCTGGAACGTCAAGCGCGATCATTGCGTCAGGACAAAAGCCTGCTGCTAGGAGAGCTTGAGCCTGAGTGGATGTTCGCGGGAATCCATCCAGTAACCAGCCCCGAGACTCGCAATCCGGTTGAGCCAATCGCTCAAGCACTACGTCCACGATCAGTTCATCGGGCACTAGTTGGCCAGAGTCCATGAAATGCTGGGCCTGAACGCCCAAAGGAGAGCCACACGCCACTGCGGCACGCAGTAGATCTCCTGTCGATAGATGCAGCACGTTGAATGCCTCAACTAGCAGTTCGCACTGAGTGCCTTTACCCCCAGCGGGAGGCCCAGCGATCACGAGTCTGGGTGGAGTGATCTTGTCAGTCCGTAGGGCTGTAGTGTTGCTCTTGGCTAGGTCACTTAGAGCACTCAGAGCGAAATTGTCTTGTAGCGTGGATACGTCGATCTGGTCGGAGATCGCTAACAGACCGACAGCTCGACCCTGACCAGCAGAATTTGTAGTGGCAGCTTCTGCAATGAGACAGACGTTGTGCTCGTCCTGGTCGTGAATGAGTTCTGCTAGGAAATAGTCTCCAAATGCTGAGGACACAGCTTCAGCTTGAGCAGTTAGGATAGGCTGCAAATCGTCATGGTCTTCCACTCTAGCGCGACGAACATGCACGGCTGGGAAGAAGGAGTCCACCTTAGCTTGGTACACTATGAACTGACTGAAAGTCTTGGCGTTCTTGGCGAATTGTTGCTCTAGCCGCTTTCCAGGGGCTTCTATGGGTGTTGAGCGAGTTGGTAATCGTTCGAAGAACTTGGCCAACGCTGGTTCAGTCTCAGTAATATTGACGTCTTCGGGTAGAACGAGCAACACACTGCGCTTATTCACCAAACTGGCAAACATCGAATGCAGCAAATGCTTGAGCACTGGCGGTCGACTTGCAGTCCCCGCAGTCGCTTGACGTTGAGCAAAGTACGTCAGAAACAGGAACGCCGAAGCCTGTTTAGCATACACCAATTAGTATCAATAATGTGGTAGAGTTGGTAGAGTAATTCTACGAATCCGTACAGGTGGAAGATCGAATTTGTGCTCGAGGAATGCCGGATAGCAAGCAGCATCAGCCAGTTCACCCGGTGGAGAACTGTCAAAGGCGGCGAAGCCTAGAACACGTTCAGGTCTGGTCGGATCTGTGGCGGTGAGCGCTAGAAATGACGTCTCGATGGCTGCTCCCACCAACGCTCGACCGAAATATGACCGACGAGCATCTTTACTGGGCGAATCCAACTCGAGCACCCCGTTCTGATCGCCGTGTTCGCTGCGTCGAATAGCGTAGAGCTCCGGGTGATCCATGTCGCCCAAGTGACGCAATGAAGAGTCGGGCAGCAGTGGCTGTTCACGCAGTAGTGATCACCGTTTCGTTCTACCCATGTACATTTAATTATACCAGTTCTACGGACGAGGGAGGATTTCCTGACTGCTTTCTCGCATTGAGCCACGTAAGACTTCGAGTTTGTCGCGGGCGTACCACAACAGTTCGGGGTTTTGCACTACCAATTGCTCGAATCGCTTGTAGGGGATGCCCCTGTTATTCTCTGTCTGAGTTTGACGTATTACTGCAGCAACACTAGCCTCAGAAATGCCGTAGAAAATGCGTTGGAAGCGAAGCATTTGTTCCAGTTCGGAGGCGTCGATGACTCCGTTGTTATCGAGATCGTAGAGCCGAAACGCGAATTTAGCCAACGCGTCGTCGCCCTCGTTGATATTCTGCGGATTTAATGCACGCAGAGCCAAGCACAACTCGCGGAAATCGATGAGTCCGCTGTCGTCCACGTCAACGAGGTCAAAGAGCTGGTCGACGATCACTGGATCGTCATTGGGGAACAGCGCACGCAGCTCCTGCATCGATAACTGGCCGTCCTTATCAAGATCGTGTTGACGGAAGTACCCAACGAGGCGATCCACGTCGCCTTGCTTCAATGCCGTAAGCGAGATCACTTCACCGACGTCTGTCAGCGGTACGACGTGTTTAGTGGCGTAGTCTCCGACACGCATCAGCATGGCTACATCCTCGAACGCGTGATTCGTTGTGGGAACTCCAAGCGCCTTGGCCATGACCTCGCGGACATTATTGGCGTATAATTGAGGATCCCTTTGCTCTCTCTCCGATGGGTAGTACGCGGGCAGAATCTCAACTTCTAGTCGATTGTACACTTGGCACAACACTCGTAGAGCCAAGTACAGGCCCGAAACTCCAGGTGGCCAGCTCATATCGAAGTGTTTGTACGGATACCGAAGCACGATCGGTTGACACGGTACGCCGGAGACAAAGGAGCCAACTTTGAATTTACAAACTACCGTTTGGTTCGATGTGGTGCCTTCAGGGAATACGAGTAGCGGGGGTTGGCTGGGATTGGCCACGTGCGACGTAATGTCGTTCATTGCTCTTCTACGCCCTTCAGGGGTTCCTCTGTCAATCAGAATCGGTTGAATCATCTGCACGATTCGGCTGATCAACGGGAGGTTGGCTACGTCTGTCTTCATGGCGATACTGGGCGATAGCAACGTGAAGATGTAGAGGCCGTCGAAGAACGTCAAGTGGTTGCTCACAATTACGCGTGGCATGGTACGGCGATTAAAATTCGGCGGGTATTTGACCGGGATCCAGTAGTAGCCTACGATGAACATCAACGACCGCAGTAGATATGGTACGGGCGATCCAACGATACGTCTCCAACGTGGCAGAGGTGGACGAGCTCCTGAGTGAGCGTCCAATGGCTTGTACCCAATGAGAGCCAAGTGGCTTACTAGCGTGAGTAGGAATCCCACACAGAGTAGCAGCACAACGCGAATCAGTGGGACTCCCAATAGACACAGGATAGTCATCTTGACCTTCTCGTACGTGTCCACGGGCGTCGTGTATGTGAACGGATTGTGCTTAACGGTCGAGGCACCGCAACTGGACGAGGCGGTCACGTAGGCACCACCTGCCATCGCCGCTGACTCGGACGGTGAGACTTTGACCCCCATGTCGATTGCATGGGACAGAGGGGACTCGAGCTGCTCCAGCGCGGCGTATTCCGGTTCTCGCGACGGGGGTGGCGAAGTGGAGGCTTGTAGCAATGCGGTCGTGCTCATTTTTAGCGGCCAAGACAGGAATAGAGACGATTTGCTCGTTGAATGAGAATGCGGTGCGTTGCCTCCCACCTTGGACTCCGATCGACGAATGAATCGGTGATGATGGCTCCGACAGGCTCAAGTTCTGGCAGAACAGTTCGTGTGCAAGGCCACTGCTTGACGTACATGGCGGATACATCCGCTCCGAACTTATCTGCCTACTCTGATTTGTTATTGTGATACAAATTGGTTCTTCTTTGTTTTATAAGTGAATAGAAAAGTTAATTTGTATTGCTGCCGTAGCTGATACAATGGTAATAATTCATATTTAGTGTATAAAGGATATTCCATTTAAAAGAATTGTGGGTACATAATATTTCTCTATGCCAATATCGGCACAGTGTACCTTAATTAGGGCACGGTGTACCAATGCCAATTTGGGATCATCACTCGAAGCGTGACGCAAGAGGCGTCACCGCTGGACGATCGCTTCCACAGGAGCACCGCACAAGTACAAGGTTACTGCAGCTCGCGGTGGTTGCTCTACAGCGACACAATCCTCGTCGCAGTACTCCCCATTGTCTAGGAATTAACGGTCTTACACGTGTCATGGTACTTTCTGATTACTCGTGTATTAGAGTTTTATTCAGACCCACAATATTCGGTCACATGAAAAAAAATCCCAATACAATAGCTTTTGCTTACTTAAAGCAACAGCAACCAACAGATCTTCTCTATAAGAACTTCATTGAGTAGCTGTACTTGGAGTTGCGGTCGGGCGCTGTATTGGTACATGTAGTACTTGCTAGCGCATCGCTATTACGGTGCGTTTTGGCTAGTCGAGCCGTGGAGTGGTCTTGACTGTCTCATGAGTTGAGTTTTGAACACGCACTTCGATTGTGGTACACTGAACAGAACTAAATCGTGTCGGACTCATGCTAAGCAGACTCTCAAGGCTTGATTTGATTTACGTTAAGGGAAGACAGCACGAAGAGTATAACGCTGGCATTCAGCAACAGCACTGCAGAGTTAAAAAAAATGTCTGCTCACTACTTGGTTACTCTGCTCTAAAAGGGCAGTTCACCCGAGATAACCTCGGCGCGGCCAATGACGTACACCTTGGCACCCAGTTCGGCAATCTTCTCATGCGGGAGAATATTGCGTCCATCAAAGAAGAACGCAGGCTTGGTCATGTTCTCGTAGATCTTGGCGTAGTCCAGCGTCTTGAACTCGTCCCACTCGGTAAGCGCAGCGATAGCGTGCGAGTCCTTAGCCGCCTCGTACGGATCGTTATACACCTTAAGCAGCTTGTCCATCTGCGGGTGGTTGGTGCTGTTCACGCCCTGGTATTCGAGCTCGTGCATCATGTCCTCAATCTTGACCTGAGGGTCGTACACAGCCACATTGGCCTTCTCCTCAAGCAGATACTTGACGATCGTAGCGGCCGGAGTCTCACGCACATCGCCAGTGTCCTTCTTGAACGCAAAGCCGAAGATACAGATCTTCTTGTTCGTCACCGTGTTGAACATCCGGCGGATCATGGTCGTAGCAAAGCGAGTCTTCTGGTACTCGTTCATCGTCACCACGTGGCGCCAGTAGTCGGCCACTTCCGGCAAGTGGAAGCTCTCGGCCAGGTATACTAGATTCAAGATATCCTTCTGGAAGCACGAGCCGCCGAAACCGACCGAGCAGTTCAAGAATTTGGCGCCAATACGGTCGTCCGCACCGACTGCACGCGCCACTTCGTGCACATTCGCGCCTGTAGCTTCGCACACAGCCGAGATCGAGTTGATGCTCGAGATTCGCTGGGCCAGGAAGGCATTGGCCACCAGTTTGGACAGCTCCGAGGACCAGACGTTCGTGGTAATGATGCGTTCACGCTCCACCCAGTGGGCGTACACGCTTACAAGCTTCTCCACGGCTTCGTGGCCCTCTGGAGTCTCGGCTCCACCAATCAGAATACGACTAGGCTTCTGCAGGTCGTCGATAGCTGTGCCCTCGGCTAAGAACTCCGGGTTCGAGAGCACCTCGAATTTAAGACCCTTCGAGTTGGCTCGAAGCACAGCCTTGATGCTTTCGGACGTGCGTACGGGCACGGTGGACTTCTCTACGACGATCTTGCCCTCAGTAGCCACGTCTGCGATCTTACGTGCGCAGGCCTCGCAGTTCTTCGTGTCTGCGGCGCTACCAGCGCCAATACCGCTGGTTTTAGTAGGCGTGTTGACACATACGAAGATGATGTCGGCCTCGTTAATGTACTTGTCCAGGTCTGTGGAGAAGAACAGGTTCTTGTTTCGACGCGCGTCCACGAGCTCCTTAAGGCCAGGCTCGTAGATGGGGATCTCATCGGGCGCGTTCCACTTGGCGATCTGCTGCGCACTCACGTCCACGACGACCACCTTGATGTCCGGACAGTTGGCGGCGATCACAGCCATGGTAGGGCCGCCCACGTAGCCGGCGCCCATGCAGCAAATGGTCATTTTGAACTCGGACATGGTTGATAAAGGAATTATGGTCTAGGCTTGCTGTAGGTCTTGCTAGGGCTTGTGCGGCGACTTGGGTGGCACGTGGCAGATTCAATAGTGCTGTTGGATCTGGAGGCGTCGGTTTGGCGGCGTGTGGGAAAGTTTGCTCCAAACTTGAACTGAAGGGGCGGCGAGTTGTGATTGGTTTATTTTTGCGCGAATGAGAGGTGGAGAATCTTGGCCGATCTTAGGCTTGACGACATGACAACAAAAAGCGACTTGTTTGACTCAAACTTTGAGATTGCGATCTCGTTCGTGAGGAGCATACAATTTGCCATACGTTTGGGTGAAACTGGTACCGTATGCGGAGTATGTTGGGATCACTTTACAGTCCAAAGCAGATGAGGGTCTGGTTTGGACCAAACAACCAAACCGTTTGGTCCCTCCTCGGACCAATCATGCCACAGCCATAATCAAAACGAAAGACAACTTCTCCTTGGTACGGCAATGTCGTCTTACATGTATGTCTTGTATAATAGAGATCATTGTTGAAAGAACACCTTAGATGCGTGTACTTACGCGTAGATGCATGCATCTTCCGCCGGCCATCTCGCTTACGGTACATGTACATGCATCTTCCTACTTTGAGCTGAGTCTGTAAAGGGTCCTTGCATACCCAATCTGAAGTTAATCCCATCTGTAAGCACTTCAAAGAGGTCGGGCAGTCGTTTTTCGCCTGTATTCCGCATGGTCGAGCTTATGAATGGCGCTGAAAATCGTTTTTTACAAACAGAGATCCTCAAATCACCTATCCAGTAGACAATTGTCAGATAGACGGCTCGCGCGAAATGTATGTCGAAACATGCATTATCCAGAAACAAGGAAAGGCACAGCGAGTCCTGCAAACAGAACACAACGTCATCAGAAGGCCTAGAATTGGATGATTAGATCATCAGCATGCTGTTTGGCTGCTGGTGGGTTTGCCATCACCAGCTTCTCGTTATTAATCCACCCGTGTTGATAGCATGGAAGGCAATACGTTTTTGAGAGGCGTGTCCTGATCACCGCATCACATGTACGTCATTAGCGCTGACGCGCTTGCGTCAGGTACATTGAGGAGTGATGGTCTGATTGCTGCCGTTATGTTTACCACACCAGTATCTTACGCACTCCTGGAACTCAAAAAAAGGAAGGTTTCCTTCAGCAACAAGTACTGCTATTGCCCTGGTTTTCCCGCAAGAGTAATTCCATTTAAAATCCCTTAGTACAAAACAAACGGATCAGAATCAGTATAGCGTGATACAATCGACATCATGTCCTAGCTCATCTTCGGTTTAAATGCCGTCGGCTTGCCCTCTTTCAGCTCCTGGAGCTTGAAAACAGTAATAAGGCCCTCCTAAATGCGTTACCAAATACAAGACGGTGAGAAATCCGTCAATAGAGCCTTGGCAGTTTCTACAAAGCTGTGATCAATAGAACCGCTGCGTCCTTACCCGGTCGAGCACCGTCTTCGTGACTTTTCCGTTCTCGTCAATTGGAGGTAAGCGCATGACTTCTTCGCCGTCCTGGAAAAGGACCAAGGTCGGCAATTGCCACGACGACGTGGACACATTGATCCGGTTCTCCACAGCCAGGTCCGACCACTTATTCACGTCAACCCGGCCGAATTGCAGCGTGCTCGAGGAATATCTGGCACACAACGCAAGGGTTCATCTATTGCTCTCGTCTTAAAGACCACGCAACTCCAGGTATCACAAACGAACCTGAGCGAGAGGTCAGCGAGCATGGGTTCGTGCTCCACGCAGGAGTCACTCCAGTCGGCGTAGTAGAAAACAAGCCATGAGTTAGGCGGGCCCTTCTTCTTGGATCCAGCAGGTTTTTTGACCAGCTTTTCCACAGCTGCAGGGTCCAGCTCAGCTATCTTGGATGGACCTTCGTATCTGGGTTGTCCCACCGCCGCGAACAGCACTTCACAACAAATGACGTTAGCATTATCCCCATTCAAGCATTTCTCCAGCTTCGACATTATTACCTAAACAGACGACCGCGTACCACCCGAACAGGGTGATGTCCAAGTAGTAAAGTGACGCCAGGACAGCAATCTTGCCGTACATGAAGAAGAGCGCGATGACGCCGTCTGCTGTTGCCTTTTTGCGATAATTCAGCAGCCACGAACCTAGCGCTAGCAAGAAAATTTCTTGCTCCTACATGATAAATTTCAGTAATTAACGAATAAAAATACTCAAACAAGCAATGCTGAAAGACGCTAAATGAGGCTGTACCAGTGGTAAGTTGAGGAAGTTTTCTCTCTCCAGCAGCGCTTCACTGCTGCGTTGATAGCGGATTGGAACATACATGAGCAGTGCAATGGCATTGCAAACGTAGTAAGGGGCCAAGAATCGCATCCGCATCCGCATGGTGCCAGCCTCCGGCGAGTCTGGAGCTGTACGTGGCGCCATCCTCAAGATTCGAAGTGGAGCATACAATTTTATCGGTACCACAAATACGGTACACATAAATTCCTGCGACGTGTGAGCAAACCTGCGGCATAGACTTCGTTGACACCATGCATGGGATGTCCCGACAACCCAGAGCGTCATACAGCCCTCAGCTGTGGTGAATCCGTTATTCGGTGCTCGAGAATACACGTAGCTCGTTCTCATCTCGTATTGTGCCGACAAGCAAACCACTTCGAAATAGTCCGCTATTCCTGTCCGACACTTTTTGTTTTCCACCCCACATCGCGGGTAACCAGCTTGGCTCAAGACAATGGACCTGGCCGTTCGTGCGTGTGTCGAAGCCGACGAAGCGGCGGTGGAATTGCTGCCTGCACCGGAGTCAAGTACGCGACGCAAGTTGTTCGGACTCACCCATGCTGGCGCCTTGATTGAGACGTCACAAGTCACACTTTGTGCCGAGGTCAAAGATGCTGCTACCTCGAGTGAAGGAAATGCAGCTACGAGTCATGCAACGCTGGCAGGTTTCGCATCGTTCGACGACCAGATCCCTGCAGCTCTAGCACGTTGGCCTGAAGTGCGCGACTATTTGAAAAAGAGGCTTCTATTTGGTAAACCTCAAGGCTGTCTATTGCTCGTGGCGTTCCGTTATGACCCGGCAGTGGCTAGTGAGCGGAAGGTGCTTCCGGCTCTGCTGCATCAATTATTCACTATTCGGCCGGAACTTGGTGGAGTCGTTCTGGCAGCGCATATCGGTGTGGACTTGGAGGAGCTCGGGGTGTTGTCGCAGATTTTTTCGTGCTACGAGGCTGTGGGGCTTAGTACTGGTGGACTACTCATGTTCTACCGTGCCGTTCGCACGGACTACACTCCCAGTGTTTTCGTACGACAAGCATTGTCTACTGATGCGGAGATTGATCGACTCCAGGCGATGGTGAAGACGAACGAAGAGGCTAAACGACATGCAGTTCACACTTGGTTCGATGTTGCCACAGATCCAACTCGTGTACTATCAAACCAGGACGAACACCGAGCGTGCTTCGTTGCGCAATGTGTTGACACGCAGCAGCCATGCGGCTTGTTGGCCTGTACAGACTCCATCGACACGGATCAGGTGGATAATTATGCTCGACTGTTCTCGGACATGTATCGCAAGGCAAATCTAATACACGACGATCCCCAACCTTCGAGCCCTGAACCTTCGAATCCTGCGACGTCAGCCCCTCCAGGCGCTAGAATATCGATCGCTCCTGCTCCATCTCCAGCTCCTACGAGGAATCTCGCTCGGTCTTCTGGTGGACCGCCCAATATCATCGTTCTTGGTCCCACAGGAGCTGGCAAAAGCACTCAAAGCACGAGGCTGGCTCGAGAGTTTGGCGTTGTATACGTCTGTACTGGAGACTTGCTCCGTGAAGCAGCGAATGACCCAACTAATCAACATGCTGACCTTTCCCGGTTTATCAGCGCTGGAGACCTAGTTCCAGACGACGTAGTCAAAGATATCGTGTTGAATCGGCTCACTCAACCAGACTGCAAGACTCGTGGCTGGTTACTTGAAGGGTATCCTCGCACAGACACTCAAGCGCGTGTACTGTTGAGTCAAGGTGCGAAGCCCGATCTTGTAGCCATTCTGGAGCTCTCAGATGACGATGCAAGTCAGCGTGATGGTGTCGGAGCCAGGGAAGCTCCAGTTGGCCGAAGACTCGCAGTCTATCGAGAGCACCGTGAGGCAGTACAGCAGAACTTCGTCAAGATCTCCACCATTATCCACGTTGACGCCGCTAAATCCCGCGACGCGACTACAAAGAAACTGGTGCATGAGATCCACCGAGCTCGAGGATCTCGAGGACCCCTTCGAGTCAGAAACCCTCCACGGTTAATCATCACGGGCGCTCCAGCGAGTGGCAAGGGCACTCAATGTGAACTTCTGGTGCGTGCCTTGCACGTCGTACACTTGTCCACTGGCGATATGCTTCGTCAAGCCATTCGTGACTGCACATCGCTGGGTAACCAAGCACAAAGCTACATGGATAACGGTCAACTGGTTCCAGATGAGCTCATTGTTAATGTGGTGCTGGAGCGTCTGGCACAACCAGATTGCAAGACTCAAGGCTGGCTGCTAGACGGATTCCCACGCACGGAAGCTCAAGCTCAAGCGCTACTGGCCGCACGGATCATCCCCGACTGTGTGTTGGCCCTTGACGTTCCAGACGACGAAGTGGTGAAGCGCATCGCTGGTCGACGTCTCGACCCGCAGACCGGCAAAACGTACCACATGGAATTCAACCCTCCACCGTCGGATGTGGCTGAGCGAGTCATTCAACGCACAGACGACACAGAGGAGACTGTGCGGACTCGACTGGAGCAATTCCATGCTCACAGTAAGGCCGTTGTCTCGACATTGGGAGGCGTGTGTGAGCTGATCCAGGCGGACGGAACGCGCTCCGTGGACCAGGTAGCTGAGCAACTGCTGGGCGGGGCGGAGCGCTGCTTGCTCCGCAACAATGCGGCGATTATCTCGCTCTTCAGTATGAACGCCATGTACCAGACGCGTGCCCCATTGTTCCTCGCTAATGGTACGTTTCTGAGTCATGGAGTTCTAAAATTTAGAGCTTCTAAATGTTGTTTTGTGATTTAGTCTTTGAGCACTTCAAGGACAAGGATTGTGTGCTGCTCTGTCTACCCGAGAGCTGCCGCAGACCGGCAATTACCAGCGGCTTCCGCTCTGTGCGTGGAGATCCGTCAGTCTCGACGATTGCTCGGTTGAAGCAGCAAGACGAGGACAAAGCTGCTTCGAATCATAAGGCAAAGCACGTCAAGCACGACAAACACAAGCTCTCGGTGTTGTACGCTTTCCATCGCGACGAACTGCCGTTCCTCGCCAACTTCACGCTCGACCTCAGTTCGAACGATGAGATCCAACACGCTGAGCCAGTGGTCGTCAAAGGCAAGGGCGTCAAAGGCTTCGGTCTCACGGTCAAGTCCTGGACGCACAAGTGCTTCGAGTTGCTGCGTTTCGGTGGCAGAAAGGAGAAGAAAGTGAAGCCTCAACAAGCGGAAAAGCGTCTGAGAGCTGCCAGTTTAGAGACCGGGAAGACCGGGAGCGCTGAACCCTCCGATGGCCACGCAGACGATCGAAACACGATTTATTAGTGATAATGACAGCAATGTGGTTCGACCATTCTTACCAAATTCCTAATTCTTAATGGAGGGTGGTAAGGTAGCTTAAGCCAACATTTCGTATTGGTACTGTCGACGAAGCCTCGCGTTGTGCAGTGTTGTACTGTAGCGTTGGCGTAGAGCTTCCACCAAGCACAAGGCCAGCAACGCATACGCCGGATAGAACTTGTGACGTTCATACTGTGCCAATTCATCTCCACTTTCCAGTAAATACAAGTAAGAAACTATTAGCAGTCTTACAACGATATCGGTAGGCAATAGACCTACCTGAGCTTGAGTTCGTTGCTGTGTTCACGCAAGAATCTGCTGATAGTTCCTCCTTGAGTGAAGATGACGACGGCCAGACCAAGTTCAGCGAGCGAAATCCATAGCAACACATCAGATGACAGCGCCATGCAGCCCGAGCAACTTCGGAATGCCAGTCCGAAGCCACTCATAAGTGATGCGACCACTAGAACGCTGCCAATTGCCAGCAAGGGGACTACGATACATTCGGTGAGACTGAGACTTCCAAGATATTGAATGTTCTTCCAACAGCGACGCACCATAGAGCCACAACGGAGCGAAGTGGTTTGTGCCGATGTAGAGACTGTAGACGCACAGTGCGATGCCTGCAACCAGGTCTACGGCGTTGAAGATGAAGAGCCCAGCACTTGCCAGAAATTCCGAGCACGAGCCCATGGTGTCACTGAGTCGGTTTGATATCAAGGAATGATGCACATTGTAATGCACGAACGTTCGGTGACAGAAGCTAATTTCATTTTTTTTTTTTTTTTTCATTTCAAGTTGAAGCCATTTGTAGTTGTCTGCATACTGTATGTTCAAAAAGACGTCAAGCATAGAGATGCCGTCGAGTACAATGTGCAACACGTACAATGTGCAACACACTAGGTATTAGTGTAGTTGATACCGTTTCGACTAGCTCACACGGACTGAGGGTAGTCCAGCGGAAGATCAACAATCAATGTTTCACGTGTGTCCCAACGCTGACTAGGATACATAGGAGACGACATGTCTACGACGAAAGCGCGACTATGATTTATGCTTGCTGTGCGCGCTCCATTCTCCTGTGTTCTGCTACGGGCTTCCATTTTTGCCAACCCTCTAGAACTGGCAGAGATTGGTGTCTGAAAATGCGGCACCTCACGAAGGAATCGAGCAGTAAATCATGACCATCGACTCACTAGCATGACACGCAGCTAAAGTTCCATTCATCGATCGATTATTTTTCATGTACTTGACGCAACGTTTGCCGAGTTGAACTCAATGAGTCAATGAGTTCAGCTTCAAGTCATTTACAGCCGGGAACCTTCGGGCCGGACGGCGTCGGGATCATCCTGTGTGTGTGGATTGTAGAAAAACCTTCTCTCATCGTAGCACTGGCCATCGCTGACCCGCGTTTCGTCTCGATCAATTGACTAGATGGGTTGTTATGTTGGCTATCCCGTCAGAATGCACTTGCTGACGCTGTGTCCCCACACTCTTGTTAGCAGCTTCCAGACCTGGCCTCGAATGCAATGAGTCGAGCGTGAAAAATTGCAGTCGAAGCCGCGCAATGGGCATTCTCAGAAGTGTTGACTTCGTCTCATTTTCAAGAAAAAATCCCACCGCCTTTCGCACGGAGTAACGCTGGCAGCCAGGCTTGATGTGGCCACTTGGTGGCCAGTCTGGCCACTCTCCAGTGGCTCTGGAGACTCTCCAGCACGGTAGCCACCGCCGCAGCCCGCTTGTGCACCCGACCTAATCGGCTCATTTTCGGATTCGACAGCTAAAGACCCAGTTCCTCGCTAAACCCCTTAGTTATCATGGCTGGCACCACTACAACAAGTCTAAAGACCTCCAAGATGGGCCCTCGACGACGCTCACGATCTGAAGGGTGCACCAACGCTGCCGAGGAGCTTCAAGCGTCGCTCGCCCGTTTCTCTATGACGGAGCTGTACGTACGAACGTCCGACGGTGTGGTCTTCCAGGACGAGGAATTCCAGCGCGAGATTGTCGCTAAGGCCGAGCGACTGGTTGAGACCGCTTTGAGCCCCGAAAGCTCGGAGCGAAACGCGCTGATCGCTAAGAAGGCGCTCAAGTACCGCGAAATGCGCTCTCGACGACCAAACGGTGCAACGCGATCCCCGGTAGTTCCACTGCGAATGCAGAGCTGCCCCATTTCGACTGGACCATAGAGAACCAAACGACAAGGAACACGATGGCGATGGAAATATCGCCAATTCTTCTCAAACTATAGACGCCTACATCACCAGAGTAAAATATTTTAAGTAACAAGTTTTTTTTTTAGTTTTGAACAATCGATAAACATTTCAAAAGTGTTATTAAACTTGTTGAACAAGCACAAGACATACATGTACTGTTTTAAGTTTCAACAGTATGTGACTTGGAGCAGTGGATGTTCACTCAGTCTTCGATCCTTCCATTTCCTCACCAGTTAATCCGAAAACGGCGACAAGAGCAACCACTTCAACTTGCTTTTTTGCTCTACAAAGCACATAACAGTTGAAGAGCACATTTACGCTGACAGTAAATTCGGCTTGCAGCGAAGAACAATGTGCGGCGACTCGTGCAGTGAGTGCTGCTCCGGCAGCGCGCTCTTCGTCTTCAATGGCGTGGACCTGCTGTTCGGTGTGGCACTCACCGTCTACAGCCTCTACATCGGTACTGCAGATTTCATTTTCTGATATCAGGATTCTCTTTGTTAATTATTCTTTTCAATTCAACTTAACCGACTACAGGGTTAAACCACTATGCTCCTGAATGGCTTTACGGGCCAATTCTGGCCGTGGGGGCTCTGCTCATTCTGTCGGCGCTAATGAGCTGGTGTGGAGCATCTAATCGGAGCTGCTCGGTGTGTCTCTCGTGCTCGTCATACCTGCTTATCCTCCTCGCATTGGCCGAACTGGTGCTGGCTGTGGTGATCCTGACCCAAGGATCCACTATTGATCGATTCCTGCGGGAACATCAACAAGAACTCAAGATCACGTACGTAAAAGTGGTTTTTTTGGACGTTTGTGAGTATTTATGTGAACTTATTTGATTTTTTTTTAGAGATGAGCAATTGCGTCGACTTGAAGAGGACAAATTCATTCCGGCTTACGGACTGTTGACGCTGTTCGTAATGGAAGTACTGAGATTCTGCTGTAGTAGTGAACTCCATCGTGCACGGCGTCACAGAAAATACCACTACCAACAGTTAAATACACTTCGGGATTTGGACGAGGAGTTGCTGGCGGTCAAGAAGGAGAAGGTGGGAGACTTTGTGAACTTTTGGTACTTACATCCCATACTAACTTTATTATTTGTTGGTACAGGACATTTCAAGCAAATACGCGTCACTCAAGGACAAGTACAAAAAGAAATACGTGACTCCCGAGGCTGTACCCGTGAACGAGAATTCGAGGGAGGCCGACCCGTTTTACGTGTGAAGCTGGAAGATAGGTGATCTTTCAAGATGAAAAAGGTCTATATTATTTGTATAGGATAGTATATAAGACGGCGTCAGCCTCACTACAGCGAGACTTTGAGCCGATGTGCGATCGATCTAAGCGCGAGATGAAGCTCGTCGTATCGTTGATCACATTCAATGGAGCTCGTAGCCATTTGCTGAACAACCTGATCGAATTTCTCTTGTTGGTCGGCTTCAATAGCTTTCACCTCGTTACTCAACGCTCGGACCTCTCGCGAACAGATCTCCATGCCTTCATCGACTGCACATCGGATACGAGTATGATTTTTCAGTAGATTGTCAACCGCATTTTTTGTACGATGTTCTTGTGATGCAACAGCATCGGATAGTGTATCCAATCGTTGAGAAAGCTGCGTTTTGTCCAGTTTTCCTTGTCGGTCAAAAGTTTCTTGTAGTGTCTTGAGTTGGCCTAACCACTGAGATTGTTGCTTCGATACTAAGCCTCGAAGTGTCGAATATTCTGTCGCTAGTACTTGAACATCACTCGCAACTGACGTGGTAATTCCAGTTGTATGCTCTTTAAGAGCGAAGAGCTCCACTTGGAGTTGGCTACTCTCTTCTTTGAGTCGCTTTAGAGCGTCCACCGCATCTTCTTGTGAGAGCTGTAGGGTTTTCTGCAAATGTGCAGCCTCTCGCTCTCGTGTCATGAGATCTTCCGAGGCATTTTTCACATGAGCTAGCTCCGATTGGGTCTCGTAAATAGCCAACTCGATCTTAGAGCAGGTTTCTTGGATAGTGAGAAAGCGCCGTTCCGATGTTTCCTGAAGTTGTCGGCGCTTGCCATCCATACGAGGCACTTGAGACTCCAGCAATCCTATAGAATGCTCCAGTTTAGCTACCCGATCCTGCAATTGCGAGGTAGTGGTCGCAATCTGCTTCTGTATTTCCTCTGAATTAAAAAACAAAAATGAGAAGAAGAAAATTTAAAGTATATCGGGTGTATACACACCGACTTCACATGTGACGACGTCAGACAGTGAATTGAAGGCGTCGTGCAGCATATCTACCTAATAAAAGCATACAAGGCGATATGTAGTTAACAAATTGTATCTAATCCATGACATCACGAAAAATCGATGATCATCACCTTGCCTACTAGTTCCTGTAGCGCTTCATCTCGTTGTGTCACTTCTCGGCTTTGAACCTGTACGCAAGCAGCGCTTCAGCGTGTGATAAATTAACGATCAATTCTACTTAACCTGCCATACCTCGAGGTTGTTCTTGAGCTCTTCAACATATGATTCCAAAGCATTCTAAACAAGAAGAAGAAAATGATCAAACTAATAATTACCACAAAGGTGATCACAAAGAATACGCACCGTCTTCTTGGTTAGTGATACGGCGGATAGGGACTTGGTGGTTGTGGCCACCGCCGCCTTGGAGCTCTCCGTAGGCCGACGCAGTGCCACCATGGACGGTCCCGCAGCTGAGCAGAGCTGGCCACTAGGCGGTATTCACCATGTCCGTTATCATCCGTTATTTCTCACAAAAACTGGCGATTGCGACGAGTGAATTGCATTGTGAAACCTGCGATGCACTCGACTTGGCCTTGGATCGCTGGCCTTTTCTGCCGCTTTTTGAGGCTCACCTGGATTCTGCAGAAGTATTGAGCCGTCGTGACTCGTGCATCCATAATTTCAACGATATTAACGTATAGTACACTCAAAGAGTCTTTATTGCAGGCCCAGACAAGCTTCTAGATGAAGCTCATGTTGCTTCATGTTGTCTAGTCTTAGGGAAAAGCGGAAATATGTGCTCCAGTCATCCGTGTCTGTCCTTGCGGCTTTCCGCCGTGCGTAAGACCGATACCTAAGGAGGTTTCGAAATTATTGTGGCGACTCAGCCCGGTTCGTCGAGTTTTGTTCCAGATAAATGCAATTAACTTCATCATGAAGCCGCCTATTTTCGAATCTCCAACGGCGCCAGAAAAGACTGCAATTTACTGTTTGTACAGAACAGGAGTTCGTACAAAGCACCTGCGTTAGCGGTAACTTCTCCGTTAACACCTTTTACGTCGCGAATTAGCAGTCTCATTCGAGTCTGCAATGGGCATCTCCGGACAGAGCCCACCAGATTCACTACAACGATGGAAAAACGCATCGGCTCAGCAAGTAGAACGAATTAGTGCATTTATGCCAGAAGAACACAGCTGCGGGCGCGCACGGTAAAAAATACCATACCCATACTGAACTTGGAAATCGTGGTTGAAGTGTGTGCATGGCTATGCAAAGATCGGAGACAAAGCTGTCTGCTGCAAAGTAATTGTTGTGGGAATTGACCAATAGAATCCATTAAAAGCTTTAAGATGCTAAATTTTAGACCAATCAAAGAATCTACACTAACGTAGAGTCCTGAAGTCAGCTAATCGTAGGAAATCATTTAGCGCAAAACGCACAGTTGTTGAACACCATTGTCACTAAGGAGTTGACGGCTTTGCCTAAATCAGTCGGAGCCGCTAACTGTTTCCGCCTGTGGAGCCCAGTGACTGGACTGCGAGATGCGATGCTGCCAAAGACTCACCGAGTCGCCAGTTCCTCACGCCATCGTATATGTAATCCTCCTGTGTTTTCATAAACGCACAATTTAGCCCTGCGAAGTTGCAAAGGAAGTGGCTAAGTTTAATAGTCATCGCAGGGCGGAATTATCTAAAAAAAAAAAAAAAAAAACTTCCAAAAATCGCGTTGGGATGAGTCGTCGGCGGAAATTTCCACCAGTGACATACCAAGCTACGATGGACTCGACTCGGCCGAATGGACCCTACTGGTCCCCCCCATTCAGAGATTTGCTCGGTCCGTAACAAGTTCCTCTCAATCACCATGACGTCGATCTCGCCACCACGCCGTTCGATGTCAGAGAGCTACAAGCACCACTATTTGGCCACTTTGGAAGAGGATGAGGAGAACCCAGCCTGCTCTGTGCCGCTGCCCAATGAACCTGTGGACGACCACCATCCTCTCATGCTGGCTGTAGACCACACTGGCGAGCCCTTGTTGGCGCTACAGCATCGTTCCAAGTCTGAGAGCTTCATCTGCACGGCCCAAGGTATTGTGTTCGAGGACGCCAGGAGCGAATACAGCTCCAAGCTCAGTAACCTCGAGGCTCTAGCCGCTAACAACAACGCTCTGGGTACTCGGAGCAACGTGCTGTTGGCCAAGAAGGCGCTTCGGTATCGGAAGGGCGTTGGACGCCGCCGGAACATGGAGTAACTTGACTGCAAGTCATCTCGAAGGCCTCGCGTTGCCAGATGGTCGCCTGCGATATTAGACGCTGCGTGGCAGGTGACCTGGACGCGAAATGATGAGTCACCCTCTTGTTGTGACGCGGAGGCACGTCGAGAGAGGACGGGGGCTGTGGCTGCAGATGAAGCGGCTGCACCTCAATTATTATCAGAGTTGTATATTACCCTTCGAGTGTGAAGGTGACCCCGCACTGAGTGAGGGATGTATGTCCCATGTTGTAGTGAAATAGCCGTTGAAATCAAATCGCAGCGATTTGTGCGATATATTTACATGTACAAGTGTGCCTTATTAACTTTATAGCTGCTTGAAAGAGGAAAGACCAATGCTGGTAAAGAGAGAAAACCAACTCACTATGCGTCAGTGACACAAACAGCAGAGAAAGGAGGGGGGATGGCATAATAAAATACGCTTTTTACCAATGATTACAATCTGATAACTATTAGAGAGAGGCTCTGTAGTACTGATTTAAGTGAGGGCACAATCAAGGATGCCCACAATACGATAAACATCTACTTCAAAGTATTTTAGCTTGGAATAGGAATACAGAACGCGAGGCATTCCAGCACAGAAGCAAAAAAAAAAAAAAATAATGCAATAATCTCTAGTTCTGTTCCGCAGCCTCGTTATGGCGTTCGTCTTAAAAGGAAGTACCATTATTGTATCGCTCGTGCTGCGCTGCAAGAAGGACATCTTCATCACGATGGAAAGTATGTATACGCACGATAACTGAAATTGCTAACCGAAATAAAATAAATGACATATACTGTACATGCATCTCACTTACAAGAAAGACAAGATATATGATAGATTTCACACGAATATAAACTTCAGATGCACTAAAATTATTTTGTTTTTGCGAGAATATCTATTTCTGATAGATTTAACAATATGATTGCAATAGTATAGCGCCTGGACTTCAGGGCGCTAGCCCATGTGCTTCCAGAGTTTGAGCTACAGCTTATTAGTCAATTCTAATTATAATAGCATCTAGCCAATAGTATCATAACCCTCGCATTTTACGCAGTCAACTAACCTGATTCAGATTTATTTTTTCTAGGCCAATATGGCAATCAAACTCTAGATACAGATCCTCAAAAGCTGTACTCTTTGTTGACTACAGCATGAGATAGGCAAGGAAGATAAAATCATGGCGGATGGAATAACATTGAAGACAACCGCGAATGAGTTATACCCGCTTTGTTGACATGTTGTTCTCGACTAGAGTTTCTAGTTAGATACCTGACTGATATTCTGTTTGGTGACTCACTACGGAACTTGGAGGCATTACGGAAATTAATGCTGCAGATTTCATTCAACACCGTCCTCTCAGCGGATTAATCTATCATCGACGTGTGTTGCGTATTCTTCAATGCTTCTTGCAGACTCGGCAGAGTTGCATAGTAAGGCGTGTGTCTTGGAGCGGGGTATTCGTTGGCGTCGTTCAAGATCATCATCAGCAACTCGTCTCCTCTTCGATACGTTTTTGGTGAAGCCTTTTCCAAGTGCACGTGGGCGGAACAGAAGTGCTTTGACTTTCGACAGCGCATACAGCTCTCCACTTCACAACGGCGTCCGCCACCATGCGACCAGCAAAACACGCTGCGGCTCTGAGCGCTCTTCGAGCAGCCCATATAATGGCAACGACGACCGCCACCATGTCCACGGCACAAACCATGACTCACTGAGATGTTATCACACCCAATAACGTTGCAGTGTTTGACACTTCGAGCACAGTGTTTGCCACCGCGACGATATCTTGTGCGGGCAACTGGTTGTTCAGGTGGATGATGATAAGCCCGTTGACTTGATACCTGGGCATCACCAACATAAGCGCTCACACGGCGTGGTGGCGGACAAAGCGAGTTGAAGAGAGCAGCGATCGATGAATCTGGGCCTTCATGGCGTGAGTCGTTGATGTATTTTACCACCAATGACAACGCACGGATAACGTCTGGCTGCTGTGCTAGAGGCTGCGTTTGGGTCGTCATACCGGAGGACACGAGCTCCTCCAGTTTTCTTGCGAGATGATGGTGCCGCGGTAGAATGATAGACGTTGCATGATCACCACTGCCACAGTGGATAGAGATCGTAATCGCATCGCTGGGATTCGGCATTACGGAAGCGCAGAGCGAAGCGTTTCTAGGCATATCTGCTTGGTTGTTTGCCTTGTTGTGCTGATCGAAGTAATCTCCAAATGATTCAGGAGATCTTTCGAGCAAAAAAGCATGAATCATTGGTCCGAGATCGTCATGGTGAGTACATTGTCGGCCGTAAACTGTTTACTTAAGTATCAGTCAGTCATACACTGCTCGTGTTGCGATTCGCAACTTACATTGGCAGATAGGCCAGCAGTACCAGTTGTTAACTACGAAAACTTTACAATGGGGTCGACGATGCAGCGCGATCGTATCGACTCCGAAATGACACTCATCCATCACGCTTTGCGCATCTGAGCCAGGCGTCGTATGCTGCGACGAACCAAGTTGGTACTACCAACTCGCAAGATTTTTGATGGTTCAATGAGGGCAAGCGAAAACAGCGCGTTCATTTGCGTTGAGATCTTAGGCGGGAAGCTCTCCGGTGGTCTTGACGACTATACTTGCGCAGTTTTTTGCTTTCTGAAGTCAGCGTGATGATCACAATAGCGGATTTCATACATGTATTTGTCGTGCACTGCTGCACTGCTTCACATGCATAGTCATTGACGTTGCTTGGGGGACGTTTTGCGTGGCTGAAGAGGAGGGGGCAGTGGCGGCGGTAAGGATCCGATTGTGTTTTCTTATTCCGGTAGTTCTACCGTAGAGCAGCAGTGATTACTGTGAGGTTTGGCAAAGAACTTACTCGCCCCAAGGAAACGGGAGACTTTGGTTGACTTGTTCTTTGTATGGTCCAAGCTGATGAAAAGTAGAGAAAAATGTATGGTCGTGAATCTACCACCAAGAAAAAGTAGCAGCTCCATAGACCACCACCAGCAGCAGCCATCGCCGAGTCGATGACAGCGACCCTTACTGGGGGCCTGCCAATGTGATTTTTCAGTTTCTTTACTGATCGTAACTCCAGAATACTCGAATTTTTTGCTTAGCTTGAAACCCACGAGTACTTAAAAGCTCTAAGTTAGAACTGCATTGGTATTGGCGAGCTTCATTAGCCGCAACATACATCGGTTCTAGATTAATGTACTTCTTTGTCCCACAAGTAATAAGCACGCTATATCCGCCACCTTCAACGACAAGTTGCTTCCGAATGCCCACAACGATTCTGTCACGTAAAGCAAATCTATTCCAAATTATGCATCATTTTCTTGTTCACCATGTCATTCCCATTCCTCGTGGCTTCTTCTCCCATAGATACCGAGTTCAATCCTCTGCACGGAATCGCAAAACTCAACGGCGATGGATCATTCGGCCGAGCTGTAATCCTCTCTCTTGAGTACTGCGCGTAAAATGCTCGACGAGCACCATCCGACTCATTACTTGAGGAAAAGTGCCACACATTTGACAAGAAGAACAGCACATCTCCTGCCTTCGCTGTCATCGGTTCACTTGCATGACGCTTTAAACTCTCCTCATCCGACCCAGATAGCTCATCCAGTGGCACGAACTGCAGTGCACCATTAACTTCAGTCACATCGTCCAAGGCACACCAGGCCGATATGTACGCTGGGATCTCGTCCCGATGCACGCACATGGCGAGTTGCTCGTCGTCGTCTCGATGCCAACGAAACTCCACGTGGCTTCTCGGAGGCTTCACCACGTAGTGTTCGTTGAAGAAAAACATGTCCGTCCCCGTCTCAGCCTTTTCATAACTTTTCATCAGCTGTCCAGCAATTGCTGGTAGCTTTTCAAAGAGTAGCAACTCGAATATCTCCGTATCAACGGTATTGCTCTTTAACTGTTTGGTGCGAGTTTGCAGGTAACAACTAGAGCGTACTCGCGCCAGGTCGGAATCGTGCATCTAGAGAACATTTTTATTTATCGTCGTTAGTCATAATTAAATAATAATACGACTTGCAAGAACAAGTCAATGTAAAAATGTACCGGACACTGTGCCATGCCGTCCAGAACGCATCCTTGAGCGGCGATGGACTCGGTGGATTCACGAGCGTAGAGCTCGCTACACTCGGACTGCAGCACGCGCAGTTCTGAAAGTGACAGAAGGTTCGGGATGCAGACCCAGCCGCGAGTGGCAAATGTGTTACGTGGAGGGGGGACGTGGATTGATGGAGGTGAGTGCGAACGAGCGCGTTTGGTCGCCATAATTTTGCTCTTCGCTTTGATTGACTGTACAATTATTGCACAATTCGTTCTGTGCTCCTAAAGTGTCAAATCAATTTGGAAGAATATTTGATTTGACTTCCAAATACTTAAATAAAAGGATGATATTGAAGCTGATGATCTGCTACAATTTCTAGTAAACCGAGATAGCTGAAAGCATGCGTCGCGTCTGGCAACGTAATCCGATGCTGTTGGCAAGTTGCCAATGGCAACACATTCAGTCGCATGCGAAATACTAGTACCGTAGTTTATTTTTCTTGCAGCGAGGATGATGATGGCCTCTTCTTTTTTTTTACCGTCGGACATGAATGCGTCCGCGTCACAATACCTGTGTGGTTGGCCGTGCACCGATCCACGACAAAGACTAAATCTGGGGTGATCGTAGCGCTTCTCCTGCGCCAACTGCTGACTCCGCCATCACGATCGTGCTGTTGTCGAACTGTGCCAGCATACAACG
Source organism: Phytophthora nicotianae INRA-310 (assembly GCF_000247585.1). Classification (NCBI taxonomy): domain Eukaryota; phylum Oomycota; class Peronosporomycetes; order Peronosporales; family Peronosporaceae; genus Phytophthora; species Phytophthora nicotianae. The sequence goes on along the minus strand of NW_008634126.1, from coordinate 727,231 downwards.
AGCTGCTGGCATCATGATGCGATTACATGTATTAACGCTGGTTTCACTACATGTACACTACAAGCCTGCGTTAAAAAGCTTAGGATGTGTTGTCATCTTCTCGTCAAGCACGCAGTCGTTTCAAACTCAAATGAAGACATTTTGTACAAGTTAAGTTGCTTCAAGAGTCGCATTTAAGCTCGATCTGTTGCATATCCTGGCAAGCAGTAGATCGGCGGTGAATGCGTCGCTCGACGCATAGAGCTTGCAGAGAGAGAGAGAGAGAGAGAGAGAGAGAGAGAGAGAGAGAGAGAGAGAGAGAGAGAGAGAGAGAGAGAGAGGCAAGCAAACTATGATGATAAGAACGAGTCATGGTGGAAGGTGGAGTATGACTATTCGTATGAAGGTTAACATCCCAATCGACAGATCCTCCTCTCTCAGCATATCCAAGCAAGCAGAGCGTGCGTTCCGGAGGGGAAGGGTGCACTGCAGTGTTCTGGAGTCCCGGCGAGGGGAATGAGATCAAAGTGAATCAAAAACGAACTAAAGACGAATGTACCGGCTCACAATCGACTAACAGTGCCCCGGCTCAAAAAGCAAGTTTAATTGCAAGGGGAGATTATGGACTACGATTACTACACGATATCCGTTAATGGTATCCGCTAGATGTAGCGCATAGGCGACAACGGGAGCTCGAGAACTACGGGGTGCGGGTTTTGTAGAAGCGGGCTGCAAAACGAATGGT
>NW_008634126.1:705836-707056 GCF_000247585.1 Phytophthora nicotianae INRA-310 | reverse complement strand
ATCATTGAAGCGCTCATATCGAGCGCAAGCTACATGTACGTCTCATGCATGCGCCAGCTTGCCGAGTTAACATACTTCCGACAATCCCAGCGGGTAGTTCTGGTTCAGCTTTCCAAGTGAACTCACTCATCGTGAGATGGGGGTTGAACACGGGGTCACAGAAACGAGTTATGTGACCTTTTTCAACCACTCATCTTGCGTCTCGTAGATTAAATTTTGTTAAATGCGCGTGACCATTGGCGCAAAATCGATCTGAACCGCCAGAAGGAGGAAGAAAGATTTGTCCGTTTCATCAACAGCAACAACAACTCAAACTGAACACTGCAACTTCCTTCTCCAGATTTAGCACCTCCACCAATCCACTCGCCAGTTCATTTCCAATTCCACTCCGCCCCACGCACTACTGATCTCCACACTCCTATAACCCAACCATGGCTGGAGACGACGTCGCTGTGCACAAGCCCACGCTCGAAGTCACGGGCAAAGTCGCCGCTGGCAAGGCCGAGGAAGAGTTCCGTAACTACAAGGACTCGGACCGACACGCACTCGTCTCCCGTCACTACGCTCTCATGCGCAAGAACCAGACTGTGGCCTTCCATTAGCAATCTGAATGCCAAATTGTCCAGTTGCGCTGCTACCGCCCAAAATGAGCACACGTTGGCCAGCCTCCAGCTTTCCGAGGTTGTTGAGCGCCTGGTAGCTGGTCTGACCCGCCATTGGCACTCCTGCAGCTTCGTTGAACGTCAAGTTACTTGGCTTGTGCGCCAAGTACTTGGCATCAACTGCAAAGTACTCGCCGAAGCTCCCACCTGCAGTGATGTCGGGTGTGCCGTACACAGCGTCACCGACTTTGAAGCCCTGGACATCACCGCTACCGACCTCAACCACGACACCAGCCATGTCGAAGCCCATTCGCAATGGGTTCTCAGCCGTCGGACCCGTTGGTAAGAAGGCAGACCCGAATAGGAGCAACTTGTAGTCGAGTGGGTTGACAGCGGCGCTCACGACCTTGACACGCACATGTGTGTGTTGCAGCGGCTTCTGCGAGACGTTGGTATTGAGTTTGGCTTCCTTGAGCACGTCGCCGTAGCTGGCGAACTCGTAGGCCTTGAATGTCGTGGGGATGTTGACCATTGCGAATTGGTAGGAAGTTGAAAAGTTGTGTCTTGTGGTCGACAGGGAAATTATGTCTGGTCGCGCCCAAGGCAAGATCATCATTG
>NW_008634126.1:678135-705595 GCF_000247585.1 Phytophthora nicotianae INRA-310 | reverse complement strand
TTTTTTTTATTGTTGTCGACTATCGACATAAGATTACGAAACTTTTTATTCTTATTCTTCTTATTCTTCGTTTTCGCCAGTATACCTCGATCTTTTGAGTCATCATACGTGTATTACATTGGCTTATATATTGACAGGGTAGAAAGCTTCCGGTGGCAACGCTTGGAGGTCGGACTTGGGCTAAGGCGAGCTCTCAGGCATATCTACAATTTACTACATAGTACTATCTACTGACTTTGCTAGTAGATGGCTGAGCTCAGTTCTGCTCGTTGATCCTTGTTGTGTTCATGTAGAGCTCGTAGAGATCCGCACGTTTGCGCAGGTGTTCCTGCATGGGGCCAAGCAGCCGCTTGAAGGTGGCTCGGTCCAGCATAAGAACTTTTGTCTTGCGCATGGCTGTGACTGTAGCTTGACGCACATCGTCGTGGATGAGTGCGAGTTCTCCGAAGAAGTCGCCAGCCCCAAGTCTTGCCGACACCTCCTCCCCTCCACGTGTGCATTTCACTTCGCCGTCTGCAATAATATAGAAGTCGTCGCCTCTGGATCCCTCAGTCAGGATAACGTCTCCAGCCCCCACGAACTGTACGCGCAAGGCGTCGGCCACCGTCATCTTCTCATAACTCGATAGTGTCGAGAAGATGGGTACCTGGTCCAGGAAGTCCAGGTAAAGAGCTCTTTGCTGCATGGTTGTGGCCATGAGCACACGTTTGAACGTCACTCTGTCCAATGACCAACACTCCACAGGTGTCTTGGCACGCACAGTGGCCGCTCGGGGCGAGTCATAGAGCAGCGCCAGCTCGCCGAAATAGTTGCGTACCGACGTGGCGCTCACCTCTCCGACCATGCGGTGGTTCACGATAACATCGCAGGTTCCGCTGTCCAAAATGAAGAACCTGTCGCCAGCCACGTCCCCTTGCGTCACAATGTCCACACCGGCGTCCACAGCCTCGTATTTCATGGCGTCCACCAGTACTTGCAGCGTATCTTCCGGGATTTTAGCGAAGAGCAGGTTACGTCGCACGGAGCGGCGGATTGACTCGATGTCCTGCGTGCTCTTGGGGTATACAGGCGGGGTCCACTGCTCGTTTGGAGGAGGCACGAAGGACGAGACCACAGAGCGGCGGTGCGTGCTGGCCGAGCGGCCCAGACGCGCTGCAATGGCGCTAAAATCCACGTGCTCGTCGCTGTCGCTGTCACTTGTGGAGGGCGCGTCCTCCTCCTCCGTCTCGTCCTCCTCCGAGTCGACGTGTTTGCTCTGCGTCTTCAGGCGCTTCTTGTTGGCCGCCAGCTCACAGCGCTCGGCGTCGTGTTGGGCTTTACTATCGGCGCAGTCCTTGGCGGGCATTTTTATCTAGCTTTTATCTGAGGCCTGCTCGAGCTTTAAGCGCTTAATGGGGGAAAGTGGAATGGAGTCTCAAGGTCGCGACGCTTTGCTCTTGTTCTTCCTAGGGGATGTCGCAGCGATCTTGTTCTTCTTCTGTTTCGAGGTGGGGCATACTGAAAGCAAGTGGTTTTGGAGAGTAAGATCGCCTGGCGTGGCGACGTTTCATCAGCCAATCAGAGATCAGATTGGGTAAATTGTTATCGTCTTCAACACTGCTTGACCTCGGGGAAGTCTTGAGGCAAGATCCTTTCGTGTCCTCTGGCGTTGCCCGCACGATCAGGTTTAAGAGTGGCGTGCGTGGCATGAAAGCGATCCAAGCGCGGACGAGGCGATACCAACATTGATGATGGCTACTATGGGTACTGCGTCATAGCACAGATTGTGCCATGGTACTGATTCCGGCGTTGGTAGGATAACTAGTTTATTCCTACGCAGTGGAGTACGATGATCACCCTTGGTAGTCTCGTAACCTCGTGGTGAAATATTACCGAGACTCCAAGTAAACGCAGTAACAGACGTCCAACCACGTCCTGGCTGAGATGTAGCTCATACGGCATGCTGTTGATATACCTTGCGCAAGAAGAAACTGGGTGTTCTCCAAGGAAAGTACATGTACGTCCGTAGTACATGTACGTCCGTCACGGATTCGGTGCACTGTAGAACTGTTGCATGAAGCTGTACTTCTTGGGGACTCCAACATGGTTACTCTTTCGAAACCTCTCACACCGAATAACCAATATTCGTAATTCGCACTTAACCGAATAGCCGCTCAAATCGAAGAGAAACTCGGTGGGGCCATTACATCCCAAGCAGCTCCTTGCTCCACCTCCCCGTGCTTCGTGGCTGCCCATGGGTGGCGAGAAGAGCTGCCGCCACGTGGGGCAGGCCGTGCGTCTGCCCGAATTCCGTCGCGAGCTCAAGAAGCGCTCGCAGCTGCTCTGTGAGGTACGCGCCCTCAATCTCTCAAAGTTCTTAACGTAACTAACCACTTAACCGCTCATTTCAAGGGTTGCAATCCACCGTCAACGAGCCGCATCGATGCCGCAGCGCTCCAGAGTTGGGACAAATACGCAGAGGCCACAGACCTGCTCGTGTGCGTGAGCTGCGGCTTCGTGGGCTGCTTCAGCGACGGCCACTTCAGTCTCCACTTACAGGCTCATCCCAAGCATTTGGTGGGGCTGCAACTGGCCTCCAAGACCTTCTGGTGTGAGCCTTGCAACATGGATATCCCCATCAACGTACGTCCTAAAGTAGAGAACGCGCGACAGGATTTCTGTGACGCTGTGGAGGAAATTGCAGCCAAGAAGAGAAGACAGCTGCGTAACCAGATACGCGCTCCACAGACGACGTTATCGCCTATTACGACGCCCAATGGGTCGGCCAATAACCTGCTGGATCTAGAGACTCACGCAGACACGCCTCCGATGCCCAGAGGGGCCTTAACACTCGAGAAAAAGAGTGCAAACGACGCAGAAGGACATGTTAACGGCAATGGAGTGGCTTTACTGGATATGCCGTTAAGAACCAAGGCCAGAGAGGACAAAATGCGACGAAGGATGTTAAAAACAGCCATGAAAAGAGACCCAATACAGGACATCAGTATCCCCTCAGCAGATACTGAAGCATCGGGAGAATTACCCAATACGGTGCTGGGTTTTACGAATTTAGGCAATACGTGCTATTTCAACGCGTCGATGCAGGCGCTGCTGACAGCGACGCACTATTTCCCGGAACATACGCACATTGAGGAGGTGCTGGAGACGAAGAATACGCCTATTACGACGACCTTCACGTACGTATGGCAATAAATCTGTGCTTATTGTTTTAAACTAATGTTTTAAACATAGGATGCTGCATGAAACGGTGAAGAAGCGTGCACGTAAAGCTCTTGCCGGCGAGCCACCAGATAGACGAGGGAGGAGTAAGAGCGGTCGATCGCGATCCGGTTCGTCTTCATTGTTGACTGTAGCCCCGTTACTCAAGGAGATGCGCAATAAGTTCTCACAGTTCCGCGGACATTATCAACAGGACGCGCACGAGCTGTTTACTAGCTTTTTATGGGCGATTGACGAGGAGATGGACCCTCCTTTACCTCCATCTGAAGCTGTTGACGACAGTGTTACGACCAGCAGCTGCAGTACTGCCAACTCGTCGGAATTGCCTGACGATGAGGACTCTTCTCGTAATGGCACGTGGCCTGAAGACGACACGACGGACACTGAACAGACCGAAGACGGAGAGCAGGAAACAGAGGAAGAAGGCAGCGAGAGCGACGTGGAACAGGAAGAAACCAAGCAGATCTTCGTCAAGACTGAGACTGGAGAGACCATCTCGATGCAGGTGCCCAAGAGCGCGACAGTGAAAGAGGTGCAGCATTTACTGGCCAAGAGACTGAATCTCAACGAAGAAGATATGATGCTAGACGCTTCTAAAGTGGAAACGCGCGCTACGTTATCCTCCCGCCCATCGGCTGTGCTTCACGCTAGAGCGGAGAAGAGAAAAATGTACTCAAGACTGAATTTTACGCGTAATTTATTCGGCGGCGCACTGACGACTGCGGTGACGTGTCAAGCATGCGGCAAGCGGACGGAGATCGTCGAGGACGCCTTCCATCTCAGTGTATCTGTGCCCGATGGACGTCACCGTGATCTAACGACTACGGACTGTCTGGACGACTTTGTGAGGGAGACCCAGTTGCTCGTAGAAGCGAACAATGGCTACGACTGCGAGAAATGTTCTCGTCAGCCCAAAGTACGCAGCGCTGCGGGCAGGTTTATACGTAAGAAGCGTCTGGGATCCAACGCTGAGCCCGAGATGGAGGTGGTTTTACGAGATGCGTCCATGCAGCTGTTTGTATCGGCCTTACCTCGAGTACTTGTGGTGCATATCAAGCGTCTGGCACGTTCCAGGAAGATCACGCAGCATATTTCGTTCACTGAGAAGCTGGATATGACGCCATATGTGAGTGAGACGCTGCGTCAAGGCGGAGGCGATGCCAAGAACCACTCGCTGTGCTATGAACTCATTGCTGTAGTGGTGCATATGGGCAACAAGCGGTCAGGACACTACGTGGCGTACGTTAGTCGCTCTCGACGACGTGAAGCGCTGTTACTCGCTCGAGCTCGCAGCCGATTGGCGTCAGAGGAAGGAGCTGCGGAGGCTACGACGCCTAGGAACAGTGAGGGCCCCTCGCGGACGTGGTACTATGTCTCGGACACCGTCGTCAAGCGCGTGTCTTTCGAGCAAGTACTGCAGTGTGAAGCCTATATGCTCTTCTACCAACGTCGACCCAAGTCGAACAAGACGCCGACAAATTCTCCTACTGCCGAGACGCAACGATCGCCGACCGAGACGGCATTGTAGATCCAGACCTCTTGCCCACATGTGAGGACAAACCGTCAAGGTATAAGGCTATTCAATAGACCAGAATGAGTGATGTTGTGTTATGTTTACAGGTTCAAGACAACAAGGAGATCAAGGTATGATGACTGCTAACTTGTCCAAAAAGAAGCGTTTCATTGTTTTATTAGCGTCTGAGTGTCGTTTTACGCCACGTAAAACGAGCTGAACTGGCGGGGCTACGCCATGGACGTGATAGATGCTGGAGTTGAGAACACTGACGATGTTGACGAGTGGCGTATGGAGCTGGAGAGTCAGCGATGTGCTTTGGGGGATGCGGAGGAGACGTGTGTGTTTCTACTGGATGATCTTGTGGCTGCAATTTTCCAGGAGATGCAAGTGCGGGTGCAGAATACAGCGCTCTTTACTACGTCGGCGCGTCAAATGTGCGCTCAAGTGTTCGAAGCTGTGGAAGTGTGTGCGTGTGAGCCAACAGACTCGCTTGATCGAATACAGAGTGGACGACAGCAGATACTGAAGAGTAAATGGACACCAAGTGTACAACGCAGTTTCAGCGCTACGCTGGTGTTTCTAAGACGCTTACTCTACTTCCTCGGCATGCGTGAGGACCGTGTTGGCCTAGAGTTACAGCAGTTCCCGTCATCAGAAGCAGTCTCGTCGTTATCGGGCAAGCGCAAGTTGATCGGTGTGAGAGGTGGAGAAGAACCTCTTAACGAGTGGTGTATACCAGCTGACCAAGTCTCCGTGTTCTTGCAACAGCTTGTTGCCAAAGGGTTAGTGAGTGCTGTTCCAAGTACAATAACGTTCGTGATGGCGGTGAATCGGGAGGTATTTGACGTCAAGAACTCACAAGCGCGAGTGGCTTTATCACATCTACAACACTTCGTGCAGAGGGCGTTACTAACAGCCGAGGAGGAGCTGGAAAGCAGTGATAGACTTCAATCATCTCAGCTTCCAGAGACAGAATCTACGCCACGGTCGCGTATCTTTCAGATTGAGGTCTCTGGTGTCTTAAAAGGCACGTTAAAGCCTGATTCTGGTCCTGAACAAAAGCTTCTAAGTAGTTATCTGGAGGAAATCCCACCCCAGGCTGTTGCGATGGATCGTCGTGCACCTGGCCAAGTAGCGAAAAAAGCATTTTTAAACTCCACTCAACGTGCCATTTCGCGCAAAGTTCGGCTGCTCCTGGCTCCCTCACCGCGACTAGGAAGTCGATGGAAGACTGTACGACACAAACTTATAATTCCCATGGACAACACTGTGAGTATTACAGCCGAAGCTGGCATGGAGTTGAATACCGCGAGTTTTAAACAACCCACCGAAACGGTCACAGAGAACGAGGATATACCCGATGCAGCATCACTATCCAATATCTTTGCTCTCGGTACGCCACGACAACTATCAGCTCAAGAGCACGCACGACGGAATGACCTTCTGGCTCATTTAGAGCGTGAAGCAGCTCGCTCTCGACGTCGGGCGACTACTACAGCAATCGCTTCGATGAGTTTAAACCATCCTTCTGAGACTGATGAAGCTGTAAGTTCACAAGAAGATGAAGACTTCCAAGCGTACGTCGCAGCGAACTCCACAGTTACTACCGGTTTATCACCTACTCGACCGCAAAATGATCAACGAGGTCATGGGAGAGCGAAAATTCAACGCAGTAAGTTCGAACTGGAACGAGATACACTGCCGTTCTCTGTCTCGGATGGCAACGCACACGAGCAGGAGCGTCTTTCCGCTGCTATATGCTCGCCTATTAAACGTCCTACAGCATCTATAATCTCGCCACCAGAGACCCCAGGACGTATTCAAACTGCATCAACACTAGCGCAGTTACCCCAACTAGACTCGTCGCGTTTAGCTGTCGGGGTGAGTGCGGTTGTACGCGGTATTGAAAAGCGAGGGCCTCGAAGAAATCCAAGCCGCAACTCGCGCCTTCACCTTCATAACTACAGCACAGCGTTCGACGATACCGATACAAACAAAGGTCAAATGCCCTTCTCTCCTGTCCGAACAGCAGCCAGAGATTTATCCAGCAACGAAGACTCGTACAGGTTACCAGTTATCCCTGTCGTGTCTCCAATCAAAGCTAGTCCACATCGCAAGCACGTAGCATTCAAGGTTCAAAAAGATTCCGACAATGAGCGAACAGCTATATCTATCTCACCAAAAGCTCATATACGACAATGTCCGTCGACTAAGAAGCAACAAGTATGGGAAGCTATAACTCGATCTCCACCTCGAGCACGGAACCACTTCGCGTCTGACAAGAATTTCCGCAACATTCAGCAATATGATGGAAACAGGGGCGTGGTAAGTTCGGCGTTTGCTCATCGTGTTTTATGATTGTTTCTTAACGTGCATATGATGTTTATGACAGCCAATGGCGCCGAGACGGAACGAATTAACGACTTCGGAGTATGAAGATCAATAAACTATCATATCAAATTCGGGATTATCAACTTGTCTCTTCAAGTTCAGTCTTTGTATCCTGATCTTCGCGTATGAGTTTCCTCCTGGGTCGGATCCCTAACGGAGCTGGGGTTGAAGGTGGTGTGGCTACCATTGTACGTCCCAGAATATTAAATGCATCAGTGGCTGGATGTTGATGCAGATAATTCATAGCGTCTTCCACTCGGATCGAGTCGCTTTGTTCTCGTCCGAGAGAAATGAAAATCTTGTCTACAAAATGTCGTGCCACATCGATAGCTTCCGGCGTCTGTGGAACTAGTAAACTGGCCAAGAAGAACATCTGCACCTCCTGTCGCTGGATGTAGCCATCTCCATTGATATCGTACGCGTGAAACAAGAAGTCAATCCTTCGAGAGGAGTCTCCTTTCTCAAGTGCACTAAGTGCAGCGATAAACTCCGGCCAGTCGAGAGCTCCGGAGCCGTCAGTATCAAGTACATCAAACGCGCGATCGACGAAGAACTGATCTTCGGCGGAAAGTTGCGGTACTCCATGACGTAGTGTCTCCTTGTCTACACCGTGCGGGTTCGTAGCCATGGAGCACAACGCTTTAAAGCGAGCCCAACGTGCAAATAACTCTGCACGAGAATAGCCTGTAGCTGCCATTAGAGTGGCTAAATCCTGTTCTTGGAGGAACCCATGTTGCTCAGCTACGGAAAGTTTATGAGCGGTAGGAATCGACTCGGTTCGAGGTCGTACAGGTTGGGATTTCGGTTTTTGAGGCTTATGAGGGACTTTGGCTGGTGGAGAAGCGGTGATTGTGCGAGTAAACTCGTTGAATTGTTCTCTTGCAGTTGAAAGTTTACGGTGTGTATGGACGACTCGCGGAGTTTGTCGCTTTACTGGCGATACTTTGCGGATCTCGGTATCTTTTTTAAAGTTTTGAGGCTTGGCGAATTGCTGGAGATGCAATTGTTCCGTGTGCATGTCGTAGGTAGAGCTGACAGATAAACGCGAAAGGTTTCGCTCTGGTAGTGGCTTGGTGCGTAGTAGGGAGAACTCCCTCATACAGGATAAGTCTAGCAGTGTTCGTCTGCGTAAGGCATCCAGGAACGTCGAAGCGGAGCTTCCGGGTGTTGATGGTCTGAAATCCGAGCTGTCGAGCGCTTCAGACGGCATTGTAAATATGAACGGGAGGCAGGCGAGACCGCGACGACGTGCAGGCTTTTGTATGGGCCGGTTCACATTCCATGGCTGAGAATTCGGGAAGATATCGAGTTTCGTGAACGGAGCCACCATTCTAGAATCCGGCTTCGGATATCCTCGCACAAAGCGAGGCGTCGAAACATTGGAGCGCTCGTGCATTGCGTCGAATGAACTCGGTCCTGCACTAAGGACTCGGAGCTATCTTTGCCGGCACCTAAATAGAGCCTGACATCGGATCATCATTCCCAGAGAATCTTGGAATATTGCACCCATATCCAGAATTCAGAATTCACTGCCTTCGCGTCCTTGCAGCATACACCTCTAATTATCTTCACAAAGAACTCATGTCAGCATTCACGTACCCATAGATCAGTGGTAAGAGCACCCATCAGCTCTGCCATTACGATGCGCCACTAAACTTTTAGTCCAGAAGAGAAAGTCGAAACGTACGTGTCGTAACGGAAGGGCGTGTGACCTTTTACCGTTCGCGCGCTAGTCTCACGTAGCTTCATTCTCCTTCTTCCCCAGCCAACAACAGGCTCCTAGTAATAATCTACCGGATAACATGCACCCGGGGCTACTGTTGTGCTCAACTTTGGCTCTGATCACGAGATCGGTCACGTCGGAGCGAGCAGATTCCATGATCACATCTCGGTCAGGATTAAGTCCGTGGGTGGACGTTGACACACCCGAGAGCGCTTACAACGTCACGTCGTCGCGTGGACATACGTGGGCGTTGGTCATGAGCGACGAATTTAACGTCGCTGGGCGTAATTTTACGCCTGGAGCGGACCACATGTGGACAGCGTTAGAGATGCCCGACGGTGTTAACGCGGCTCTGGAATACTACAGCTTCAATATGACAGATACTGTTACCGAATCGGACGGTCGTGGGGTATTCAGGATAAAGATTATGGAGGAGGAGAACATCACGTACACTGTGTGGAACACGTACGCCAAACCTGCAGGTTTTGAGACCCACCACATGTACTACCGAGCTGGAATGGTACAGTCCTGGAACAAATTCTGTTTCCAAGGGGGGAGGATGGAAGTGGTGGCTCAATTACCAGCTACAACGAGCTCCAGTAACCCGGATATGGGTGACGTTAAGAACCGCGTTAAGACTAACGCGTTCTACCCCACATGGCCGGGTATTTGGCTACTGGGAAATTTAGGGAGAGCTCTCTTCTCCCAGTCGACCAGTCGGATGTGGCCTTGGAGCTACAATGAATGCAACGACAAGCTCGAATCTAGTCAGAGAATCAGTGCGTGCGACGGTAATCCGGGTCATGGTCTCAATCCCCATCAAGGACGAGGAGCTCCGGAGATCGATCTACTGGAAGGTGGAGGTGTAGCCATCTCCACGAGTATTCAGGTCGCTCCGGGAATGCCCGATGAATTCCGTATCATTGCTCCTTCGGATGATACCAGTCCGTACTGTGTGTACACCGGTTCGTGTACTACTATCGGTGCTAATTTTCCTGGTATTCCAGCAAAAACGTACGAAGCTCGAGGTCATGACAGTTGGTATCAAGGTCTTCGGTACGCTCCAAACACACTCTGTAACTCGGTCAGCAGCCTCGTTCAGGACCCGGAAATGGTCATTGCTAATTCCAAGAAAGGCTTCACTTCGAATACGTGTAAAGGAGTCAACGCATGTCCAGCTTCCGGTGATGGATACTCCGATCTAGGCTTGATCGACGGTAAAGGACCTGAATACTGGGGGGTTAACAAAGCGGGCGGATGCATGCCTGTTATTAACGGATACACGGGAGCGTTCCTATGTGACCCTGACAGTTCCAACAAGAAATGCTCCTCTCCGTTAGGAGCTGAAGAACCCAAGAGTAAAGTTATGGAACCATTCGAATATCAGATGGACGCTCTATCAGCTAACTGGCCGGTACAACTTGCAGCCTACACGAGTTATGTGAAATACCAAGTCGAATGGGTCATGGGCTCACAAGGATACATTCGATGGATGGTCGAGGATATTGTTATATTCGAAATCCCAGCCGAGTCTGTGGAGAACGTACCACAAGATGACGCAAAATCAAACCCCAAGAAGATTATGCTGGAAGAACCCATGTACGTGATTTTTAACGTCGCGTTATCCACTAGTTGGGGTGCCACGCCACCGAATCCAGGCTCTCCATGTCGTGGGGATGGCAGCAATGCTCAGAACAACGCTATTTGTGACGGATTCCCTATGTACATGAAGATCGACTACATTCGTATCTACCAGGATCTCTCGTCTAACTCCACTATGTCTATCGGTTGTGATCCTTCCACTCATCCGACTAAGCAGTGGATCGAGGATCATATCGACGAGTACGAGACGACGGAGAACAAGTGGATCGAAGTTCAGGGAGGAGCCAATTGCAAGAGTGATCTGGACTGTACGGTCAGTACTTCGCACATTTTGACGGGCAAATGTAACAAGAAGGGGCGTTGTAGTTGTGGGTCTTCGGGTGCGTGGGGCGGTCCGCGGTGCACTACTCCACTTGCTGATACAGCGAATGGAGAAGGATTCGGTCCACCTACAGTTCTTTCGAGCTTGTTCGGTGCATTCGTCATTGTACTCTTGGTCTTTGTCGTGTACAAGATCATCGGCCAACGTAGCAGGAAGGCTATGGTGGGTGCTGGAATTACCCAACCAGCAATTCTCTCCAAGGTTGAGATGGACGACGTCCCACGGTCGAATAAAAGTCAGAGTGGCTCAGAGGACAAGCTGGTGTAGGTCTTCGTAACATGAATTTGGATATTATGCGACTATTAAGCCGAAAATTTCACAACATCACTTGCATCCCACTGATGTTCAGCTGGCTAAAAGCAAATGAAGTGGTTGTTTCATTCATGCTTGCTTTCGGTGTTACCCCTGCCTCGCGGAAGGTGATTTTCTCTTTTCTTGTAGTTAACAGAATACTTAGTACTTGTACAAATTTTGAGGGATCTTTTATCTATATTTTTTATGAGCGTCACCTAGAAAAGCTCTTTGAGAAAAAAAATCTCCGTCCGGTTAGTTGACTTGGCTAGATATTAAAATTTAGAATGAGAAATGAGTTGTATCACAAACTTCTAATGCAGATCGGCTAGTTCCTTTAAGTCTACTCGGATTACCTAGCTTTCGTTCGGACAAAGTGATCAATCTCCATTATCTTGTCGAAGAGAGCAGTGGGAGACGAGGTGCTTGACGAGGCAGTAATGCCATTTGACTTGGTCTTGCATGTGGGAACGGGGATGTGTAACTGAGGAAATCGGAGAAGCACTAGTTTCTCGCCAAGAACCTCACGATTTAGGGAGAGATTCATCAAATCGCAGTCGGATTTAGATTAGCCTTCAGAATCGAAATCCGACGGGACGAATCGCGATAAACAGTGTATTTGCCGGATGTTCATGTGTCCCGACATCTATCCACATTTCCAGCTGGTCGCAATATGTTCGCGGTGGGTTATCCAGGTATGCTATTTGTTCAGTCAACTGGGCAAGCGACCGAGTATTTCCAAAACGCAGCAGCAATTTGCTGCTAGCAATCACTAGCGAATCAGCTGCCAGCAAACAATGATTACGGATGCAAATGGGCAAATCCTGTATGTGTGCACCCCCTTCCAGACAGATGTTTGAATTATTTGTGAACGTCTGAACTGTCGTAGAGGCGCACTCATGCTTCTATATTGAAGAGCTTCAAGTCTCTATCCAGTCTACATTTCCGTCACTACTAGAAGTTTCGACGGCTACTAGAGGCCGTGCTCTTCGTTTTCACCTCGGCCTTAACGCACAGTCTTGACAATGCGAGCCAGAGAGAGAGAGAGAGAGAGCGTTCCCGCTGAAATCGACACTTTCTTGCCGAATCCATCATTGTGTGAGGAATCAAAGGTAATGGGAGGCTCATTCGTCGTTCTACTATTCGTGTGTGGCTGCCCAAAATTAACGTGGAGCTGTAGTAGGTTTCGAACACTACGAAGGAAGCTGGCTCTTCCTGGCAAACCAAAGCTCTGTTGTTGGTTCTGGGTTAGTTCCTAAGTGATCTCAGCGGCCGTTCGGTTGGCCTCGGTGGTTACTTAACCTACATCCTATTGTTCTTATCTGCTGCCAGCTTGGCGGTGTCTGCCGTCGACATCGCCCGGTGAATGGCTAGGCTTGCTCTGTTCGCCCACCACTACAGGAGCTGACCTTGCAGTTTGTCGGGCATTGGCAGACCCATTGTCGCACTAGCACACGTAACAATTAGAAAAGCATCGCGCTTCGAATGAGAATAGGTAGCTACTTACTGATTGGCTCGTGACGGAGCAGGACAGTGTGCAGGTAAGCGCTTGTTCAGGTCTACAAGCTGGGGAAGAAGCAGTCGGGCTTAGCCTTGTCGCTGGGGTTTTGGGTTGTAGGGAAGTATATGACGATGCATCAGACATACAGTGCGCGTCGTAATTATAGCCGCACCTGAAAAATAGTGCTCTTGCGCCGGAAACCGAGACCTGCCTGCAATCGGAGGGCTCGGAGGCCGTCTTAAAGGGATATAAGACTTGTGCAGCAAGCGAGGTTGAAAAGACTTGGAGCCAGGAGACAAAATCTAGTTTCAGGTCGGGTCAAAATTATAGCTGCACTTGCAGGCTCTACATGCAAACGGCTCTAGTAACCGGTCTTAGCTTCTTTTAACAGCCGAGTTGCTTCCAGACGCTTTGGGATGCTTCGCACTAGCTTCTTGACATACTCAGGATCAATGCGAGACCACTCTAACTTGATATGTCTGATCAAGTCGGCAGGCTTGTCAAATTGGCGTCCGTTGGCGTACTCCCGGCGAGCCAGAAGCCCCCACACGTTCTCTATGATGTTTAGATCGGGGCTTTTGGCAGGCCATGTCATCGTTTCGATGTTATGGGTGGCTAGAAAGCCCTTGGTGAACCTCGAGGCATGTATGGACGCGTTATCATGCTGGAAAATGGGGGTCAAATTGCCTAACTTTGACCCCCGTTCTCTTAGGCATGGAAGCATGCTGGAGGTCAGCGTTTCGGTGTACTTGACAGAGTTCTGCTTCCCCTTGAGGAAGACCAGCTCGGTGTTGCCATGCCAGCTCACCCCCGCCCAAATCTTGACGCTTCCGCCACCATTGACCCGGTTCGACATGAATTTGGGGGCTGCTCGCAAGTCGTGCCAGTAGAATCTAAACCCATCCGGGCCATCTAAGTTGATTTTCTTCTCATCCGTGAACAGCACGCGTCATCAAAAGACCCTTTTACCGGCGTAACGCTCCGCAAATGCTACCCTAGCCTTCTTATGATTCGGCTTGATGGCAGGGGTGAGTTTTCTCTTCGCGTACGTTACGTAGCGGTTGCTACGTAGTACGCGGAGTACCGTAGACTTGCTTGGTTTCGATGAAAGCAGTCCTGCGATCTCTTGGGTGGACAGGTTTCGGACAATTGCCAGTCGAATGACGCGCCTGGCCTCCCGGCCAACTATTTTCGGCTTTCTTCCTGTCCTCTTCGTCAGCGAGGACGCCTTCCCGCGCTTCAAGTAGTTCCTAATCGCCTTCTCGTCGCGTCCTAAGAGCCTGCCGATCTCTCGGTTGCTTTTCCCGCCCCTGTAGTGCTCGTTTATCTTCATGCACTCCTCTTCGGTTAGCTGCTTCCCTCGTGGCATCGTTTCTGGCTTCCCTGCGAATCTAAGAACAGGTTCTAAACGCTCTTTCACAAGGCTGTCCACAGGTCTCATTTATTACATTTAATAGCCAATCATTTTTGTTTATTACTTCACTGAATTTTATATTACCAAGTGCAGCTATAATTCTGACCCGACCTGAAACTAGATTTTGTCTCCTGGCTCCAAGTCTTTTCAACCTCGCTTGCTGCACAAGTCTTATATCCCTTTAAGACGGCCTCCGAGCCCTCCGATTGCAGGCAGGTCTCGGTTTCCGGCGCAAGAGCTCTATTTTTCAGGTGCGGCTATAATTACGACGCGCACTGTATATGCAAGTTTAATTGTGACACTCCAATAGCTGATTTCCGACGCAAGTATTTTAGATTCTCCTCAATTTGTTGGACGGGTAATGGATACAAGTCGGACGGTCGTTGGATTGGCCGTCCAACTTTTTTCGAATATTCCTTGCTCTATTCCTGAGCCTGGTCTTATTATTTTCTGAATGCAAAACGAAAAAGTTGGACGAGGTGTGCACACCATATTGTGTATTGAACACATTGCGCGAAACACGACTGCAGGCGACAGAAGGATGCGGTGACCGCACGATCGCCACGCTAAGCTTGCTATTTTTCACTATTTGACATATATACGCTACACAGATGCTCGATACGCAGCCAAGCAACCAGCAGATCCATCAACCCGAGACACTGCGGCCACGGAAGCCTGTTAATTACCATCAAATTCGTCGATAAGGGCACACTGAAGAGAAAGACAGCTAAGGTTTCGACATTCTGCCACAACCAAAAAGCGAAGGTGGTCACGGCTTAGTATCTCTCGATACTCGATACACAACATGAGGAGCACCATGTACGTACTATGTGTAGTTCTGCTATACTTGTTTTACTGGTTACTTACTCTCTGTAATCTACTGTGGTAAAATGAAAATTAAAAATTCATCTTTCCTTCGACAAGGCTGTCACCACTTTCCTGCTGACGGCGAACCACGCTGCGCTTTAAGCCCTTAAAGAACTTCCTTAGCTCGTTGTCGTAGTTATCTGGCATCTGCACGTCGTACAACCGATACAAATGGAAAATACTGGATCTTATTGATCCATACAGCGACTTTCCTGGTTTCTTGCCGTCCTTTTTCCGAAGTGACATCAAAAAGGGCCCGTAAACTAGGCTCAACTACTCCAGGCTTGTGGTCGTGGAGCCACAGGACGTACTTAATAATTCCATAAAGATAGACAGTCTTGGACTTCGCGTTCACGGTGTTATTCCTCACCACCTGCACTTCATCATTGAGCTCTTCCATCATGACCTTGTATTTTGGCGTCTGACACTGCGGTTATACACTACACTAGCTATCCAAGTAAGTACGATCCAAACAGTGTCCAGCAAATTATTACTACATATGAATGGACGGACACTTGATTTTATTTCGGTATGTATATTGTGCTTTGCATCAACTTTGGCTTATAAATAGAGCCTCTAAAACAACGACTAATCTTTTTCGTGAATCTAAAGCTAGAACATAACTCGACGTTAAAACTAAGTTAATCATACTCGGTGATAAAGCAAAACTGCACATAAATTTCCAGATTTGAGATAGTTAGCTCCAACATTGCATGAATGTGCACCACACCAGCAGCCTTGACACGATCAACTCGCTACTTGATCAAAAGCTGTTCTACGGGCTGTATTAGATAAGGGAGGTTACTCTGTGCATCGGCAGAATGACTGTCTGTGGTACCTTCGACGAAGTTAATGCATTCTGTCGGCCATCGTGTCTTCCTTTTAATTCGAGTGTTCGGCGTCACATTACCTCTACGACGAAACAGCTAACTCCAACGAGAAATAGACCACGTCGAGACCCATAACGGACGCAGCAACACTTAGGTCAAGGTCGTAGACGTAGGTCAGTACAATCGATCTCCAACGCATATCGATAGAAACTGTCATCTTTTGGAATGTAGTTGCACGGGCTTAAGAAATAGTTAGAGTGTACGACGTTGGTTTGGCGCTTTACTTCAGCCATTCAACGAAAACACTCATAGAACAACATTAACTTCGAATAAATGGTAATTCAACGTTAATTCGACGATTACGGTAGGTAAATCAATGTTGGCTTATTTTTCAAGAATAGCTAAAACAATGAGTTATGACATCGTTTAGACAGAATGTGTGCAAAGCACAATAATACCATTAATTCCTACTAAACCTTTGATTTTGATCCTGCAAACGTTCGACTCCCACACAAAAAGTCATACATAAATCAAGTTAGTTTGATTCGCTGGCTCGGAAGTTAATATCAGTGTTAATAATATTATATAATATTCCAATGGCCAACAGCAACTCCGTAGTTTCGACAAACTTCGGAGCCAAGGATGTTGACTGTCAATAAAACTACTGAAGACGACTTAACAAAGTGGTGGTGAGCGAGCTGAATGTGATGAAACATGGCGACAATATGTAACGGCCGGCCGATAATCGCACTGGTCAATGACCGAAATTGGAGATACACAATATTTTTTAGAATTGTACTTAATCAAGTTAAATGATTATACATTTTACAACAACCTATCTTCATGACCTCCTCCTTCTCGGCACTTTTCAGATTTGAATTACGCATTTGGTGCACGATTATTGGCCATAAAAATCAGATCAAAAGTTTTTCAAGGACAGTGCTTGAATTATTTTTCCTTGGAAAGTTCTTGATCTGAATTTCCAAATATTCATAAAATATACTGATCTATAGCCATTTCGCAATGTCTTCATTTTCTTTTTAGTTGTCTTTCTTCCGGTCCACTGTAAGCTACTTCTGTTAATGTACATGTGATAAAAGCGTTTTTGCTGTAAAGAAATGTTGTGACAGCAGTATTTTTTTAAACGTAGTACTGAATTTACTGTTTTATTTTGATATCTTCAAGGGTATTTAGCAGCAGAATGGAGGGGCATTGGCCGCATTACCCGCAACTTTCGAAAATTTTCAACCGACCGACCGAATCCCTGATTTGCTTGGCCCGTAAGAGAGTAAAATTTCGCATGGCTTTCTACGGTACTGTCGATGGATTGAGGATTTTATACAATAATGTAACGTGCACGCCCTACTACGGTCTGGCTTTCAAGGGTCTTATATTACTTCCGTCATTAGTATTCCCGATATTTCCACAAGTCAGAAAAAATAATTAGCAGTGTGTTTGGATCATAATAAATTCAGATTATTAAAAAAAAATCTTTTTCATGAGGGGGCTTATATTCGGGCGAAAACGTTAATATCCGGGAGGTTTGCGTATTTTATGTTCACGGAGATTTACCTCAAAGTACATGCAGGCTGCTTGATGCAGCAACCAGATCAGCATCTGATATTATATTATACTACACAAATTGAATATTTTCCTCGTTGGGGCCTGTTACTAACTCCGTCGAGGAAAATGCTGCGTAAACCTCGGATAATACATTTCTGGACAAATACGTGTGCACGTAGCAAAATTGAAAGGTGATTTCAGGGTTACCCAATACTTGTCGCTGGGCAATTTCACTTCGACAAGTTGAGGGGGTATTGATTTCCAGTCGCTTGATGTGCCCGCGTCCTTGAACGGCCCTTTTTCTGCAACATTGATTCACCATTAATTCCTGTTTTTCTTACCACTATTATTGATTTTGTCGATGTATTCTATTGCAGCAATAACGCTATAGTGGCCCCTAAGTATTCGCGAGCATATTTGCAGTTCGAAGAACTGTCGTTTAGGGGCTGGTTTTGGATGACATCGAACGACATTCGCGCTACATTTGTTAGCACTCACCCGTTGGATGACATCGAACGACATTCGCGTTACATTTCAATGCTCTCACCTTTTGGATGACATCAAACAACATTTGCGTTACATGTATAAGCACTCACTCGTTCGCGCTACAGGGGTCCGGAATAAAGACGGGCGAGCGCCATTGCGACTCGCACTCTGTCGCACCAGAAACCGCACCATCGGCGACATTGCGGGCATCAGTTTCACGGACGTGCTCGCCACCATCCGTTTATAAGTATAGGCTGCTTGTATATTGCATAAAGAAGAAGAAATGAGTTGATTAATTGGTTATGCTGGTAGTTGCTCTTGGCTGACTGAATTGCCCAAAAAAAACTGAATTTGAGGAGATAATGTTTTTCTTTTTTGAGATTGCAGCTCGCCCGGTGTCTTGCCCGCCAACGACGGTACGGCAGTGTGATTGAGATTTGCTTGTACAATAGGAATTAGCCTTGGCCAGTCCCTGTGGTTAAGTTTGTAGTCCAGAAAAAGTACCCGCAGGACTTTCAGAATATCTCGATTCACCCGTTCCACAGACCCGTTAATCCACGGACTGTAGGTCGGCGAAAAGATTTGCTTGCACTACAACCTATTGCACAGCTCGTCGACTACTTCATTCTTGAAATGAGTCCCTTGATCACTAATCCAGTCTTTAGGCACTCCAAACCTGCTGTGCCAATCCATGATAGCATCAGCCGCCACTGTACTTGTTGGGGTCTCACAATTCACAAGCTCGCAGTAGTGACTAGCATCGTCTTTGAGCACCAGTAGATATTGCAGATCACCGTAGGTTTCACCAAGGTAGAGAAAATCCCAGTGTAGCGCTTGATTTCTCTCACTGCATCGGTAGGTTTAACTCCAGGGCCTTGGCACCACCTTCCCCCCTTTTACATGATGGCACAGGAGGCAGCTTGCCAGAAACTTGTCCACGCATTGTCGAAGGGAAGGCACGTAAAAAATTCGACCAAGGTGTGCCAGCATAGCATCCCGGCCTCGATGTCCCTGGGGCCCGCAGTGTGCGATGATGCACAAGCGGCGGAGCAGATTTGAGGCTTCCGTTGGAATGTACAGTCGATTGTCCTTGCGTTGAATCCCGTCACTACCTTCCTGTAGGCGCTGCGTCTCAGACTTGTCCCCGAGTTTGCGTTGGGCATCTAAAATGGAATCTAGGTCGGGCCATACAAAGCCTTCGGCGTCGAGTGGCCGTAGTGATAGACGATCGTGTTGCTGTTGTCCACGGGTTTGAACTTTGCGTATACAAAGGGAATTTGTGGTCGAGCCCACCGAGTTACCATATCAGCCCATACGTTGTCCTCCCCTGCGATGTGGAAGATGTCGTAGCGAAATTCACCAAGACGCATTGCCCACCTCAGTAATTTGCCACGGATATGTTTCTTCACAGTGTCGCTCGGAGCGAACACGTGAATAAGGTTTTTGTGGTCACAATATAGTCGAAAACCACGCGGGCGGAGAAGGAGGTGTGGCAGCTTGTCGCATGCTACCACAATGGCAAAAGCCTCCTTCTCAATAACGCTCCAGTTAGCTTGCGATCCAGTAAATGTACCACTCAGACAGTGAAGAAGTCGATGATTTGCTCCCAAACAAGTCTGTCGCCTCTCCATGTCTCCACGTCAGTCACTATCACACTCCACGCTTCATCGGAAGCATCGGTGAACACTGAAAGTACTCCGTCTGGACTTGGATGTGCCAACATTGCAGCATCGGCGAGGCACATTTTGACTTTATCAAAAGCAGTCGTTTCTTCCTCAGTAAAACTGACTGGTTTTCGAGCAGCAACCCTCTTAGTCCGTTTTCCGTTTCCCAATGTCAAATCAAGACGAGTCTGCAAAGCTTTCACATTGCCTGCATAGTCTACGAGACTGTCGCGCATCCAATTGCACGCACACAGGAACTGCTGCAAATCTCCGGCAGTAGACGGTAATGGCATGGCACGCAGTGCCGCGATTCGCTCAGGGTCATGGCGAACGCCTTCGCCGTCAATAATCTTGCCGCACCACTTGACAGAACGCTGGAAAAGAGAGGACTTGGCTGCACTCAGTTTAAGTCCGAACTCATTCATCAGCGAGAACAATTCCCTAAGTTTCTCCAGGTACGAATCTACGTCCTCTGCATACAGTAATAAATTGTCAATCCACACAAGCAAGTGCTTGTAAAGTAGTTTAGCGAAACAGTGTTCCATTGTCCTCTGAAAATGCAGGGCTGCATCACTGCAACCTTGCGGAACGCGCGTAGGTGTGTAGACTTTGGCATCCGTCATGTAGCTCAGGATCTCTTGGCTTGCTTTAGCGAGAGGCAACTGCCAGAACTCTTTGATGAAATCGAAAAGACCAAAGAAAGCCATTCCACGAACGTGCTCTGTTATTACTTGAAGAATTGACATGAAACCCGCAATTGGCTCCGTTTCTGCATTAACGGGTCGATAGTCACTGGTTTGGCGGAACTCGTCCTTGCCTGGCTTCTTAATCGGTAAAGCAGGGCACGCCCACCGACTTAAGCCATTCTCGAATACCCATCCGAGACGGACCAAATCATCGTTAAACTCATGCAGAAGTTTCCGTATGTGCGGCGGGTACACTCTCGGTTTACACCGAAATGGCGTAGCACCCTTCTTCAGTCGTATTTTCAATGGCGGGACTTTCGCAGGTGGGTCGGGTCCAAGCCGGATCCTCCACACATCATACATATACACAATAGCCCGTAGTTTGTTCTCTTTGTCTGCTGGAAAACCGTTCTCAATAGCTGTAATGACCATGCCCTCAACAGCTTGGCGAACCTCCTCATTTGGTGTACAACCCGCTCCGAAAGCGTCTTCAACTGGTATTGTGTCGTCATCATCCGCTGAGGTCTTCTCAGCCAACTGCTCCAACTGCCGATCAATGCTGATGCCAAGATCAGTGAGTATGTCTTCGCCCATGATGAATTCTTCTTCATCTTCATCAATCACTAACACTTCATACGGCTTGACTGGTCTTACAGGCCCAGCAGCTGTATGTAGCATTATCCGTAGTAGAACGGAGCGACTCGCCAGAATCTTATGTTTTCCGACTGTCTCACAGATGATAGGCGACGCCAACGTTGTGGTTTTCACAAAACTTCCTAATTCCTTCAACTTGATCAGCTTCCGAGCACTGATAATGCTCTTTTCCGCCCCAGTATCGGCGCAGTAGGGCATGGACAGTCTCTCTTCAAGGACGACAGTCTTGTCGTGCCTCGAGAGACAGTCCTTTATGCGCTTTAATCTTCACGCATCGTCGTTAGCGTGCTTGCTATTACGGCGCTCATGCATCTTGCGGAGGAGCTCTTTCTTCTCGTCATTGCTCGCAGTTTGGCAGTGAACAAGCCAATGGTCGCCTTTACACTTAAGACAACATATATTACATAAAAATCGAGATGAGAATCTTGGCAAAGATAAAATATTTTGGAAGACAAGTATACGACGATAGCAGATTGGAGATGGGAATTCACCTTAAACAACTTGAACATTCCTCAACTATAATTGGCTACTTGACGACTAATAAAATTAAGACCAATTAGAACAAGACAAATGGGATGTGCACGCCGGATTCATGCTTAGAATGAGTTCCATGAAATTTATCTTAAAGCTAAACATAGACGATATCCACAAAATTGCTGTAGCTCTTGCATCTGACTGGCTAAAATTAAATAGGGATCATTTGCTTCTTTTTGCGATCAGTTTTTGGCATCAGCTTTGGGCAAATCGGTTAAAGACAGCAATTTGCGACGTGTACTACCTTTACCACAATGAGGTCAATACAACAGTGTGCTTCGAACTGCGAATCCCCCCCCCCCCCCCCGGGTCCACCACCCGGGTCCCCAATTATGGATTGCTTTAGTTTCTGAACCGTACCCTACTTTTTTTATAACCCAATGACATGTAGAAAAGCAACCGGAATTTTACGTTTGCGACCTCAGCTGATGTAGGGCAACGGCATTGCATTATCATTTGCTCTTTATTCACAGCGCTTAATTAGCACATGGCTACAAGCTGGCATCATGACAGGCACGTCCAAGCATCAAAGCCACTCGTATTAATGTTTGGAGATTCAATAGCCGAATACCTGCAACAGCCGTGATGATTGCTCTTCGTTGCGATGATGCCGCTCTGGGAGAGTCTGTACTAGCGCTTGTTTTCCCACTGCTTGCCATGTATTGATCGCTCTCCGCCTTGATGATGCCGCTCTGGAAGCTAAAGTTGTCAACTCGGTGGCTCGACCCCCGCCACAAACTCATTTCCTTTTATTCCTGTTAGGCAGAAGATCCAAGACAAAATGACCGAAGAAGACGTTCAAGCTATTGTCGTGGACAACGGCCCCGGTATGTGCAAGGCTGGTTTCGCCGGCGACGATGCTCCGCGCGCCGTATTCCCATCGATCGTGGGTCGCCCCAAGAATATGTGTGGTGTTTTCCGGAGTTGTTGAGGGAAACTTGAAGACTTGACACTGCAGATGGCTAGTCTGCTATGAAAGGGGCGCCAAGTATATTGAGGTCACCTGAGTAGTGAACTGGAAAAAGTAGAAGTGAGAGGACATTCAGCTAGTAGCTTCCTGCCTGCTCATAGAACATGAATGTACGAAGCCTCTGGATATCAAAGGCAGACTGACGACCAAGACTATCTCTTGGATATCACTCATCTGAAACCGTTGAATATCAGAAGACCCCACTGTCGACCTCAACTGTGTTGTCCAGGCGTCCCCAGATAACACGAGTCATCATCGGCAGTCTTGTTAAACAAATCTGTGCTTGAAGTTGTAGGTGGTGACGGCTTGAAGCCCATGATCCACCACGCAGCCCCCAAAGCTCGACACCACCAGTCCAGCTCTCCGTTCAGAGACTCGAGGCTTGACGTTTGGTTCGCTCGTAGATGCTGCATCGACAGCAGCTCGTGCGCGCGTCCGTCGGCTTATAGGTTCGTCTTCAGCTCGTCCTTCAGCTCCCATATGGGGTGCTAAACGCTTCGGTCTAGTTGTAGCCTTGAGACTGGAAGCTGTAGGCGGAGGAGCGGCCTCCACTAAAACAACTCTGCGCTTCTCTTCGGGACCCTGCGGCACAGATTGTACTCACTGCTCAGCACCAACACCTTTGGTCCCGTTGTTTTGCTGTTTTTCGACCACACGATGCATATCCTGCAGGCTACTGCGCAGCTCGGAAAGGTAGCCTTCAATCTTGTCACTAGCTGGAACCTCTTGTAGAGTTCCTTCACTGGGAATATAAAACTCCTGTAAGGGCGTCGGGCATGAAGGTCCGGTGAAAAGCTCCACAGGTGCGCAGTTACCAAGTGATGGGACGGCAGTATGGTTCAGGCTGGACTGTACCATCGGAGCCAGGTACATCCAGTCCTTGCTGTCGATCTTGTATTCCAGAATGAGAGTTCGCATTACCTGAAGTATGTCCCGGTTCACACGTTGAATTGAACCGTTGATCCACGGGCAGTACGCCGGTGCGAACTGCTGCTTTGACCGCAGTCGTCGGGAAAGCTCCGCCATCACCTCATTTTTAAAATGGCTTCCTTGATCACTGACCCACGTCGGCGCTAATCCAAACCGTGCGTGCCACGCCAGTAGAGCCTCCACAGCAACCGTGGCATCGGCTGTATCTGCCGCCACAAGTTCCACGAAATGAGAAGCATGGTCCTTCAGAACCAACCGGTACTTCGTGCTGCCGAAACCTTCACCCATGTACAGATAGTCGAAATGCAACACACCGTTGCGCGTACTACACTCGATCGTTTCTCCCCATGTTCTTGGGACCACCTTCCCCCCTTTTGTATGCAGGCACAGCCGACACTGGCGAACGAAAGAGGAAATTAGAGACGAGAACTTGTCGATCAAAAAGAGTCGGCTCACGTGGGCTTTCATAGCTGCAAAACCACGATGTCCTCGAGCTCCACAGTGAACAATAATAAAGATCCGCTGGATCAACTGGGCTGCCTCCTGTGGGATCCAAATCTTACCACTTAACGTGACAACACCTTCAGATGTGGAATCGGCGGAAGCAGGTGGAGCACATTTAGCTTGCTCGGCGATGATCTCGCCGAAGGTTGGCCACACAAACTGGTCATCATCAAGCGGACGGAGAGGAGAGAGCGCAGGGGCTATTCGTTCGGGTTGTTCAGCTGCAGATGCACGTCCACGCGTCCGTAGGCTCTTGACCGCGGTTGTAGCAATGTGATTACCGGCCCATCGGCTAATCATGTCCGCCCACACGTTTTGCGGCCCTGCAATGTGTTCGATCACGTAGCGGAAATTCATCAGCTTCAAGGACCACCGAAGTAACTTTCCTTTCACATGCTTCTTCACCGTTTGATCCGGGGCAAACACGTGAATTAGATTGCGATGGTCACAGAACATCCGAAAGCCTTGCGGACGCAGAAGTAAATAATCCAACTTGTCGCAGGCCATTGTGACCGGGAAAGCCTCCTTCTCGATCTCTGTCCAGTTCCGGTGAAGGTGCCACTCATGCACTGGATTAAGCGGTGCTGGTGCTCCACAATTGGCGTTTGAGGGTCGGAATCGGCCACCTGTGTCCCGATAAGAGCCCACCCCACATCTGAAGCGTCCGTAAAGAGGCAGGTGGTTGCAGCATCATCTGGAAAATCAAGTGTAGCCGACGAGACCAACAGATCCTTGATCCTATCAAATGCGTCCTTCTCCGAGTCGTCCAGTTCGATACTGATCCCTGCAGCAGCTCTTTTTGTGCGACGCGTACTGGCCAATGCTTTATCCCGTCGCTGTTGGAGCGGAGAGATCTGCCACGCATAATCCACCAGGCTATCTCGCATCCAGTTTACGGCACATACAAACTGCTTAAGCTCGCCTGCGGTAGT
This sequence comes from Phytophthora nicotianae INRA-310, assembly GCF_000247585.1. Taxonomy (NCBI): domain Eukaryota; phylum Oomycota; class Peronosporomycetes; order Peronosporales; family Peronosporaceae; genus Phytophthora; species Phytophthora nicotianae. Next base: position 680,936 of record NW_008634126.1, on the reverse strand, counting down.
TGGATAGGGAATTGCTCTGAGAGAGTTAATCCTTTCAGAACCATGCTTCACACCCATGGCGTCGATGATCCGACCACACCACTTCACTTCCTGTTGGTAGAGACTCGACTTCTTTACGCTCAGCTTCAAACCAAAGTTGTTCAACAGTGAGAAAAGCTCTGCAAGCTTGTCAAGATAGACGTCGATGTCATCGGCGTACAGCAATAGATTATCTATTCATATCAGCAAGTGCTTGTAGAGTAGTGACGCAAAGCATTGCTCCATTGTCTGCTGGAAAAAGATTCCAGCGTCTCCACAATCTTGCGGAACGCGTCGTGGCGTGAAAATCTTCGCGTCGGTCATATAAGAAAGCCATTCCTGGCGGATTTCGGCAAGTGGCAGCTGCCAGAACCCTTTAAGAAAATCAAACTGCCCGAAATGTTGTTTTCCACGTGCATTTTCCATTACGACCGAGAGAATCGTCGTCACGGCCGCCATAATGTCTGTCTTCGCATTGACAGCTCTATAATCGGTCGTCTGCCTGAGGTCCATCAGCTCGGCTGACTTTTTGACTGGTAAAACCGGGCTTGCCCAGCGGCTCGTCGGGTTCTCGTAGACGAGTCCTAGCGCAACAAGCTTGTCGTTAAATTCTTGTAAATAGTTCCGAATGTGGGGAGGGTATTTGCGCGGCTTACACTTAGTCGGTTGGACCACCTCCTTCAAACGCAGCTCAAGCGTAGGGACACGGGCAGGTGGGTCGTCACGCAGCTCCAAGCGCCACACATCGTACATGTGTACAATGACACGCAGCTTCTCCACTTTCTCCACCGGGAAACCGTTCTCTAGCGCTCGCTTTATCAGTACCTCCACTGCCTCGCGAACCTCTTCGTCAGTCGCGGCTTCTGCTCGACTCACAGGAGGGCCATCAACTTCCAGCTCGAACGGGTCACCTGTGGCATCGTCTTGTTGGCGGTTGGCCAGCTGCTCCAACTGGCGCTCGACGTCTATTCCTAAAATGCTGAGCACATCGCGACCAACTATTAGCTCCTCATCTTGGGTGTCCACAATTAAACACGGTACGGGCTCTGCAATTTCCACAACCCCTGCTGCTGTATGTATCATAAGACGCACCATCGCCTTTGTGTTTGCCACCACGACGTGCGAACCATACGCGATGCACACAATTCGCCAAGGCGTTTCAAACCAGCTTTGCGAGCATTGCTGGCCTCGCGCAGCTTCTGGCGCAGTACTACCTTCTCCGCCTCGGTGACGTCCGGACAGTCGCTTAGCGAATGAATCTGCTGGCACTATGGGCATGGTGACGGCGACTCTCGAGTGGATGCTTTCTTTCCCTTCTTATCCACCTCCTTGCCGACCTTTTTCTGCTCGGTTGACACAGCAGTCTTCTTTTCTTTCTGCTTGCTCGCAGACTTGGACTGGAAAGGCTTCTACCCTTCGGATCTGGCTTCTTGCACTGTAAGGTTGGACCTGTCGACGTCCTTATCTGCTCGACTGGTCTTCAGACGTTTCTGCTGTTGAAAATGGCGCTCGTGCTCCTTCGCACGCTCATACACCAATTTGTACAACTTTACCAGGTTCTTCCCATCCAAGTTTTCTCGTCGACGAAATTACGCCTACTATCAAGCAGACCATGGGCGATCCAATTGCCAAGATATTGGCACAAACATTATTGTGGGCAGCGTTGACACCGGATTCCAGTTTTAACTATTGTTTGCTTCCTGCAAATGTGAAAAAAGAATTTTACGGGCTTATAAAAATGCTGGTGGAAGTTCAGATTTGAATCCAATTCACAGAGAAGAATTGTATGTGTTTGGCGATGGCTCGCATCTCAACCTCGTAGTTGTCGACAATAATCAAAACGGTGGGGCCGAAAATGGTAGTATTACTTTGCCTTCTCGTTGAACCGTGACTGGACGTTCTGGTGGGCACAGCAATCAACGTAAACTAGCTGCTCTGGAGGCTATAATTACATCACGTCGACGATACATGATAGAGATTATGAACGAGAATCAACGAGCCCGAAGTGAATTGCTGCGAGAGCTACAAAAGGTTTTTGCCGTGTTGAAGCGACTGGCCATGCAGCCAACCGCTCGCCAAATTATGCCTTCCAGTGGAGTGCTGCGGCCAGCCACAGATCCTGCGAGCTCTCAGTCTCGCGCGCGACCTGTCATTGCTCGTCTCTCCGAGAGGCCTAAGGACCTTTACGAACTATGGCACGAGTATCAGTTCGGTATCAGCGGATTGAACACGGCTAAGGAATTCACGCCTGCTGAGCGAGGTGCAAACAAATTTGCATATTCCAGAAGAAATCTTTTTGGGATGTAATTACCAAACCGGTGCATCTGACCAACTGCGCCCGACCGAAGAAAAGAGACAAACATCGGTTATCTTTGTATGGTGCGTATACATTGTATAATCCGAATGCCAACACATAGTGAATTTTACTGACATATATCAGTACAACTATGTGTGGCGAAGCGCGGTGAACACTCCGCCGACAAAGGGGCGTATAGTGAGACCCGGACTTGGGGGGTCAACTTCTAGGATGTTAACACCAGAAATAACCCGAAAGTCGAGTTGGCGTGTGACCTTGTGGCTTATCCTCGTAGGTGTCGAATCGCTGGATTTGGCGCTTCGGTATCACCGTATATAGGATACACCTAGATCAAAGGGGTAAATGCAGAGAACTTCCAGGTACTGAGCAATCTGGTAGTTCCGAATGTAGTGAGGGAATCACAGGTAGAGACCTCCTCCAGGTAACCAATACAAATATACAATATATAAGAGTTCGTATACAAACA
>NW_008634126.1:674413-677075 GCF_000247585.1 Phytophthora nicotianae INRA-310 | reverse complement strand
TCTTCTACGTTGTCCGTCCGGGGTTGGCTTTATTCCTTCATCATCAGCTCCATTCCAAGTTCTTCTCTCAAGTCTTGGTCCATGGCTGCTCTGGATCACCAACCGGGAAACTTCTCGTCCTTCGTCTTTGTCCTTGCAGTCATCCAGGGTGGCTTGGCTCTCGTCGTTCTGGATATCACCTCTCTAGCCAATCGCAACACTTTGTTGTGGATCCCCTGTCGCCCGGGGTGCCCATCCAAATTTTCTTCCAGGAGCATCGTGTCATATGAGTTGCTCTATTCGACGGTTCCTTATCAGTGGTGAAAGACATCTAACACTATGCAACTACGTGAATAGGGAATATATTAACCCACTAGAATCACAAACACATCTTCATATAGCGGTAGCGCAGGTATTGCAGCGTCTTTTTGCTCAATTCTCCGACAATTTCCGCGCTGCAATACATTTTGAACGCGAGTAGGACGTAGACTCAGCAATTGTAGCTGACGAGTTGCACTCCCATCTCAGAAACGTATCCGTCCACTCTAAAGCGCCCTCCAATGGTGGAAGATGCGGCACTAATTGGTGTGCCAATGCCCGAAGAGTCGTAGTGCAGCTAGACTGCATTGAGTCATAAATCTTGACTTTCTTCCTTTCAAACCATGAGTGCACACCAGTGTGTGCCACTGCAGCTTACTATTGATACTACAATATGTGCTCTTACCTTTTCGGAGAAACTTGGAATGGTGTCCAGCTCTGACGACATGTCCTCAGTCTCTCCACCCGATAAGCAGGTGGAACAGCCACCGACAAATCCAGTCCATCGATCCATTTCTTAACTTTGTCGATGAGGTTGAGTGCGTCAACCGCCTCATCGACATCAGCGACTGCCCGCTAATGACACCAAGTCCAGGAAATTCGACGCCAACGTCGCGTTCGGCAAGTGATGCAGCGGGGCTGCCGAAGCTAAGAGAGGAAGCCGTACGACTCAAAGAGTCCCTAAAACTAAGTTCCTTATCCGAAGGAAACTTACAGCCCAAGAACCAGGGCTCAAAATTATTAAGAACACTAATAACTTTTATGCTTCAAAACCCGAAGTGTTTTATGTATTTTTATTGCGGCCAAGCCGCTATCTCTGTTTAACTATCTAGCATAGTTAAACCTACTCAAATGTATATCGTGTCAGCCTCAGCCTATGTACTGAGGCCACTGTTAACTCTACGATTCATGTACTGAGAGTCTGTTAACTCTTCGGGTACTCCGAACCCACGTGTGCACCACACCCGTATAACCTCGTTACAAGTGACCTGTTCTTGTTTTGCACGGTCATCATCTTCTTTTTGGCTCGTTGTATCAAATCTTTCAACAAAATACGGAAGATGCGTGTTGGCATCAACGGGGATTTGTTTGTAGGCAGCTTAGCGAGTACATAAGCAATCGGGGTCTTCATCTTTTTCTCGAACACGTAAAGTTGAAATTGTCTCAGTTGCTCAGCATTTTTTTTTTTTGCGTATGTTGCCTCATGCTACACGAGATCTATAATTGATTGTAGGCTCAGTTGTTTGTCGTGGAGAATAGAGTCTGCCTTCGCCATCCTTATCGCCGTGTTCTTTTTTTTGTTGCTTTCTTTGACTTCTATTTTGGACGACCACGTGCTCGTATGGGACTAGGGATTTCAAAACCAGGCGCTGTAGAATCCATTGGTTTCGAGCTGCTCATTGGGTGGTGCTAGATATTGCTCCACAGAATGCACAGACTTCTACACAGATTTTTCGCCCGACACCACCGACTGTTCCGCATTTTCCACCGACCCCACCGACAGTTCCGCTGACGGAGGGTCTACTGTCATCACGATCGTTGCTGCGGTGTTGCAGGACTCTGTCGGGCACTGTGTCACCTCCTCCTCGTGGAGTTCATCCCTCTTCGGATGCGTAGCTGGTAGTGTAGACGAAAGCTCCTCAAAAATCTCAAACTTCTTTTCTCGAAAAATCACAGACACTTGATTCAATGCTTTCATGCAACTCGATACTCGTTCATTCCCAACGAGCTCACAGATTCGCTGATAGCGGAGGCAAGGCAATTTGCCTCTCGAAATTTCCGGTTGACATCCCATGGAGACCTTGGTGGTGGTAAAAAAGAGGTCACAATTCTTAAATTTTGAGCCAAAATAGGTGGTGAGTGTGTGTCTTTCGTAGAAGATAACAGCCATCGTGGATGCAGCAATTGGGTAGGAATGATAGTCTCCATCTTGAGCTTGTGTCGAACATAAAAAATGTGGCAGCATGGTAACAGTTTTGCAGTCATGAATAAGCAAGAGCACTCCCAGGTCGAACTGTTGATTGTGTACTGCACAGGCGGTTCATCCAGACTGTCCTGATTTTCTGCATCGTTTTTAATCGAAGTAATTGGTTCGTAAAACGTGTATAGCGCTGGACCGATTGCGTACACGTACTGCTCGTGAATGAACGAGCATACGTGCTTACTCATGTGGTGAAGTGACAGTTGGTTTTTGCGAACAAGAAGCTGATTGATGGGAAGCAACCCGATCCAGTTCGGAGATTCATCGTCGATGAGGGCGCGTCAGTGATTACGTCATCATCGGTGAAGATTACGCAATCATCGGAGTGGAACGACTTTGGTGCAATCATTTCGATACGCGATCTTCCCTCAAGGATTCGATCTA
>NW_008634126.1:671375-671840 GCF_000247585.1 Phytophthora nicotianae INRA-310 | reverse complement strand
GATCAGGCTCCAGACGACGAGAAGTGCCTGGTGCGTGGTGGCCTGTTCACCGGACCTGCGCGTAACTGGTATCGGCAACTTAGTCGAACCACGAGGGGCGACTAGAAGAAGCTCCTGCGCGAGTTCCAAGTGCAATTCTGCGGACTCGGAGTATCTGTCGCAAGACAATACTACCATGCGAGGAAGGGCGCCGATGAGACACCGCTGGAATACCTTCACCGCCTGAACGTCGCAGGACTGAGGACGAAGCTACGCGTGAAGAGCGGTCCATCCGACGTTCGCCGCGAGCACGTAGTACATTTCATTGAGACCCTGGACGACCGTGATCTAGCCGATCAGCTTGCGTTGCTGCGTATCTGGGATGCCGATGCGCTGGAGGAGGTACTGCGGGCGAGACAGCGTGCTAAGAACCGTCAGGGACGAGCACGCTTCAGCCTCAGCCTATGTACTGAGGCCACTGTTAAC
>NW_008634126.1:666248-667489 GCF_000247585.1 Phytophthora nicotianae INRA-310 | reverse complement strand
TTGGTGATAAGGCAGATGCGAGGCGAGATAGAGTGCAAGGCACCAGGCATGACTCCTCTTCGTCGAAGGGCATTGGATCGGCTGAGAACGTGGCCCGCCCATGAGTTCCTGCACGTCAAGCGAGACTAAAACCAGAGCGCAGACAGGTTAGCCAACACTGCATTACATCAGCAAGAAAGCACAGCGGTTACCTCGGAAGCCGACCGCGACGACTTGGTTGTCCTCAACCGGCTCCAGGAGCTCCTGCTCCCGAAGGAAGAAGGGTCTATCGCCAGGATGGCCACGACGACTCGATCCCGAACACGCTCGAAGAACTCGGCAGAGGTGCTACAGCTAGATGTGGTTCAACGCATTAGGACGGACCGGGTTCTGCGAGCACAGAACGAGGAGAAGTGGATCGTAGACCTCAAGGCGTACCTGTCAGGCGACTTGGAGGACCTGAATGCTGGCGAAGCGCGAGCTTGCAACAAAATCGCGGGCGATTACGACGTAGACGACGGTGGGCTGCTTCTCTACTGCCCACGCCCACGAAGAGACGACAGTGACCGAGACCGCTTGGCGCAGCTGGTAGTGCCCGAAGACCTGCAACAAGACGTATTGCACCATTATCATACGAGACTGGAAGGAGGACATCAAGGGGTCGGAAGAACGTACCAGCGGGTCCGGGCGCACTTCCACTGGTGCAGTATGTTCAAGAGTGTGCAACGATACGTGGGACAATGCACGGATTGTGAAACTGGGAAATGACGCCCGACTCTAGGCGGAGAGTTGCCAGGCGACATTCAAGCAACGTACCCTTTCCTGTGCATCGCGATGGACCACAGCCCGTCTCTACCAAGGTCGTATAAAGGGAACACCGAACTGCTCATCTCGGTCGATCTATTCACAGGTTACGTGATAGCCAAGGCTAGCGCTTCAAGGACGGCACAGACAGTCCCGGAGAGCTACGAAGAGTGCGTCTTGCGCCGGTTCGGGGCAAGTGAAGCCATCCGGCAACCGGGCTTCATGTCCGACTTTTTCCGTGCCTTCAACCGCATAGTGGGACAGAAGCAGCGCGCCACCATGGCGTACAGTCCACAAGCCAACGGCACGGCCGAACGGATGGTCCAGACTCTGACTAGAGTCTTGAAGATGTATGTCGCAGATATAAATCAGAAGGACTGGGACGAGTACGCGGAACGTCTGACGTTCGCCCTCAACACGGCGTACGACCGTATCAGAGGTGAAACGCCGTTCTATTT
>NW_008634126.1:658181-662773 GCF_000247585.1 Phytophthora nicotianae INRA-310 | reverse complement strand
CATAGCAAATTCCAGGACCCTACCTCGAGTTAAGTGCTCTTCTGTGGTTGTTAGTGGTGGTTCACGCATGGGCGTCTCGTGCTGTTCATCCAGGCACGTTCGTCTATCAGCCCAGCTACTGCGATCGAATCATGTTTCCATTTAGAAACTTTTCGTAGCCGTCTTTGACGTATTTGATCTCGGCCGAGGTTTTGCCAAGCTTTTTCATAGCACGCTTGACTTTGCCTGACGAATACCCCATATCCCTCCAAGTGGATAGTGCCGTAAACCACGTGTTAGCGTCTCGGATTATATCATCGTACAACGCCGAGTTTTTCAACCACTTCAGCTTGATTTGGTCTGCTTGTTCCTTGGTGACACCAGGCGGGAGCTTCGACTTCCCGAAGAAGCCCCTCTCTTCCTCCTTGTCGATGTTAATATCTTCGTCTTCACGCGTACGAAGAGATCTGCCCCCAGCTCTCTGGTATTCGGCACCATTGTGGGCCAAACCCCTGGGCATATTCGAGTTCACGACCCTGTTTAGGTCCGTTGGTGCTACTAGTGCATTGCCACTGTCGAGCAGAATAACGGCGGGAGCGAGGAGCAAGGCGAATGAAAATCGCATGCTGTTCTGGACTTGGGTGCGGATGGCTAATAGGTAATTTGAGGAATGAAACCTGTACCGATGTACTACTTTGATCGTCGGCAATACCGTTTGCACGTTCGAACTTAAAGTGTGAATTAAGTTTTATTGAGCACTCGTATAACTTTATCATTCTAGAGTCTTTTCCCCTCGATGAAGTAATCCTCTCGTTTGCTTATGCAATTTTGCTACTGTCACAATAGATAAAGTCAGATGGTAATTAAGAATTTCTGGCTCATTTTCATTAACAGCAGTTCGTACTGCTACAAACATGTCCAAGTTATGAATGTTTATCTCAAGTTTATTATTATAATTAATTGCCAAACTAGCAGATTTTTAATTACTTAATGGGGGAAGTCGAACCTGTTTTCACAGTGTTTGGACGATTTGTTCCTACTGGTCTTATTTTAGAAATCAGCCACCTCTTAGATCAAATAGAGGTCTCCGCTTGGCAGTTATGAGAGGGTGAGATCCAATTAGGCATTTAAGGGCTTTTGCATTTAAGGTGTTTTTGACCCCGAGTACCGCGGTTCATGTAAGGAGAGCATCTTTGCTCATTTCTAAAACCAAGCAAATCTTTTTTTTTAAATAAGGTTCAACTTCCCTAATGTAGCGTGCAATATCTCTAAGACTTCTTATTCTCTTTGAACAACACAACTACATCGGAACGCCCCCGATTTGAGTTATTTGCCACTATGTACGCAAGGACAAACCCACAGGTGCTTGTTATCAGTGCCTTGACCAAACATTTCGCTCTGTTGGAGAACAGTGTTTTGATTCTGCAAGGTGCAGGGGTTAATTTACAGGCCATTGTTAGTCACCATCATAAGTTGTGCTGCACTGTATACAAACGGCAAAGATGTTCCTGGATATCAAGAATTCTGATTCATGATTCCAAACCAGATGGCCTTGCGACATAATGTACCTATAGTAAAATACATTCGACAGCGATCAAGCACTGCATGCATTATTACAGGGTGTGTATCACTGGAGTTGGTGTATCATTGGACATCGGCTCAATGAAGAGCATCAGACATCGCACTGCTTGGTTGGGCAACATTGTCCTCTGCTTCGTTCGACATTTCGACGGTGGTAAGTCTGGGCGAGTACGGAGTAATTGCGTAATTCTGAATCTTCTTATCCCTTATCCTCCTTATGTCCGAGAGAGTAAAACTGCTATGAGTAATCAAAAGTAAACAGCATATGTAACAGCTGTAGCAACGTATAAGAGTAAACAAAAGTAAACACTTACAATGTACGAAAGTTGCTGGTACAGTACAACCTGTCCTAACTAATATAATCGCCGTTGTCAAGGCCACCATCAGATATAGCAATAATATCAGATAGTGGAGGATGGTAAAAACCCAAGGGACTAACACTTCGAGTCATGGGCTTGAGAGTTATATATAGCTCGTCTCCGGGTTGTTTAGGGTTGCCTTCAGAGTTTTGCGATGGGAAGGAAGGCAAAACACGTCGGGAACCCGACCCGGGAGCACAAAAACAAAATATGCACGTGAAAACGAGTCTTTCCGGGCCTAACCCAACTACAGCTAGCTGAAAGGGCAGAGCATGAATTTGCTCTGGTTAAACTGTGCAAGGAACCATCTTTGCAATCCTCGAGGAAAGCGATCGCTACCTCAACGTCCGGGACGATAACCGAAATGTACGACGATCAAGATCACTGAACAGCGATTGAGAGTTCGTGATCTGATGGACATCGAGGAATTCGTTTGCAACCGGAGCGAACAGCATAGAGAAATGTAGACAATCTCGCCGGAGGCCTTATTGGACGAGTCATTGGACGTTTGTTCATTCAGACGTCGTCTGGTGAGTCCCACGAGCCTGAGAATGGCATTGGAGAGAATACAGAGCAGCATTTTCCCACACAGACCCATTTTCTCGAGGTGTATCGAAAGCGATATTGTACTCAACCGAGCAATGAGCATGCGTCCGGCCGCTTCCTCCACTCCGACACCACCCACCAGCAGTCATGCAAGCCCCAGTGTGTCGTCCAAGCTGGGCGTTGCCCTTTCTGGTGAAAGAAGGCTGCTTGTGTTGCTGAGACCGGATTCGGAAGGCCACAGTGACATGGATTCCAAAATTCAAACACATTTTTAAAAAGGAAGTAAAGCAAACTAGATACTGGAATCAGGTATCTAGTTTGTTTTACTTCCTTTTTCAATCGAAATAGTAAGAAATATTGTTTCCAGGGATCTAAAAACATTTTTTGCCAAAAAAGTTTTTTCAAGGAGGCATGCTTTTGTGAGACTCGTCGCTCAGTGAGCTTTTCACTTTTTGTAGATCTGAATGCACCAATCGAAAGAGGAGATCATCCTCTTTACAATGATGCCCAAATCGCGATTCGTACTTAGGTGTGTAAGCATCTTTTCGTTTGACGCCGTCTCATCACAATATTATAGTGAGGCCGAGGTTTGATAACGACGCATTTTCCTCCGCTAACGTAAAGATAACAGAGTACTAAATTAAGTACTACGCTGTCGATCGGTTAATAGCCCCCTCTTTCTCCTGCTACCGATAGGCTTTCACATTCTTGATTTCTTCATGGTTTTAAATCGATCTAATAAGTAGCTCGGAACTCTGGGTATACAGATAGTGTGTTCTATTGGAATAATGCAAGCGAATAAGTGCAGTCTAACGCACCATTGAAGGCTGCTAGCTACTAGTAACGTCGGACTGGGTTGGGTCGTCTTGTGCATCACAAATTCATCTTGAACGGTCTGGCCCGAGCTCAAAATATACTCCCATACCAGCGTCGTGCGATTCTCCTTCAACATCGAGTACCCAAATTTTCATTGTCAGCACCACGTCAACCTTGTATTTGAGTAATAGATCTTCAAATGCTGCCTGAATCTTTGAAGTGTGGTCGATGGGGACGTCGTATTCAGAATTGAGGACACTGTAGATCGGGCGGTGCATGCCAACGAAAATCCACGGTACATTCGCACGGTTGGCGTCTGCCTTCTTGAGATCTGCTTCGATCCAACTCAATTAATCGCCAAAGTTACCATTATCGGTCCATGCAGTAAATACGTTCGCTGGTGCATCTGGATAATCGGACTCTGACGATACCGAAGTAAAGTGAATCGGACCATGGTCAAAGGAATGCCACATGTTCAATGCCCCACCACGTAGACAATCTCGCCGGAGGCCTTATTGGACGAGTCATTGGACGTTTTGTTCATTCAGACGTCGTCTGGTGAGTCCCACGAGCCTGAGAATGGCATTGAAGAGAATACAGAGCAGCCTGCCCGAGAGGAAAATAATCAACAGAAGAAGAACGCTGTTCGCAGGGTTAACTGTATGTTTGCTGATCACCCAGACTCGGAGGACAAGATAATGAAAACCTTCGTTTCCTCCAAAGCAGGATCCGTGAGCAACTAAATTTGGAAAAGGAGACATCGATGACCAAGACTTCTATCACTGCTTTTTTTTTTTTTAATGATGAGGAGATCTAGATGCTTTTTAAACACCAATAATATATTTGTTTTAGTATCAGATTCTGAAAATATCGTATCAAGTATAGCGATTGGCAGGATTATCAATTCTTTATTAACTTTTGACTGGGAACCGTGTCGGTGGACCCGATCCGCATCATATATAGCAGGATATCAGCGATGAGAGGGATCGTTTAGGACAGGATTTACTGTACTTACAGAATCTTGACCAAGCAAGAGACCATCGCTTGAATGGTCTCTATGGGAGGAGCTAAAAAAAATTGTGGCAAGAAAATATGTGTGCGTTTCACTTACGAGTGGTTTGAAAATCATTATGAAGCACTATCACAAAAGCTGAACACTAGAACACTAGAGGATGTCTTGGAACAAAAGGCTTTATTGTGAAATATGAGTTTAACCCATAGCAAATTCCAGGACCCTACCTCGAGTTAAGTGCTCTTCTGTGGTTGTTAGTGGTGGTTCACGCATGGGCGTCTCGTGCTGTTCATCCAGGC
>NW_008634126.1:653949-654829 GCF_000247585.1 Phytophthora nicotianae INRA-310 | reverse complement strand
AGTCGTCGAGGTCTCCACATGCCAAAGGCTTGGAAGAACAAGCCGAAGTCCAAGCGTCAGAAAACTGCTTCGCACTCGCCGGCATCCGCTCGTTCACGCTCCAGCCTAGCTTCTCGCCGCTTGACGACTCGGCCGCCGCGCGTTCGCCTTCGGCGGCCCACACCAAATAGCCCACGAGTCACTTGAGATCTCGTTCGCATTCTGTGTCCAGTCGTCCGGCCAAGTTGAAGTCTCCCGCATCTCCACCGTCCACTCCTGCTAGTCCTCCCAAGGCTGAGCATTCAAAAGACGACCAACCTCCTGAGGTCGTGGACTTAACGAGAGATGAGAGTGACGAGAACATGGAGGAGGAACCAACTGCGGTTCCTACGGGGTCCGAAGATACGGAGGTGGCTCGCCCGGCTTCACCAACTCGTCCGGCGACTTCCCAGCGCAGTAACGTGGCTTCTCCCTCGTCTCGCGCTTCTTCGCCACCGGTTGGTGCTTCCCAACAAGCTCCTACCTCTTACGAGCTCGAGATGCAGCTATTATTTGGATCTGACGACGATGAGGAAGCTCCAAGCGGTCCGAAGGAGTCTCGTGAACCTGCTGGGCTGGTGTCACCTTATCGTTCGTCCTCTGATGAAGATACCCCGTCGCCTCCCAAGCGTTCGGACAGCACACCAATCTCCAAGCAACCTTCGGTTCCACCTTCTCAATCCCCTGATTCTTCCGATGGCGACGAGGGTGACTCCAGCAATGATTCTCACGATGGCGATGGAGCTGGTGAAGATGATCCTCAAGGCGAACTATCGCTCACGTCCTCGAATGTTGCCCACGACACTGTCATAGCCGTGCCGACTTTCGCTCCTGCGAACGCCAAGTGAATCTGTTGCGGGTA
>NW_008634126.1:649837-650944 GCF_000247585.1 Phytophthora nicotianae INRA-310 | reverse complement strand
GGAATAGCAGCAAGGCTGTGTTGCCCCTGCGTGTCTTCGGTAGAGGTATCACAAAATCCATAGAGACAATCTGGAACGGTCGCTCGGCCAGTACATTACCTGGTGAGTATCCTCGCAACTGTGGGCGACCCTTACTTGAACTACAGTCCAGGCACGACTTCACATGTTTCTCCACATCTGCGTACAACCCAATCCAGTAATAGTCGGACTTAACACGGTGGAATGTCCTGACGACACCTTGGTGACCGCCTTCCAACGAGTCGTGACAATTCTGTAATATCTCTTGAATCATTGTGGTAGGTATCACTAGACGCAGCTTGGTCTCCTCTTGCCACCCGTTGTCGTATCGTCGGTTCAAACCCAGATAGTGAAGCACACCGTCTTCTGACAGAACGAATCGGTCTGCATATTTCCATGCGTTTCGAGTTTCTTTGTAGCTCATCTGTTCTGCCTCTCCACGAAGCACTTTCTTCGGGTTTGCCCACTTCTTCGTCCTGCGCCTTGGCTATTCGTCGGCGTCGCTCTCGTGGTCGATGTCTTCAGCACCAGGCGCTGACATCCGCTTAGTGCTGGAGGGTTGATCCTGTGAAATGTTGTTCGGAGAATGCTCGTTGACCACTCCATCACGCTCTTTACCTTGTTCTCGACCTTTAGGTGCCTGTTCCGAATGTTCATCGGCGAATCGAACACGTTTAGCTTGAGTTTGTCGTCTCGTCATTACCGCCATAGTTCCAATGGTGTTCAATTTTCTCGAATTGACGTCACTCACCAATTTTTCGAAAGTCTTGCGTGGAGACGTACGTTGCCGGTCAGCACATGTACGCAGCGCTCTTCCTGACGTGGTCGAACTTCTGCTGAGTCTTCATTTAGTTCATATACCAGCCGATTTTCGTGTTTCAGCTAATATGACTCGACTGACGTTGGACTCCAGAGCCTCGGTGGCTAGCGAATCAGCGGCAGCGTTATATTCTCGCACAACGTGAAGGTATTTAACTGATCGTAGCTTTACCGTGAGTTCTTTGTAAGTATTCAGCAGTGCCATCAGGGATTCCTTCCGACATGCTATCACCCCTAGTGATTGCTGGATCGCGAGCCTCGAGTCACCTA
>NW_008634126.1:645394-646027 GCF_000247585.1 Phytophthora nicotianae INRA-310 | reverse complement strand
AAATGGCGCTCCTGAACGACGGCCTTGAGCTCTGGCGGGAGTTCCTCCTTCGTGCCTTTGGTTCGCACGAATTTTGCCAGGTCTTGGAAGTTGCGAAAGAGTTCGCACTGACCAACGTCGTGCACTTGCTTGCAGAACTTGCACCGTTTATTGCAGTAGTGAGCCGAATGGTTCATTCCACCAAACGCGCACATGGTCCATACTGCGGACGTCGGTTGTCTCTGTTGAAATCGCGGTTGTTGTAGTCGCGCCGGCCACGGTTATCTTGGTTGAAGCCTCGGTCGCCCCTCGACGGTCTTGATTGAAGCCTCGTTCACGGTCCGGTACTTTCCCTCGTGGCTGACGATTGTCTGGGCGAGCGTACGTGCCTTCAGCTGCAGCACGTCGCTCGCTCTCATTGGCTGCGGCGAGATGTCGGTCATTACCGACTCCCGAAGTATTGCTGCGCGCTCCATCGGAGTGGAATCCTCCGTAGTCCTCTGTGTCGTCGACGTATGCGTCCATTTCATCATCCGAACGCTCGGCACTGCCTTGAGTAGCTTCAGCGCTTCTAATACAGCTAGTAGGTCGTTCAACGAAGCTTCAGCGAGTGTTACCCGGGGTTGGTTGCAGTAGTCGTCACGACGACAGTTG
>NW_008634126.1:638938-641384 GCF_000247585.1 Phytophthora nicotianae INRA-310 | reverse complement strand
TTCTGGTTGCGCACTTGGAGTAGGCGACCCCTCGCAGCTGATTGGTCCATTTCCATCCGTCTCACATTCTCCAAATTTCTCAAGCGCTTCACCACAGCTTCATTACGTGTCCACTTCATGCTATTGCTATGGCGTTGGTGATGCAAGACGCCCCTTGTGCGCAGTTGCTCGAGCACCCTCATCTCGCAGCTACCCACGATGAAAATTTGAATGCGCCTACCGACATTCCGCTGGCTGAAGCTCTGGATGCCTGTGATGAACTTGATAGCTCAATCGAACCCCCTCAAAAGAAACGGAAGTTACCTGACGAAAACATGAAGATTCATGCGTACGTGAACCGCGTAGTCAAGTCTGCTTCTGCTGCTCAGGCTAAAGCAAAGCCAACGGCAAATTTGACTTCTCATTCGTTCCGACGCGGCGGAGCGCAGCATGCCAACAGCGACCCACTTCTTAGTGCTCAGTGGATTTTTGATCGGGGCTCATGGAATATGACAGCAACGAATAAGGCGTTTGCATACGTTTTCAACACGACTAGCGAAGATCAGAAGGTAGCTCGCGTTCTCAGCGGTTGGGATTTAAGCAAGAAGCCTCCAGTACCGACGTTATCTTGGTTTGATTCCGCAAGCAGACAAAGAGCGCTGGAGCTGAGCCACCTGCTATTTCAATCCAGCGTAAACACTCAAGACCCCAACAAAAAAACTCAACAGCCACGTCGCTGAAGTCCTTACGGCTTCGTTGATCCAGTATTTTCCAGAGGTCTTGGAACGTTATCCTATGTGCCTGTACGCAGCTAGGATGCGGCAATGTTTGATGACACTTGGGTTGACCAACACGCAAGTAATGGCCTGGAGCTCCGAACTTCAAAGCAAGGCGTCGCGGAAAGAGCTTGAGGAATCCAGTGGGGATGCCGAGAAATTGACAAGCGAGGACAAACTCATAAACTACCAAAACTGCATAATTGGAGAGTTGGTGGCGATGAACCGAGCTCTATCCGAAAGGATCACAGCGCTTGAGACGCGAGCGGGTCGCACTCAGCAGGATCGTGAACCCACGACAGGGCAGTCGTCACCCGAAGTTGAGCGCACTAATCCAAAAGGGTGTGGAAGCAAGGCGTTACCAACGAGCCCTTCTGCTATTTGGTTTGAGTGGTATGCGAAGACCCCGCGCCTGTGGAATGTATGCTCCGATCGTCAAAAGAAGTCGGCCTACAAGCACACCGTAAACTACATGAAGCTGTTTTTGCCGAATGGATTCGTGCTCGATGATACCTCTCCGGATTACTGCGACCAAGTTCAACGTGTTGGCATGGAGGCCGAAGAAGAACTGTACAAGTATTTTGAAGAATGCGGGGCAAAGCGAAAAAATGGTTCGAGTGTACTGAAACAACTGCGCAAAATTTACCGTGAAGGTAAGCTTGATGCACATGTTAATGCTTTCCGTGCTCGTATTGCGATTGGTGGTACAGTTGACCCCGCACCAGTTGAAACCCATGAGGTGTTTAACCGCAAATAGACAACAAAATATGAAAATTTGTTTTGTGATTGAGACGTTTGACTTCATTCTTATTTTTTAGAAAAAGACTTCATTCTTAATTTTAGAAAAGGGACCTAGCTAAAATTGGATACTCAGTTACTGGATCGTTATTTAAAAGTTTCTTCATTGTCAAATTTGCAGCTGCAAGATGCGACCACTTAGTCGTAGAGTTTTTACAGGACCAGTTAGACCTTTTATTAAGGACAATTACCCTCGTGTAAAGTTCTCGGACGAAGCCGTTCGACTCCTAAGACTCAAGCTTCCCCCAGTTGAATCAAACTCCAGCGAGCTCACCAGTCTTCTGTCCGAGGCGTTCATTGCCCTTCTCCAAGGTGGACGGCGCCACATCGAAGGTAGTTACGTTAAAGCATGGTCAGGCCTACTGCGTGAGCCGAGTGACGCCGCTGAGGATAAAGCGACACCGATGGGAGCAGAAAATACCGCTACGACCGACTCGCTTGAAGACAGCGTATCCACTCTGGACGCAGACGAGAAGCAGCAGCCACCTTCTAATGCTCGTGGGGAAACGCATTTCGATGCAGGCTCAACACGCGCCGAAGAAAAAGAGCCGACACCCTCGAATAATAACACTGCCAACAGCGACAACAGCGACAGTGAGAGCGACGTTATTTGGATCCCACCGCCGCGCGTAGCCGAGGCAAAGTTGACGCTGCATAAAGCTCTTGGTGACGATAGCGGCAGTAGCGACGAAGAGACGAAGACGACCGAGACCTTGGCAGCAGGAAACTACTACGTCCGCAGCATCACCGATTCCTACGTCAGGGATGGACAGCGCGTGTATGTTACAGACTGGGAAGCAACCGACGAGCCAGCAGCCAACCTTCCTCCAAGAATGTTCGCCGCTTTCAACCGCCGTGGCAGAGCCCAGGTTCGTCGAGCCTTCATAGAAGAC
>NW_008634126.1:634732-637078 GCF_000247585.1 Phytophthora nicotianae INRA-310 | reverse complement strand
TCCTGCGTAATAACGTTACGGCGGAACGCTGGCTGCATGGCAATTCGCTTAAGTATGGCCTGAATCTTCTGCAGCTCTCGTTGGCTCTCCCGCCGTAAACGCAGGACTTCGTTCAGCACTTCGGTTGTATGACGACACCCAGCTCCAGTCTGCGAGTTAAGTGCTGCAAACTCGCGGGACTACCTTCACCGCCTAAAGCGCTACCAGGATACACGTTCTGTGAGGTGCTTGCAGTTAAATTATTAGGTTGGTCGGGATTTCCACAACTGTCAATTGCAACGAGGTTCAGCTGGGATCCGTCGCCAGTGACGCAAAATTCCTCTCGGATTACCGGGTTGAGAGCGTGATTTCCACCCACATTTGCGAATGCGCGTAAATTTTTTTGCTGGATCTTACTTGGAAGTAAAGCGTGTTCGTACGCCTCCGATGACTCAAAAGCCGCCCACAGCAACGGTAATGCCAGCGTAGCCGCAATAGACTCACCCATCACCTGCTTCACGGTCGGTGCGACCTGATCAACAAGAAATTCGGTTGTTACACCGCCAATACCGGGTCGAAGTGTATAAAAACATGGCTCTGCGGGGCCAGTTAGTACTGCAGCGGTTTTAGCATCGGGGTGCGGCTGAGTGTTGTCGATGTAGATGTCGACAACACCTTTTCTAGTGCGCCAGCGCCCTCGACGATTTACAAAGTCCTCTGAAAAATGCCGCTTCGGGTCGCGTATGCGGCTGCACCTTTACGAAGACTATGCGTTCCAATATTACCTACCTTCAGCTTCTTGAATCCATCATGTTTCACCATATTCGCCAAGTAGCGTTGCACAACGCGGTCGCCATCATTCGGATTGGTATACAGAAACTCCGAACTCGAAACATTTGCCGTGGACTCAATCTATACAGCCAGGCTGAGTAATGCACACATTTTTGGATCCATACTACCAATAACGATCTGCTCCGGTGCATCTCGCTCCTCGTTAATACTTTTTGACCACCGCATCTGCAGGAGCAAAGTAGAAGGGAACTGCGTGTTTGGCGAGAAGTTGCTAAACTGCAGTTTCATCATGTCGTCAATCCTAGCGCAAAT
This sequence comes from Phytophthora nicotianae INRA-310, assembly GCF_000247585.1. NCBI lineage: Eukaryota > Oomycota > Peronosporomycetes > Peronosporales > Peronosporaceae > Phytophthora > Phytophthora nicotianae. Next base: position 635,995 of record NW_008634126.1, on the reverse strand, counting down.
ATGCCACTGGAGTGTCAGCACGCTGCTCACCATATAGGCTGATACATCGGATTTCCATTGTGCTCACATGAGTTGTAGCAGGTTAAGGAACTCATTAAATTCCACAGCGCGGCGACCTTGAGAATCCGCCCCCTCTCGGCGAACTTCAAACTTTTCACCTTCTTTATCAGTTTGTTCACAGCGTCAGAGCGAGTGGGGTTCCCTCGCTCGGTCACAGGATCCCAGGACGTATGTACCCGCGGCATAAATGAAGAAAGTGTTTTCTTGGTGAATTCTAGAGTACTTGAGCGCCGGTGGACAGGCTTCGTGTCTTCGGCTGGTTCGGGGTCGCCGTACGCTTGCTTGTGCATCCAGCGGCACAAATGGTTGAGTGTTACTTGAAGAAGCTCAGCCGTCGTGAAGACACGATCGTTGCTGTACGTGACGCCGTCTTTAAACGACATGAACCTCGTGAGCTCTCGCTTGTACTCGCTCGTCATGATGCTGGGGCTTGTGGTTGTTTATTTCTTTTTGCAACTTTTCAGCCTTGCAACTTCACTTGACGTTTGTGTAGTGGGATCTCCACTAAATATGTTTGCAACCCTAACTTGTTTTTTGTATTGGAAAGGGTTGCAAAGCCGACCACAACCTGCCACCGTGTGAGCAATTCAAGTTGCAAACGCCACCCCTCCTTTTAGGCACTGTGTACGGCATAATTGTGGTCGGCACGCTGCATGCAGCCAATCAGGGACCAGGATTTTCAGAAATACAACCTTGGTTGCAAATGACCGATAGTGTACGTGGTATTTACCGGTACAGTACGCAGTGTGTTAATATTAGTCTGGACGCCTGATTAGTCTGGACCAGACTAATTACGCAAGTGGTCCTGTTTTAACCCATAATTGACTTTTCTTCTTAAATGTATCAGCTCGCAAAAACACTGGTCTATACTAATTATGTGCGTGCGTCCTAAGAACCCGATTTCCAATTAGTCTGGTCCAGACTTTTTAATTACCTATTCTTCTTACTCATGTACACAGCAGCAATTTGCTGCCAGCGATGATTGCTTTTGTATCCGAAATCAATGATTGCTGCAATCAGCGGGAGGAATTTTCTTATCTGAGTGGATATCCACTCAGATGTCCCCAGGTAATTTCCGAAAACGACCCACTCATTTTTTAGGAGTAGGTTTAAGGGAAAAATCGCAGAAAAGATTGATTGAGATTTCAGTACTTAAATGTTTGAGACCAATTGGCCAACTAGTATGCACTGTGAGTTCATTCT
>NW_008634126.1:630077-631787 GCF_000247585.1 Phytophthora nicotianae INRA-310 | reverse complement strand
TATACTATAACACTTTTATTATACTTTATGATGAAACAACAGTTGTAGAAAATATTTCTAATTGTATGTTTTAGCCAAGCACTCACATAAGGGCACAATCGGCAATGGCGGGGACATCTGAGTGGATATCCACTCAGATAAGAAAATTCCTCAATCAGCGGCAATCAGCTGCCCGCAATCGTTGATTGCGGATACCTGTACAAAAGGCAAATCCTGTATGTGTGCACGTCCTTCCGAATGTTATAATTAGGCATGGGCTATTGGGCCATTTTCAATCCCTACCCTTTTGATGAAAAATGGGCAGTTTAGTGTAGCTTGTCATTTAATATGATGTTCGTTTGCGTCAATGGCTCTGGTCAACCGCTTGAACATCGGTACTCAACCTGTCAATGATGGTAGTTTGTATTACCCTAGGTGCTGCAACAACGAATCTGTCTAGCATAACAGTCAGGGTCAACATCCTGTTTTCAGCCGTCTCGTCAGCATTTCCTCGGGTACCCATACTGTCGATGATGACTTCAGCACTTTGTAACGAACAAAGGGAGCTCATCGAAGTCGTCTAGGCAACTGCGCCGTGGAAGGTGGCCTGCATCGAGACCGTAAATCGTAAAGAAGACTCTGGTCAACGAGCTACACCATAATAAGATGAGGAAGAGTAAGCATAGTTTTTGCTAAAAGGAATGCGCTTTCGGTTCATGTTTGAATAATAGCTTTACGAACGTTTATCTAACAAACCAGTTCAGCGCATGCCAAATTCAATCTCTGACAAGCTGAACGAATCCACGGCGTTTTATAAACACGAACAAAAAGATGCAATGTAGACTCGATACGGATGTACTAGCCGCGGCGGACACGAGCCCAGAAATGCAGGCTGACTCCACAACGGACTCGAGTGATGGCATTGAGGATGGGCTCACGATCGCGACGAATTCGAATACGGACATGTTGAACGGATTCAGGACAGAATCGAGTGTGAACATGCGGACTTAGTCCACGACGAATACGAGTACGGACATGCTGGACGCGTTCACGACGGGCTAGTATGGATAATCTTAACGAGCTCACAACAGACTTCACTACGGACGTGCGGGAAGCTTTTACAACCGACCCGCGTACGGAGATGTTGTGCGAGATGATGGCGGTCCCGAGTCCAATTCAAATGGGCATTTTGACAATACTTAAATGGGTATTCTAACTTGCTTACGTACATAGTATTAATTAAGAGAACTTTCGGAGACGATATTAGTTTCAGTTTCAAACGCTACACCTACGTTCTATGTAATCTGAAAACAAACTCTCAAACAGATATTTCGGTTCTTTTTGGTTAGAGATACGGACAAAAATACAGTTCGTTTCAAGAATTCACTCGAAGTTTCTTTCGTAGAGAATTCTTAGCTGCAGCATGAGTCAACACTCCATGGTGGACGCCTTTATCAATGAGAGTATACCATCAAGCGCCGAAAAGAAGCAGCTCCGCCATGCCATCCGAAAGAAGTTCGCAGCGGTTGACGTCGTGGTTCTCTTGCGTGCTGTAAATGCATTCCGGCCTTGGCGCGCTCCCGTAGGCACATCCAACGGAATAATGAAAGTGTTCGAGGACTTCGCCTTTCAATGCGGCGCTGACCCTGACTTCGGAGTAGACAAGGCTGGAGTCGCTCTTAGAACACGCTTCGGAACCCTTATGAAGGAGTTCAAGCGAGACCAATGTAG
>NW_008634126.1:626467-628642 GCF_000247585.1 Phytophthora nicotianae INRA-310 | reverse complement strand
CGGGCAGCTTGAGTTTCTTCGCCAGCTCCCTCAGCTCTGTGATAGTAAAACGATAGCGAGCTTTAGCCGTAGCATCGTCGAGCATAACGTCAAAGCGTCTGCTGTTGTCAACTGGAGGAGCCGCATCCCTCAGTCGGAAGCAATTTTGCTGCTGTAGAACCGTCATTATCCGTGCGAACCTCCTCCTGTTTCTCTTCGAAAGCACCTATACAGAGGCTAGTACATGGAACGCTTCCTCCGCTGACAGCTTTGGCGCGACGAATACCATTGTTGGACTGCTTCTTTAGGCGACACCAAACTGCAGCTCTTTTTTTTTGGTCAGAGATAGCCGCTGTCTATCTCTACCCTTACCACAGTAGAGATAAGATTCGACACCTATTCCCGGTAAATGATGCTGTGAAGCTGAAACGTGACCGATTTGGACGTTCCGAAAATTCTCTAATACCGCTATACAGTACAGAAGTCCCCCTCGATAAGCGTAGCTCGGGTTTTGCTTACCCTGCCATATGTGCTGAAAATGATTGACAGAACATATGCGGCTTTGTATCCAGTTCACTGAAATGATATGTAAAATGTCCCATCTAATCCCGAGTGTATTAGTGATGCAGTAGGTCGCCTAGCTAGTTGGTTTGCATCCAGGTAAACATCCGATATTTACCAAAAACAACAACAACAACAACAAACTACACTGTTCTTGGCTTTCGAGACAGTATCCCATGGGCAATTGCGTCTTTAACGGACGAGACGTGAAATCTCACGTTTATCCCGAGATTATCAATCGTTCTGTTAAACACAATATAAAGTTTAAATGCAGAAACACCCTCCTACCAGTCGAGTCTCTGTGGGGGGTGTTTAGCGAATGATTCTAGGGTAATCGTAGACGCGGTCGGTGTCGGCCTTGGCGTTAATGGGGTCAGCGTAGGAGCCACTGTGCATTGAAAAGCAAACATAGTTTCCGGTTATTTGTAAGTAGGGTACCGGCGATAATAAGTCACGTGGAAATGACTCACAGTATGGTCATTGACCAGCATTTACCAAAACTTCTGGAACTGTCTCCCACTAACTGTGTTGAGCATTCTGACCAATTCTTCAATGCACCTTGCACCGAGTTCCTGCTGGGGTTGCAAAATCTCATCGAGGGTGGGAAGGTTAAGACCGTCCTTGATTCAGTGCAGGTGAAGGCTATTTCTGGAAACGCTAGCTTGGGGGAGGGCGCGCGAAACGAGAAGTGCCGCCCCCACAGTTCAGGCGGATGGAACCTTCTAGAAGGTTCCACGGCCACCCTACATCTGCCTTTTTGTATTACATACTGAATCTAAGTTAAACTGAGCCTGTCTCTGATTGGCTACAACTCTACACCTATCATATCTGATACACTCACCCTCCCTCTGGCGTGCGCGTCCCCTCAGTCTTGCCATTCCCGAAATTGCGCTGTAGGCCAGAGGTGCCGTTCCCCGTCGGATTAGTCCGACCCCGAGTTACCCACGCCTGCCTTGTGCGAGCCTGTTTACTTGGGGCTTGGATAGGTCCGTCTGGGAGGATGGCTGTGCCTCCTGCGTCTGCTGCTGCTGCTAGCCCGGCTTCCACCGCTCCCTCGCCTCGCTCGCCGACCGTACGGCCTGTGGTGCTTCCAAGCGACTCTTTGGTGGCACCACCGACCGGTATGGCTTCGCCCGCTTCTTCTGAGCCCCATACGTCTGACGAGGAGCTCCTTGCGAGCTTTCTCGACTGGGGCCCCGACAGTGATTTCGGTTCCCGTGCTCATGCTCGTTCTCGCGCTCGTTCGTCGACGCCGCCTGCTCCTACTGAAGTCGCTGCTGTTCCGGCTGCCATGGTCGATGCTCCTGCTGTTCCTGTGACTCTGCCGTCACCTGTACGTGCTCCTGTGGCTCCATTCCCATGCGACGCGGCTGCTGAAGCTCCTGGCTCAAGTCTTGTTCCTCCCCGTTCGGTTACGCCTCCTGTTGGTTCCTCCGAGACCGCTTCGGCTACGCCTCACGATGCCTCTACGTCGTCGCCGCCCAGCGCGCTCCAGGAACTCATCTACGAGATTACGGTCGAAGGGTTGTGTGGAGATGACGTTGGTGGTGATGTCGCGGATGATGATAGCGTTGCAGCTGAGGATGTTCCTCTTCAAGCGGTGGGGTTGCTTAACGACGAAGATGAGGAGGACAC
>NW_008634126.1:594485-616456 GCF_000247585.1 Phytophthora nicotianae INRA-310 | reverse complement strand
CGATTCGTCGGACTGCGTGAGGTTGAAAGTTCTGCATGTGCCGTTGAAATTCAGCGCGCGAGCAGGCAAGTCTGCTTCAGTGCTCGTTGATGGGGGATTGTCGTGAGCCACCGCAAGTTGGGTAGTGCTCAGTCCATTGCTCGGGACTGGCCATCTCGGGGTCGTTGTGCTTGTACCCCCACGGGTACCCTCCTGAGGTTGCGGCAGTGACGAAAATTTCGGTCAGCACACAGGCGGTGATCGTAGCAAAGACGGAGAGCTTCATGGCGGTTGGGTTGGGGTGAGATGCTGTACTGCGTCGAAAGCAAATTTGGAAATGGTGAAGAGCGTGGAGTTCTCGTTCAATTTGTCGGAGCCGGGTTTGGTGATGTTCTTTGCTTGCAGGAAAGTTAAAGTCGAACAGAAAATTAAAGCCCACTCAACACTACACATGTACCATCTCAGCATCCTCATCACGGTTGCAATGTGCGGTGATTTATAGCCAGCGGCAACATGTAAGACGACGACAAGTACCATCTCAGCAACCACGCCATGACCAACACTATAAGGATATGGAAAACAAGCATTACTGGCACTCTGCAGTGAGTTATACTCATCGAATGGCTGATGCTTTCGCACGCGGGCTGAGCTATTAGTTCAACATGATCTTTGTCCGATCGAAGTCCAGGAAATCAAATACTCTATGGCTCGCCACAGAGGAGACCCCATGGACTAGGATGACTCAACTCCATAGCACCCACTTCACTCTCGCTGCGCTCAGCGAATTCTAATAAACCGCTTTCAAAACATGTTGTTGTTAAAAAAAATCGGCTGTCGAAAAGCTTCTTAAAAAAGAGCTTTTCTAGCAAACAAAGCTAAATCTGCCAAAATGATACTGACTAAAAAGGCTTTTGTTGGCTTTACTCATTTTCCTAGAAGCATTTTTGTTCCCAATTTCAAAGACTCACGTTTCATTATGCCGGCGAATGCAAAGAGCACGGACTCTGCGGCCAAGGCGCCGACGCCGTCGCCCTCCCAGCGTGGTAGTTCAGCGCAAGCCTCTGGTCGCAAGAAAGAGGCCCGCAAGGTGCCGCACGCGACTTCAGGTGGAACAAGCGTGAGCATGAGCAAGAAGGCGGCGGACGACCCACTGGGCGGCGGCGCGGGTCTGTCCAGCGGCGACCTGTTCGTTCGTAACCTGTCGGTTATGAGCGTGGCGCACATCGCGCGTGGCGTGGGCTTCGACGCCGTGCAGAAGTCGGCGGCGGACGCTCTCACGGAGATTCTAGCCAAGTGTGCGTTCACAATTATTGCAATAATTGTTGGTAAACTAAACTAAATCAGTATACTGTTCGTGTTGACGTTTACCCAGACATCCAACGTATTGGAGCGTCGGCCAAGGAGATCGCAGAGCTGGCAGGACGCGCCCAACCCAAGGCCACAGATGTCGTCCAAGCTTTCCAGGACCTGGAACCCGCTCCAGTGGAGATTAAGGACCTGATCAAGACTCTGGAGACAGCCAAGCGGCCGTTCCCGAGAGATGTACCGGCATTTCCAGCCAGGAAGAGAGATATCTCGGGCAATACTATTGAGCAGGCCAAGATCGGACGACGAGAGGGACTGCCGCCTCATGTGCCAAGCTTCCTACCACCTCTACCTAATCGCCACACTTACAGCTCGGAGAGTCGACTGGTGGTGGAGAGAGAACAGGACACGAAGCGCCAGAGACTTGAACTGCTCAGTGAGAAGGCGCAAGTGCGACAGTCACTGCACGGACTGCAGACTGTGGCTGCCAGTATGTTGAGTGTTACTTGGTGTGATATTCAAGCGTGTACTGATAGCTGTTGTGGTGGTTGTTACAGAAAAACCGGCAGTTATTGTGCACCAGCCGACGTGGAACGCTTTCCAAGGCTCTACAGGAGACAACGCCACGGAGAACCCGTTCGTCCAGGCTCCTATTGTCAGTCCTGCTGCTAAGGTACTGTGCTGGGATCTGTGACTCTGGTTCAGCTGTTGCTAACGTAGTTTTATTGGTGTGAATTAGACTATCTTTTCCGGACCCGATCGAGACTTTGTGCCGAATGTTGATAGAGATAAGGCCCAGTCAAAGAACCAGCTGGATAACAATGTTACCATCCCGAAGCTGTCTAGGTGCGTGAATGTTGGCTTTGTTACCTAGAGTATCTCCCCTTACGCTTGATTCTATGATGACTACAGTCAAGAGCTAGGCAAAGAAGAGAAAATTTTGACGGGTACATTCCACGACGGTGACTCTGAGTAACATTGATAGCAATCACGAATGTTACAATGTTACATCTCATTTCATCACACAAATCCAAATCTTCCATGTTATTTGTAACAAATTCCCTATGTACATGAGGATCGACTACGTACCTACCAAGATTATATGTCTAACTCCACTTTGTCTGACGGTTTTGATCCTTTTACTACTCCGTAGAGCAATGAAAGGCAGCTCTTCTTTTACATGTTTAAAGTTTGTGAATATCCCCACAACAACTTGCACAAAATCTAGAAATAAAACATCAAAATGACTGTTGCTAATCGGTCGATTGAGCGCAAATTACGTCCACGTAACTCGTGTACAAGTATGCTGCAGCCGGCTAACTAGCTGACAAAACGTTCATCTGATACGCGAATAGTTACTTGGGGTCTTCAGGAGAGGAACATTTTGAGGTCAGAAACGAGTTCGGCCACGCGACTTCGATCACGAAGGGCTGGACGAAGTGCGTTCATTGTATTCAACGCGTTTACACTGGATCTAGGCTACATGTTTGAATCCTTGACAGAATTGACAGGAATTTGGAAAGGTATATAGATTGCCTAACGTATTCTTCCGACTAAAGGACTGGTTCAATAGTGCTAGTATTGGAAAAACGCCTGGCTTGATTTTAGTCAAAAGAAAAGAACAGGGCATTATTAATACTTCGTTAAAGACCATGATGAATTTCACTTAAAAGTGTTGACCATAGTAATGAATTACAGTTAAAAAAAAGTTGAGCTGCCTAGGATATTCAAGGTTACCAATAGGCTTGTGGTGATCAAAACTTAATCGAACTCGACGACTTCGCGGCCAGAGATAGGTTGTAGGGGGCGAGCGTTCTTGCCATTGTTGGCGACGGGCAGCTTCCCGATGCTTTTCTGTAGACGCTCCAGGTCCTTTAAGGAAATCAGGATGGGCTCTGAAACCACCCACCAGTCGACGATTTCATCGCAAAGTGGAGTGGTGAGGCTGCCAATGTAATTATATACATTGCCGCGGTCGAGTTTGGTCTTGATAAGTCTAGCATAGAAGTCACTATACAGCAACAATCACAAATTCGGTTAGCGGTATTATAATAGTAGGTAGGTTAGTATGCGTCACGTGGTTATAACTTTGGAGGACGCTATCAGGTAACAACTTACAGTTTGAGGTTCTGCGAGGTGTTGAGCGTGACAGCATCCATGGCGTCCAGCACAGGAACCAACCACGGATCAGTGGAATCATCGACTTGAGAAAGAGTGCAATGGTCAGCAACTTCAATCCGTCTGGTCTAATATGGACAAAGTGGATCTCTCCCTCGTATTCTCTTTCACGAAGCGTGTGTTCAGCTGGAGAATGCAACTGAAATTGGGTCAAAGAGAATGGTACACTAGGATCAGGCCTGCTGAATGGAGCTTGACAAGAGCAGGAACCACCACCAACAGTACCGTTGAATGATTCGTCGGTCTGCGTAAGGCTGAAGTCACTACACGATCCGCTGAACATCAACACGATATCGCTTCCAGGGCCTTGAGGATCAAACCCTCTGCGGGTAGGATTCAACAGGTCTGAATGCCAATCGGTGGGTGTTATTTCTCTTTTATCAACGTCGATGGGTGATTGTTGATTTCCAGCGTAGTTGAGATAGTAGTCGCTCCATTCCTCGGGGCCAGCTATCTCCGTGTTTTCGTCCTCATACCCCCACAGCCGTGGAGGTACAAGCACAACGACCCCGAGATGGCCAGTCCCGAGCAATGGACTGAGCACTACCCAACTTGCGGTGGCTCACGACAATCCCCCATCAACGAGCACTGAAGCAGACTTGCCTGCTCGCGCGCTGAATTTCAACGGCACATGCAGAACTTTCAACCTCACACAGTCCGACGAATCGTTCAAAGGTGAAGATGTCTTCGGAGATTGCTCCGTCTCAACCAACACGGCAGCGTACGATTTTACCCAATTTCACTTCCATTCGCCGTCTGAGCACACGCTTGACGGCGAGGTTCTCGACGGATAAATTCACTTTGTACACAAGAAAAGTGACGGATCGGCGTCGTTGGTGGTTGTTGGGCTTTTTCTCCAAGCGGGTGACTTCAAGACCGACCCTTGGATGGTGCCTGTGCTGGATGGGATGGACATTGTCACGCCTGAAGAGTGGCAGACAGTCAAACTGTAAGTTGTTGACCTGGTAGCATCCTTATAACCACCTTCGGTGACTCACTAACGACTAACCGAAAACTGTTTGATTGTCGATGTATGTAGTACCCCCTACGCTGATCTCATCAACACCAAGGTCGACGCCAACCGCGTCTACAACTACCCTGGTAGCCTTACCACTCCAGCCTGCGACGAAATTGTCGACTGGTGGGTGGTTCCGACACCGTTCAGATCTCCTCAAAGGACCTGGAGCGTCTACAGACAAACCTAAAGAAGCTCCACTTGACCGACGACGGTAAGAACGCTCGCCCCGTTCAGGAACTCAACGGCCGCAGCGTCACCAGTCTCAAGTAGAAAGTGAAGCACAATACAGCGCATGCTGCTTCACAAATCTGGTTTACTCCTTCATCACCTCAATAATGACCTTGCTACGGGCGCGGTTTGACATTAGCATATTGAGTGCCTTCACCTGCACTGAATCAAGGACGGTCTTAACCTTCCCACCCTCGATGAGATTTTTCAACCCCAGCAGGAACTCGGTGCAAGGTGCATTGAAGAATTGGTCAGAATGCTCAACACAGTTAGTGGGAGACAGTTCCAGAAGTTTTGGTAAATGCTGGTCAATGACCATACTGTGAGTCATTTCCACGTGACTTATTATCGCCGGTACCCTACTTACAAATAACCGAAAACTATTTTTGCTTTTCAATGCACAGTGGCTCCTACGCTGACCCCCATTAACGCCAAGGCTGACACCGACCGCGTCTACAATTACCCTAGAAGCGTTCGCTAAGCAGGAGAAACTAACTCAAGAAATGGACGAGAAGAACCGTGCCTTTGTTCTTTTACAGACTCAAGTTGATTGTTTTCAGCGAGAAAGCAGAGAGATGAATAGGAAGCACCACCAAGTCGAATTTTCGTACGGTAAACCATACCTTGCATACATGTACCATCGAATATAAAAAATATTCAACACACGTGCTTGGTTTTGACACCCGATCGTAGAAATTGTGACGTTTATTTTCTTGGTTTTGTTACGAGTTCATGGTAAAATACGTCTCATCCCGTACTCCATGCAGCTTTTACGCAGACCAAGGCTTAGTAGACACGCGCGAAGGGCGGGACGTGCTTGCACTCGTTCTCGTCCAGCGTCTGGTCCTGCACGGCACGGTAGGCGATGTGCGTCTTGCCTTCGTCGTCGTGGTAGGCCACCGTGTGCTTCATCCAGTTGACGTCGTCACGCTCCGTAAAGTCCTCACGAGCGTGGGCACCACGAGACTCCTTACGGGCCTCAGCGCCGTGCATGGTGCAGGACGCGCAGGCGAGCAGGTTACGCAGCTCCAGCGTCTCCGTCAGATCCGTGTTCCAGATGAGCGAGCGGTCCGTCACCTTGATGTCGTTAAACTTGGGCACCACCTCGTCGATCTTCTCCTTACCGGCCTCCAGCGACTCCTGTGTACGGTACACGGCCGCATCCACCTGCATGGTCTTCTGCATCTCCAGACGCAGTTCGGCCGTCGAGATGCTGCCGTCAGCATAGCGCAGCTTGTCCACGTCCTCAATAGCCTTCAGGCCGCCGTCCTTAGGCATCGGGCGCTTCTTCTCGCCAGGCTTCGTCAGCTCGGCAATACGCAGAGCACACGCACGGCCGAAGACCACCAGATCCAGCAGCGAGTTGGCGCCCAGACGGTTGGCGCCGTGCACCGAAGCGCAGGCAGCCTCACCGGCAGCGAACAAGCCGGGCACGATCTTGTCCGGGTACAACTTGCCGGGCTCCGGCAGGCCGTCCACGTCCGGCACCACCACTTCGCCCATGTGGTTGGTAGCAATACCGCCCATGTTGTAGTGCACGGTCGGCAGCACCGGAATGGGCTCCTTGGTCACGTCCACGCCAGCGAAGATAGCGGCCGTCTCCGAGATACCGGGCAGACGCTCGTGCAGCAGCTCAGGCGGCAGGTGGTCCAGGTGCAGGAAGATGTGGTCCTTGTTCTTGCCCACACCACGGCCCTCACGGATCTCCATGGTCATGGCACGCGACACGACATCACGCGAGGCCAGATCCTTGGCCGTGGGGGCGTAGCGCTCCATGAAGCGCTCGCCCTCCGAGTTACGCAGGATACCGCCCTCACCACGCGATCCTTCCGTGATCAGGCAGCCGGCGCCGTAGATACCCGTAGGGTGGAACTGTACGAACTCGGGGTCCTGCAGAGGGATGCCGGCACGGAGAGCCATACCGGTACCGTCACCCGTGCACGTGTGGGCCGACGTACACGAGAAGTAGGCGCGGCCGTAGCCGCCCGTGGCCAGCACCGTGTTGTTAGTGTGGAAGCGGTGGAACGTGCCGTCCTCCATGTTGAAGGCCATAACACCCACGCACTCGCCAGCGTCGTTCATGATGAGGTCCAGAGCGAAATACTCGATGAAGTACGACGTGTCGAAGGCCAGCGAACGGCCGTACAGCGTATGCAGCATGGCATGGCCCGTGCGGTCGGCCGCGCAGGCCGTTCGACGGGCCTGACCGCCCTTGCCGAACTCCAGACTCTGGCCACCGAAGGGACGCTGGTAGATCTTGCCCTCCTCCGTACGGGAGAACGGCAGGCCGAAGTCCTCGAGCTCGCGCACGGCTTCGGGAGCCTGTATAGCGAATAAAGAGAGGGTAAGTACCTCGGCCACTCACATTGCCAGATCGTGACGTACCTCTCTGCACATGTAGTGGATAGCGTCCTGGTCTCCGAGCCAATCACTACCCTTGACTGTGTCGTACATGTGCCACCGCCAGTCGTCCTCCGACATGTTGCCAAGAGCGGCGTTAATGCCTCCCTGAGCGGCCACCGTGTGCGAACGCGTAGGGAAAAGCTTCGAGATACAGGCCGTCTTCAGGCCAGCCTCGGCACAGCCCATGGCCGCGCGCAGGCCGGCACCACCGGCACCCACCACCACGGCATCGTATTCGTGGTCGACGATCGTGTATTTAGACGTAAGCGCCGACGTCTCGACGCCGGCCAGAGGCTTCGAGCTGCGTACGGCAAATCCGCGCGTGGCGGTCGGGCGGGCCATTGCCTTGGCCAGCGCCTGCTTCATCTGTGAGGAGCGCAACATGCTGCAATCTGTAAGCCGCAAGACCACCGGAACCTCACTGCTCGCACAAAACTGAACTGACAAAGCGGCCCACAGCCGCTAGATTGGGACACAGCGTTTTTGTAGGCTTTACTGAAAACAAGTAAATTTGTTTAAAACAGCAATGATTTTATTCCATGCCTCCGTTGTTTTATTTTAACTATCTTATCTAAATTAACAGGTAATTAGATATTGTATACAGTAGATTGGTTTTACTATTCGGAACAGTTTCCAAACAGTAATTCGTTTATAGAGGCGCTAAAGTTGAACATTGGTGGTTAAGCGTACTTAGACGGGACGCCTAATAGTGGGTAAAGCACGGTCAAAAATAGCCAATGCAAGATCCTTGAAATGTCATTCGAGTTGTGCATTTACCAACTACTGTATGAATATTACGCAGTATTAGCTCTACGATTGACTCCGCAGCATTATAAAGCAAAGCTATCTGGTAAAAATTGCAGTATGTATGGCCTTAATTTACAGTGGTGAATCTGATCTGGTATCGTCTCAATCAGCGACGAGTCGAACATGGTCATTTGCAGCAAGTCTTGCGTCTGTATTCAAGCCTTCGACCCCGCAAATAATGTCCTTCAGCTCCCACGATCCACACTACTGAGCTGAGATCATTGCCAAATAGGAACTGGTGCTAGGCTTGCTCACGGACACGATTCTGTAGGTCGTCATCTCCGTTACTGAAAGGGATAAAAACGCTGCCAAAAACGCGGAGATCGAATCCAATCATCTTGAATCGAACTGCCAAAAAGCACGGAGCTGCAGTTATCTTCATCGACACGGTGAGCTTCGCGTCTTGATTCTGATCGTCACATTTAGATTTGTGTAAACTAACGATTTGCATACACATCCAGTCGAGATTTGAGTGCCACGGTGGCCACGTCATACGATCCTGGTCATTGGTACTTGCTGCGCCAATAATCCTGCTGATACCACAACGTGGAGTGCGGCTCGTGGTCACCGCTGTCTTCATCCATGCTGTCGAGTGGCCCATGTCCTGGAGACTGGTACACTGGTAACCACCGCGGATTGGACCCTCCCAGAGACTCGAGCGTCGTCAGCAATTCCTCCTGCTGCCGTTGATACGCTGACGGAGTGCTCCCACTCGCGATCTTCTGGTCCATCAACGCTTCCATTGCAATTCGCTCAGTCTCCGCATCTTCTTCCTCTTCTTTTCGCTTCATCTGATCGTTACTGAACGATTGTTTTGGAGTCCCAGGAGCTCTTCCTACAGGAGACACTGGGAACTCGAAGCGGTCACTGGGAGAGAACGACATGGACGATGGACGTCGCTCATTCGAATCAAAAAGCTGCTGGAACTGCGCATGTAAAATACCGAGCTGCGTGTTCAGCTGGCTGACTGTGGACAAGTCACTAAAGTTTATCGGAACCGAAGCGCTCCCTGTCGGAGCAGACGGTGGCACTGAGTGCGGAGGTTGCGTCCATGGTGGCGAACCCACACCGGCCACTTGACAAGGCATCGGTCGCTGCATTAGATACACCCGGATAGTGTGAAGTTGCTCGAGCAACACCTTATTATTGTCCTCTAGACGCCCCACTTCGCGTCTCAAGAACTCGCTCTCAGCAACCGCAGTCTTGAGCTTCTGTTCAGCTCGTTCACAGGCTTCATGTGCTTGCTGTTCTCTAGCTACAAGGTCGTTACGGTCTTTTAACGCACGCATACTAAGCTCGTCACGTAGCTTCTTGGCCACAGCGCGGCACTTCCTCGCCCACTCGTCACTAGATCGCGTGACACAAGCCTGTGCCAGTTGCGGGAGTTGCCATTCTACTGCCTGTTGCATACGCTGTAGTTCCTCTGTCCGTCGGATCTCGTCGCGTTTGCGAGCGTCCCGTTCGTCACTCAGTTCGCGTTCGAGCTTCTGCAGCGTCAGCTCCGCCTTCTGCTTGGCCGCACGCAGTTCCTGGATCTCTGCGCTGGTCTCAACCTCAACATGACGCGCCTGTAGCGCTGTGATCTGCTCGCGTAACTCCATGAGCTGAGCATCGCGCTTCTCCACACGCGCAGCTTCCTTTGCACGCCACGCTTCGGCTTTAGCGAACCGTTCCTCCAATCGCGCCGCTTCGTAGTCTTTCTGCGTCACTTGACTCTCTAGTTCACGCACTCGGAAGCTCAGTTTGTCGGTATCTACGCGTCTGTCGTGCTGTGCAGTGAGCAGTTCATCTTGCAGTGCTGCGAGCTGTTTCTCGGCTGTGTGTTTGGCTGTAGTGAGCGCTTCGGTCTGTGCTTTTCGCTGCTGTTCCCGACGCACCAGCACGTCAACTTCGAGCTCCAGTTGGTTCGCTCTATCCGTCTGTGCCGACAGCTCCTGTTTGGCAGAGCGCAGCTCCTTCTCGAGCGCTGAAACGCGCTCAGCGAGACGATCGACTTCACGGTGAAGCTGGTCGCGCTGTTTCTCGAGCGGCTTCACTTCCTGAGCCTGCACACTGGCCAGCTCGCCTCGAAGCTCAATAACTTCAGACTGGAGTCTGGTCTTGGCAGCAGTTTGTTCGTCTAGCTGTACGTTGAGCTGCGTTTGAAGCCTCTGGATACGGGACTGAGCCTGTGCTTCAGCATCAGCAGTGATGCGTTCTCGGTCAATAGCCAACTGCTGCTGGTGCTTCTGCTGCTCGAAGCTGCTATTGATTGTTCGGTTCTCGTCCTGAGCCTTACGAAGCTCTTCCTGGACTCGACGAAGCTCGTCTTGCGTTCTGTTTAAAACAGTCTGTAGAGTGTTGTGTTCAGCTTTCTTGGCTTCAAGATCTTGGTTTAATACGTCGTGCTTCCTGTTCATCTCTGTGCTTTCTCGCTGAAGACGATCAATTTGGGTCTGTAAAACACGGTTCTTCTCGTCCATTTCTTGAGTTAGTTTCTCCTGTTTAGCCAACGCTTCTTGCACAGTTCCGAGCTGTTGGCATTTTGCAGCTTGTTCATCTGCTGTACTTTTCAACGCCCGAAGTTCCTGTTGAAGTTTCTCAAGTTGCTCCGATTGTGTAGCTTGGTCACCTGCTGTGCTCTTCAGTTCCTGATGAAGCTTCTCGAGTTGTTCGCACTTTGTGGTCTGTTCATCAACTGTAGATTTTAACGTACGATTCTGTTGCTCGAGCTTTTCAAGTTGTTCACGCAGTGTTACCACTTCAGTGGCATGTTGACGGCTTAACGTTTCAGTTGACGCCAGTTGTTGATCAAGTTTTTGTTGAAATTCAGTTTTCGTTTTCTCATACGTATCTGCAGCTCCTTTAGCCTGTTGTTCCTGCTCCGTAAGACGCTGTTGAAGACGCTCAAGTTCCGCTTGTTTACTGTTGAGAGCTTCTCGGTTTTGCTGAGCTTCTTTCTGCTGAGTCTCCATTTGTTGACTTTGCGTTTGGCCCTGTTGCTTGATGAGACGAGCATTTTCAGCCTCCAGGTTGGCAAGTTTATCCGCCAGCTGCTTCTCTCGTGCTGACGCAGTGCTCTCCTGTTCGACTAGTTTATCAAGTTGTTGCTTTTCGCGTGTAGAGGCTGCAGTCTCTTGTTCGGAGAGTTTGGTCTTGAGCTCGTTCACTTTCATCTTGAGATAGTTGCTCTCTTTAGCTTCTTGCTGGGCCGTTTGGAGTTTTTTTGTGGTCTCGGAATGGGCAACTCGCTCACGTTCTAGATCATTATTTGCATCGGCCAGTTTCTTCTCTAGCTGTTGATTTTTCGCTATCGTTGTAGGCGAAGGTGCTGATGCTGTAACAGTAGTCGATTGTTTACTGGGCGGTTGGTTTGAAGTTTGACTACTGGGCAACGGAGTCGCAGCATCTATCGGTGGTGTTGAAGTGACTGCGGCGGATGTCACGACTCCAGATCGTCGAGAGCTAAATGGTTCCAAGCGTGAAGAACTCGTGTCTACTGAGTTCGAAGTCGTTGTATCCTGCTTCTGTAATGAAGTCGGCAATGGTTTAATCGCAATTGGAGCTACGTCGTCATCGTTGTCGAGAAGCCAGGATCGATCACGACCAAAACCAAATCCCGTGGCCGACGGAGTCGTTTGTGCCACTGCAGGAGTTGAATCAATAGAAGCGTTAGTGGTATTGCCGGTTTTCCATGATGGAGTGGACTGCGTTGGCGTGGAAAAGAGGTCGCTGATTCTAGACTTGTTGAACACTGGAGCAGAGGCAATAGGCGCTGGTGTTTCCTCGTCACTGACGTCATCAAAGCTGTACACATCGACGTTGCTAGTTACTGTAGTGGTGTTCGAGCTCTTGGTGTCGACCTGTGTTTCGGGAATAGGCGCAGTCGTTTGAGCAGCGTGTTCCTCCTTTTTGGCCTGAATGAGTTCTCGGTAGTGAGCGTCCAGAGGATGCTCCCAAATGCTTTCCCCCGAGCTTGAATTGAAGTAGTAGAGTGTGCCGTCTTCAGTCTCGCCCTGTTCCCAGTCTGGTGGTAGTTCAGCCAGTAATGCCTCTTGCACAAGCGGCAGCAGGTAGTTTTCTGAATCCGGGTCAACGCCAAGACTTCTTGCATGGTCTCGCAGTGCCTCCTGGAACTCTGGACTGCTAGTATCCATGCCAACTAATAAATTGTTTGTCTCTACAGCTCGAGGGAACTACAAGGGGAAGCCCTCGAAGAGTCTGGAGCAGACTGTGGACAGCTAAAATTGGCCGATGAATCTCGATTTCACTCACCCCTGCATGAAACGATCGTCAAAATCACGACGATATCGCCCCCCCCCCCAAAAAAAAAAAAAAAAAAAAAAACTTACTGGTTACCTGTTGTTGCGTATATGAGTTCCATGATATGCAAGGTTACCAATTCGGCTTTATGGTCTACTTGAAGTCAACGACGCCACGGCTTTCACCTAGAAACTGTAGGGGGCGAGCGTTACTTTCGCCGTCGGCCACCACCAACCTCACAATATTTTTCTTAGACGCTCCAGGTCCTTTAAGGAAAGTAGAACGGGAGTTGGAACCACCTACCAGTCGACGATTTCATCGCACGGTGGAGGGGTGAGACTGCCGGGGTAATTGTAGACGCGGTCGGCATCGGCCTTGGCGTTGATGAGATCAGCGTAGGAACCACTATGCATTGATAAGCAAACCACAACCTCTGGTACTACTTGCAGCGTTTGCTGAAGGAACTGTCATGGTCGCAGCACGTTGATACTTTATACCGTGTACTCGTAGAAAAATAACACATTAGTCAAACAAATCTTATGAAAGTATTATACCTACTACTGGGGATGCCTCATAGAGGTATGGACAGCCCACAACGGATTAATTCCACGATTAATTGAAATGCGTAACGTAACCTGGGTCAACATTCGTGTCACATCAAATGTTTTTTTTGCAGTTTCTCTGTCGAAAAGATTGTTGTTCTTTTTCTTTTCGTAAAAAGCGCAAGTGCTGCTACAAGTTTTATTTCGTTTTTTATGAAGCGGAGTCGTTGGAAGTGTGAAGAGTATTCTACGAGATCCTGTGTGGAGAACATGACAACGAAAGAGTATACGAGGTATTGCGAACAGAAAAAAAGAGAGCTGAACGCTGCCTGAATGGCTTCTGTGGCATCAGGAAGAGTAGCAGAATGAGATTAGAAGAAGAAGCTGTTGCAATTTCTGTCTCTGACGACGCCCGATTTGCACACAAGTAAGCCTACGCAGCGGATTTTTAGACGTTATTTAAACACTGTTTTTCAGTTGAACAAATGCAACTCATTTGATATAGGATATAAATGAAAACTGGAGCAGTCGATGCCTCTGCAGCATAGCAGTGAAATATTCTAATAATGCCATCAAATATTCGATCAAATAGAATATTGGACGGCTTAACCAGCTAGGTTTTATAAAAACTAGTATCTCAATAGGTCTAGTTCTTCGATTTCATCACAGCTATGATGGCTACACCGCAAACCGATGTTGGAGTAACGCCGTTGTAACTTCAGGCGGAATTAGCATTACGCCAATTTCGGTTAGAGAATGTTACCGCCACACTCTGAATCATTGTCGCAACGCAAAAAATGTATATGCATTCACAGTGTAAGTCGTAGACGACCTAGTTTATATTTCTGCAATGGATTTACGGATAACATCATCCTGCAGTGCTACAAGCTTTAATTTTGGTTCTCCAGCAAACCAATAGGGAGAACATACATTATTCATAGATGCCCTCTGAATATTTAAGGTTAACAGTAAACGAGCACAATGCGGTTGAGTGAGTAATTCAAAACGATGGTGTCCTACGCAAAGAGCACATGAACTGATATTCCTTCACCGCGTAAAAGTGTTCATCCGAATAGATCTGACGACAGCTCATGAGTTGAGCATTCTGAGAGCTCGCACCAAGACCAACACTTTTTGGTAATGTAAAAAGTGATATATCATGTTATCCCTCAAAGGCTACTGTTGCACAACTGAACTGGTACTCCCCTAGCTGTAAGTATTTCAGTTTACTCCTTGGCCACCTCAATGATGATCTTGCCCTTCGCGCGGTGTGACATACAGATCTTCATAGCCTCCACCAGGTTCTCCAACGGGTGCACCGAGTCAATGACGGTCTTCACCTGGCCAGCTTCGATCAACCTCTTGAGCTCCAGCAGATACTCCGTACAAGGTGCGTTGAAGATCTGGTTCTGCGTGGCACCGATAGGAGACTCGATCGGCTTGTCGATCACGCCGATCGTCACGAAGATACCGGTCTGTTCCTTGAGCACCTTCTGTGCGGCGTCATTCCACGACTGGGACTCCACGCCGCAGTCGTAGATGAGGTCCACCGAGTGTTCGGCCAGCACCTCACTCCACTTGGCACTCGTGTAGTCGATGACTTGGTCGGCACCCAGCGACTTGACGAGCTCCACATTGCGGTGACTGCATGTAGCCACGACCTCCGCGCCAAGCGCCTTGGCGATCTGGATGGCGAACAGACCCGTGCCGCTGCTGCCACCCAAGATGAGCACACGCTGACCCTTCTGCAGTTTGCCGTACGTCACCAGCGCCTGCCAGCTCGTCTGGCCCGCCAATGGCACACCTGCGGCCTCGTTGAACGTCATGTTGCTCGGCTTGTGCGCCACGCGCTTCGTGTCCACGTTGATGTACTCGGCGAATGTTCCGGTGGCATCGAACCACGGCATGGCGAACACCTCGTCGCCCACCTTGTAGTCCTTCACGTCGCTGCCGACTTCCACGACCTTGCCAGACAGGTCGTGGCCCACGCGGTACGGGTGTTCGGGTGACGCCATGGTGGACAGGATCATGGACGCGTAGAGTCCGATCTTGTAGTCGATAGGGTTGAGCGACGCACTGAAGATCTTGATCTTCACCTCGTTGGGCTGCACGGGCTTCTGCTCGGCGGCCGGGTTAAACTTGATCTGCTCAAGGAAGTCACCGAAGTGCTGGTACTCGTAGGCCTTGAAGGTAGCGGGGATGGCAGCCATGGTTGGTGATTGCTTGGATGCGGATTGTTGCGGTTGGTGTCGAGAACTCAGTTTGGAGAATGAGTGCTCGGGTGCGGCAGTCCGCCGCGCGACTGGCGTGGATAGTGATGATGCTGTTGGCTGGGCTCATAATGCCCGTGCGCTAAGCACGGGTGCTTTGTAATCTGATACTCAAGTTTATGTGCCAATCTATGATTTTCTCAGTTGTAGTTAGGCGATAATGATGGAGACAGCGTGTTTTCATCATCTAGTATCAAACTCAATCGGTGGGCCTAGCTCTTCTTGGGTATCGACGATAAAAACCTGGGGAAATTGTGACGATGGCCTGAGGTAGCGATATTTTGATTCCCATCCTTTTAAATGACAATATTCTATTTCCAGTTTCGGGAAAGATTAAAACTGGAAATAGAATCTTGTCTTTTATGTTAGTTTTTTGGTCCGACCTAGATTTGTCTAAAAGCACCATTCCTCTTGAAAAGATGCATGTATCTATAAATATGAGCAAAAACCGTATGCGCGAATAAAACGAATCCCTATTTATGAGATTGTTGGCGCAAAAGGGGCCGTCGATTGGCTTAACAAGTTTTGTTAGATGATGAAAACACATTGGTTTCCATCATTTTCGCCAAACTACAACTGAGAATTGGCATAGATTGGCGCATAAACTCTAGCATCAGATAGCAAATCTCTCGTGGTTGGCATGCCGCCCATTGTGTGTAGGCAGATCTGGACTTTCAAGTTGAAAGTCATCGAGTCTGTGTACCACCAGGAAATTGAATACATAGCCATTGGGGAAGAACACAAATGAGCTCTTTTGCCAGAAATCCCCTTAGGATACCATTCGTGCTGTCTACATGGACTATACGTAGTCGAGATGCTGCCGCTTATACTCGGCCCCGAATAGTAAACATGCTATGGACTGCTTGCTCCACATAAAAAAAAGAATTGGTTTATCCGCCGGAAACGTATTGCAATCAATTGCATGAAACCTAGATATTGCAATACCCAATTGGAGTGGAATCTGCAATACTCAACTGCAGCACTGATCTGCAGAAGTCGTTGCTATCTTCATTCATCAGCGTGTGCCTGCCATCAGCTTACGGTGGGACTGGGCTACTCATCCAGAGGAGAAAATCTAGTAGTACCTCGAGTCATTTGCTTTCCATGTACACTGCAAAATACTGCCACGTAGTGCGTAATGAAGTAGCGAGTGTGGGCCGGAGTAAATGCCGCGAGATGCTATGCCGCGGTGCTCTGCTAACGCTACAGCTGCTGCATTTAGCCATGCTGAGAAACAATAAAACCATGAAGATTTATCTAGTATAATAGTAGAGCGAGGTGAGCTTGACATGTGAAGTGACGCAAAAGTGAAGTATTGCAATGCCCTATGGCGTGAGCCGCACGGATTGCAATACTCAATTACACTCGAAAAGCTAACTGCAATGTAGAGCGTAATCCAAGAAATCGATGCTAAGTGATCTTTTCCCTTGCCTGCTCCATATTACGTGACGAACAGCCCTGATCTGTCCTCACCAAAGCCCTCGCCCTACGAGAGTCGCACTGGTCAAATTCGACTCAAGAATCGTGAGCGTCGCGAGAATCGTCGACGTAGTGAAGTTGAAGTTGCTGCTTCTCCAGGAGAAGTTCTTGGTGCTGGATTCGCCTCAGCCATGATGCAAACAAAAGTTGTCACGTATTCTAGAATCCACATCTAGCAAAGATCCTACAATAGAGATTCCACTACAACATACATATCAAACATAACTTACTCCAAACCCGAAGTATGTTAAGTAGAAGTATTACGTAAAACTGTACAACACAAGTACATAATAAACAACCCCCACTACCAATTCAGCGCTCACGTTTATTCCATTCTTCTTATACAGCTCGTTAACTACTAATCACTTATTCCTTGGCGATCTCGATGACGATCTTGCCACGAGCGCGACTGGACATCTGCACCTTAAACGCCTCCATCACGTTCTCCAGCGGGTGCACCGAATCAATGATCGTCTTCACTTTCCCAGCTTCAATCAGCTTCTTGAGCTCCAGCAGGTATTCCGTGCACGGCGCATTGAATATCTGGTGCAACGTGGCACCAATGGGTGACTCAATGGGCTTGTCAACCGTCAGGATCGTCACGAAGATACCGGTCTTCTCCTTCAGGACCTTCTGAGCGGCGTCATTCCACGATGCTGGCTCCATGCCACAGTCGTAAATGAGGTCAATAGAGTGCTCGGCCAGCACCTCACTCCACTTCTCCTTGGTGTAGTCCACAACCTGATCAGCACCCAGCGACTTGACGAGCTCCACGTTACGTGCACTGCACGTCGTGATGACCTCCGCGCCGAGGGCCTTGGCGATCTGAATAGCAAACACGCCCGTGCCGCTGCTGCCTCCTAGAATCAGCACGCGCTGGCCCTTTTGTAGTTTACCGTACTTTACCAGCGCCTGCCAGCTCGTCTGGCCAGCAAGAGGCACACCTGCTGCCTCATTCCACGACATGTTGCTGGGCTTGGGTGCCACAAACTTGGTCTCAATGTTGATGTATTCGGCGAAGGTGCCGAAGCTCATGAAGCCGGGCATGGCGAAGATCTCGTCACCGACCTTGTAGTCCTTGACGTCACTGCCGACTTCTACTACCTTGCCGGCCATGTCGAAACCCACGCCGAAGGGATTCTCAGCAGTGGGGGCGTGAGGCAGAATGTGCGGACCGTACTTGACTAGCTTGTAGTCCACAGGGTTCACGGCGGCGCTGAAGATCTTGACACGCAGCTCATCGGCCTTCAGTGGCTTCTGGACGGCGTTCGCGTTGAATTTGATCTCCTCCAGCGCGTCGCCGAACTTGGAGTACTCGTAGGCCTTGAAGGTGGCGGGGATGGCAGACATGATGCTTGGGGTTGGTGTTGGGATCTTAGAGACTTGTGGGCTTGAGATCTTTTTGAGGAATGAGAGACTGTAGCAACGGTGGCATCCGTTACGGTGCAGCAGAGACTGGCACGGCACCAGAATGACGCTGTGTAAGCAATATAGTTCAGGTAATCTGCGATCACGTGGACAGAGTGGCACTGTATTTCACCCTTGACGGAACCTAGAAAGATCAGATTTAGGATTCACTATTGTTTTTACAGTAAGAAAACACATGTCTTTTTTTTTGTTTGAAGAAATAGGATTCTGTATCTGGATTTTCTAGGTGATGATGAAAACATAGGTTGCTGCGTCAACCTATAAGTGCGCGCAATCTCCGTCGCAGATGACGGGAAACCTACAGAAGAGTCGTACATGTACGTGCACCACAATGTTCATTCTCCAAACCGAGTTCTCGACACCAACCGCAACAATCCGCATCCAAGCAATCACCAACCATGGCTGCCATCCCCGCTACCTTCAAGGCCTACGAGTACCAGCACTTCGGTGACTTCCTTGAGCAGATCAAGTTTAACCCGGCCGCCGAGCAGAAGCCCGTGCAGCCCAACGAGGTGAAGATCAAGATCTTCAGTGCGTCGCTCAACCCTATCGACTACAAGATCGGACTTTACGCGTCCATGATCCTGTCCACCATGGCGTCACCCGAACACCCGTACCGCGTGGGCCACGACCTGTCTGGCAAGGTCGTGGAAGTCGGCAGTGACGTGAAGGACTACAAGGTGGGCGACGAGGTGTTCGCCATGCCGTGGTTCGATGCCACCGGAACATTCGCCGAGTACATCAACGTGGACACGAAGCGCGTGGCGCACAAGCCGAGCAACATGACGTTCAACGAGGCCGCAGGTGTGCCATTGGCGGGCCAGACGAGCTGGCAGGCGCTGGTGACGTACGGCAAACTGCAGAAGGGTCAGCGTGTGCTCATCTTGGGTGGCAGCAGCGGCACGGGTCTGTTCGCCATCCAGATCGCCAAGGCGCTTGGCGCGGAGGTCGTGGCTACATGCAGTCACCGCAATGTGGAGCTCGTCAAGTCGCTGGGTGCCGACCAAGTCATCGACTACATGAGTGCCAAGTGGAGTGAGGTGCTGGCCGAACACTCGGTGGACCTCATCTACGACTGTGGCGTGGAGTCCCAGTCGTGGAATGACGCCGCACAGAAGGTGCTCAAGGAACAGACCGGTATCTTCGTGACGATCGGCGTGATCGACATGCCGATCGAGTCTCCTATCGGTGCCACGCAGAACCAGATCTTCAACGCACCTTGCACGGAGTATCTACTGGAGCTCAAGAAGTTGATCGAAGCTGGCCAGGTGAAGACCGTCATTGACTCGGTGCACCCGTTGGAGAACCTGGTGGAGGCCATGAAGATCTGTATGTCACACCGCGCGAAGGGCAAGATCATCATTGAGGTGGCCAAGGAGTAAAGTGGAATAGCTTATGTTTAGAGAGACAATTCGTATCAAAGATAATGTAGATATACACGCCACCGAAAGGGATCTAGTGCCCTATGCGAAGCACAATCTTGCCACACACGTTCTTCGTCTTCAGTTTTTCCAACGCCGGCAGAAGCTGGTCGAACGCGTACACCGAGTCGATCACGGGCTTCAGCGCACCCGAAAACACAAAGCCTGACAGTTCCTGCAACTGCGCACCGCTCGCGTGCACCATGATCTCGCCAATGCACTTGGCGCCGAACTTGGCTGGACGGGGCTGCATCATGGGGTTGATGGTCACAAACCGCCCCGTGTCCTTCTTGAGCACGACCTGGGCATCGCGGTTCCACGCCTTGTGCTCCACGCCGCAGTCGTATACCACGTCGATAGAGTGCTCGTCCACGACGTCGACCCAGCTCTGTTTGGACGTGTCGATGACTTTTTCAGCGCCGAGTGACTGCACGACAAGGTAGTCCTCACAGCCTCTGACCGTGGCAATCACGTGCGCACCCATGGCACGTGCTAACTGGATGGCTGCCATGCCCGTCCCGGTGGATCCACCCAGGATGAGCACGCGCTCACCCGCCTTAAGGTTGGCGTGCTCACACAGCGCCTGATAGCTGGTGAGCGTGGCGTACGGGATGCTGGCGGCCTCCTCGAAGGTGATGATGGAGGGCTTGTGTGCCACGAACTGCTCGTCGACCGCTACAAACTCGGCGAACGTGCCGAAATTGGAGTACGGCGCCATGGCGAAGACGGCGTCGCCCACCTTGAACTGATGCGTATCGGCACCGGTCTCGACGACGATCCCGGCGACGTCGAACCCCATGCCAAAGGGTTTGTCAGCGGAGGGTTGACGTCCGGTGACGGCACGTCCGAAGTCTTGCATGATCTTCTGGTCAGCGGGGTTGAGTGCCGCACTGTGGATCTTAATGCGAAGCTGCGTGGGCTCGAGCGGAGTCATCGGGACGTCCTTGGAGAGAAAGAGTTCGGTACCTGGAGCACCATAGCTCTTGTATTGATAAGCGCGGTATGTGGCAGGCAAATTGGTCATCTTGCCTTCAGCTTTGGTGCAGTGGGCTGCGCTGGCGATAACTGCCATATTGACGCCTTGAACAACAGTCATTATCGAATGGCGCGGTTGCTGTAGCTTGACGTGAGTTTTTGAAGAATGAGCGAACGACAGCATCGCAAAAAACCATGGATCATCTTGGCTGCTTGGTCTTCGCTGAAAAGTACGCCAATTCTGAGCAATCGATGACGCTTTCGCTTCTGCTGCAAAGATAAGCTGCATGTCTACGTCCCTGTCACTACCAATTCCAGTATCGTAACGTTCTCGCCATAAATCCAGCTTGGCAAAGCCACCAGTACCAGAGACGGAGGTCATGCATCGAGAACGTGGAGGCACGACCGGTTAAGATTCTCTGATCTTACAGAGACGCCAAACTGAAGTTTTTCTGCTTGGTCTTGAGTCACCGCTTTTCATTGGCTGCGACGACAACGCGTTAGTGATAGAGACACGAACGCCTGCACGAAGCAGAAATGTATGACGACAGTGAACATCTTGTTTGGTATCCTATGCGAAGTTGTGTCAAGGAACCAAATGTTGAAGAAGAAAAGCAAGCTGGAATGGTAGTAGGAATTGGTAACTATTGTGAGTCAACGGAGCGCGTCTCAGCACCAGCATCATCACTGGATCGAAAAACTTTAGCTTCTTTTGTTTGCACCAAGCGAACGATAGAGCTTACTAACGTTATGGCGAGCAGCCAAGGAGCTACAGAGGTATTCTATCGCGTAAGGAGATATCAATCCGCAGCGATCGATGTGCTTGGTGATAAAACTAGAAACAGTATCATTCAGTGGGGGACTGGCGACATGCATGCTTGCTTGCATGGATGCATCACGCTCGCGCAGTGAGAGTGGCCGATGCAATTGTTCGTTGGTGCTCCTGTTCTCTGTTTCATGCTTTTTTTTCTTCTTTGGCAGTAGCTTCTCAAAGTTTGAGAGGTTTGGAGCTCAAATCTGCACGGCCCTTTTCATCGGGGTAGACACTTCGTGTTGCGTTCATCACTGGAATTGTAGCCGGACTACTAGCTCATATAACCCGGTTAGAATCACTAGTCACGATGAATCGAATACGAACTGGTAATACACGAGTGCAGTCACTCTAGGTTCCAGGGAGCAAGATACGCATGCACATTTTTACGGCACTTCAAATTATACAGTACAATGTACTGTAAAATTGGAGTGCCGTAAAAATGTGCTTGCTTGACGATCATGCGTGGCACAGGCTTTATTTTCTATCAAGTGAATCTTTTCGTGTGCACAAGGTTCGCATCCAATATACAGTCTGGTGCAAAATTATAGCAGCACCCGAGGTTCTTGAGAGTGACAACGACTGAATTGTTTCTGTATGAGGCTGTTGAGGCTTTTGAGGCCTGTGTGATGAAAGGGAACGATAGCGGAAAATTCGACTTGTAATGGTTAATACTTATCGAGCAACTACCAGAAGTCGTTTTGGCATCTGGCGCAAAATTATAGCCGCACCAGACTATTAGCTGATTTTCTCAAAACTACTTAGTCAATTTTTGTAATTATTGACAGTATGAAATACAGAGGCACCCTAGGAGTCATTTGGCGCCATTTCGTGTGACGGGGTCACACAGCACTTTGTGCAGAGGAAGTTTATTTCCTCTAGAGT
>NW_008634126.1:570681-579894 GCF_000247585.1 Phytophthora nicotianae INRA-310 | reverse complement strand
CAAGACCCCGAACTCTTTTCTAAGCGTGTAGGTGGCGGGGGAAGCGTCATGATTTGGGCCGGCGTTAGCTGGCACGGGAAAACGGAGCTTGTGGTGTTGGAGGGGCGGCAAAACTCTGACGCTTACACACAGACGCTTGGTGGTAGTCTGCTTCCCTATCTCGAAAACCTTCACGCCGGACAGGGCGTGTTGAGACCTATTTTCCAGCATGATAATGCTTCCATGCACTCAGCACGCCGGACCCAGGACTTCCTTCGGGATGAAGAGGTGTCTACCATGGTATGGCCAGCTAAAAGTCCCGATTTGAACATTATAGAGAACGTTTGGGGTGTGCTAGCCCGCCGAGTATACGCCGGAGGGCGTCAATTTGACACAGCATCTGAGTTGAAGCAACGTATCCAGAAATGCTGGAAAGAAATCCCTCAGGATTACATTCGAACGCTTGTCAAGAGCATGCCAACGCGGATTGTTCAAGTAGTGCTGCGTCGAAGGGCCCCTATTGACTACTAGTTTGAAGTGAAGGTAGTGCGGCTATAATTTTGCACCAGTCCAAAAAAAGCTTTTTTTCGTGTATCTTCAGAATGCAACTTTCTTCTGCAAAATTCAGCGGCATATTACTGTATACCATCATACACGTTAGAACAAAGACCATAAACAACTCCGAAAATAACTTCTTCATCTCAATCTATAAAATTTTCGGGTGCGGCTATAATTTTGCACCAGACTGTAGGCCTCCATTTCTACAGATGAACAAACAACCGTGGGCTCGGACGGAGTCATGGCGACGTCTTATCGTGACGGCCCCAATCATCGGCTTCACAAGAACCCCCCCCCTCTCCCCACTGTCTATCACAGCTACTAGCTTCGGCACATTAAATCCCGAGAACCACCTCTCTAACGACGTCGCCATGACTTCGTTCGAGCCCACGCACTTACACAACAAGACGCAGTGCGCAGGCCTCCCCACTTGAGCATATAATTTTAAAAACATTATCGTATTCACAAGGGAATTATTATTCAGAGGAATCACCTATATTTTGGCATTTTTATATATTACCTATATTTTGGCATTTTTTGCCATTTTTGTGAAAAATTATAGTATCACTCTCTACCAACCATAAAGGTCTGGCTGAGAATCCGTGGTTCTCTTGAACTTGTTGCTAGCTCCACACTTCTCTCACTTGCGCATTTGCTCTATTCAGCACTCTTCTAAAGCCCCTTAACTCCAACAACGCCCACCATGAAGTTTTTAAACAAGGATCTCTATTCTTTGCTCTTCACTGAGCTCGCACCTAACCAGGCCCGCTGCAACACCTGTCAAAAGGTATACAAGAGCGGTAATGGCTACACTAAGCAAGTTTATCGTCTCCTGAAGCGTCATCCTGACTACCAAGAGCTAGCTGTGGCTGCCTACCGCAAGGGCAACCGCTTTGGGCTCACGCTGCCAGACCAGCGGACTAGTGACGTGTTCCGCTAGATTGAGTGGTGCGTCATGGACCGCATGCCCGTGAGTTTCTGCGAGCGTCCTCTCGTTCGTAAGAACGCCAAGATGGAGCCGATTTCGGGTGCGACGCTGCTGAAGTACATTGATCTTCTCTATACCTACGTCCCAGACGACATTGCTCTCAAGATTCCTGAGAAGCTTGGGGTGGTCTAGTGGTGGCCGCCACTTCATCGCCACCATGGCGGTTTTTGATGACCCAGCGGTCTTGCAACTAAAGGAGCGAAATCCTAACTACGACGAGAGCATTCAGTGCATTACACGCCACTTCGTGCAACTGGTATTCTGTCCCTTTGGAGACGAAGAAGACTAAAGAGCTCAGAGTCTGTTTGACCTCATAGCGGACACGCTGTCCACCTTCAACAGACCATGGGAATCGGTCCTCTTCATGATTGGCGATAATTGTTCGGTGAATCAGGCGATTGGTCGAAAATTGGATGTACTGCCTTTTATTGGTTGTGCTAGTCACCGTTTTCAGCTGGCTGTGAATGACGTTTTGGCCAATGAAGAGACGCTATTGGCCAAAATACATGCACTGATGAAACATTTGAGCACTATCAAGTGTCGAGCTGTGTTAAGAAAGGTTACGCCGCTGGCGCCTGCTGTGCGCAACGCGACGCGTTGGTCAAGCGTGTTCAGCATGGTGGATCACTACACTAAGCCACATCGCGCACTGCAACCAATGGACCACGCGACAATCTCTACGCATGGTATCGCGCTCTTCATGCTATCGGAGAGAGAGACTGCCCAAGCGACGGAGCTGCTGTCGACGCTGTACGACTTCCAGGAAGTCACGAAGGCTTTGCAGGACCTCACATTGACGCTAATAAGGGTACGGCGCGCTTTTGACTGGGTCTCGCGCCAATAACCGGCAATGAAGGGAATATTGACGTCTGATTCTGCGGTAGTTAACTACCCAGCGATGAAGACTGGCATCACCAAGATCATTATTGGGGGTAGTCTGTCCTCGCGCGAGCAGGATGCCTGCAAAGGTTTTAAGGACTCACCTGCTGCGCCATCAACTGAAGAGACGACATGCTCGTTTCGGGGCCCGTCTTTCAGAAAGCGACGCCAGCGCGTGCTACGTACATGTCTGTGTCGTGGATACCTCCTACGTCTAATGAGTGCGATAGATTTTTCTCTCAGGCGAAGCTGTTGTACACGGATATGCGTAAAAGCGTGGATGTAAACACGCTGGAAGTGCTGATGCTTCTTTTCTACAATTGAGATGCGTGGGATTAGGTAGTGTTCAAGCGATTCGGCGCAAAATGCGTAACTAGAGACTGCGTAATTGAATGATTATTTCATTGCTTTGTTAGGACTAAATACATTGGCATTGCATATTGAGGAGCCTTGATAGTGCGGCTCTAAGCTCCCTGATCAGAAGATAACGCAACTTCGGAATCGCCGTCACCGGACGTCAACCCTCCGCTGGCAAACTTTTTGACATGGGGTTCGACGTCGTCGGAGCCGTTATCGAGACCGGCGCCGATACGCATCAGTTCAAGGTGGGCGACACCGTCTTCGCCATGGCGCCGTATTCCAATTTCGGCACGTTCGCCGAGTTTGTAGCAATCTACGAACAATTAGGGCACACAAGCCCGCCATCATCACCTTCGAGGAGGTCGCCAGCGTTCCGTGCACCAGATATATGTTCAGCATCAGGCGCTACATATGTGAGCACGCTAACCTCCAGTTTTTATGCAAAACCTTGCTTCCAAATACTCTTGAGTGGGCCGGATTGCCAATTAGGGGCCGGACGTTTGGCCAATGAAAGACTCTAGTATTGTATTTAGTAGTTTTGATTGGTCAGTTATAAGGTACCATATAAATGACAAGGCCAAATCTCTTGTTGACATCAAGTTTATTGAAGCGGCCCCTAATTGGCAGACCATCATTCTTGATATATATTTTTTAATCAGATCTATTGTGTTTTATGCATTAGCTAGATGTTTAAGAAAAATGACAAAATGATTGGTATCCTTGGTGCCGGTTTGTTTGTCTTAGAACAAAACATACAAGTAAAACTGGAAAGACTGTTTCAAACGGCCACGAATTGGCATTTTCCCTTATGCAAAGCTCTATCGTCAAATTAAATATTTGTCACTTCTAACTTACTCTTGCTAACAATATCCTGCAGTTATAGAATCGCTACTTAAACCTTTCCGTGATGCATGTTCCTCCATCGACAATCAAGTCACAGTGCACTGGTTTGAACGTTGGTGCCTATTAACAATATTGTTCAGTTCGCACTGTAATACTGTACATGCAGAAAAGAATAACTTACTTAAAAATGTAAAACAGACACACAAAAAGGCACAAAACTTGCATCGCAATGATCACGCTGCACCATCGCCGGAGGCGATGGATCTCACTCAAAGTGAGTACTTATTTATTATTAGAGCTAATGTGGTAATACTGCCTAACCAGCAGTATCACAAGCGCAATCCAGATCGACCGGTACGCAATCTGATTTGAGCATATGGCCGAGAGAATACGATGCAACGCCACTTTACTCAACAACTGGCTGCTGCAATGTGAAAATTGCGTATGCATTACACCCTCCGCCGCAGCCTGTACTCTCCCGGTTAGTCAGTGAAGTCCAATAAAGTAGCCTCATTTCCGATTTAACCGAGTGAAGGGACTGTCGCCATGGCTCCGTCAAGAAATCGCACAGTACGCACACAAGATGACGAAGATGAGGATGCTCGCTCGCGTTGGGACGCGTTATTTGTAGCCGAGGATGTTAGGTCTCGAGCTCTGAATAGGATCGAGATTGCAGCAGACCGAGACGACGATTCTGACGCTGAGTTTTCGACCGCTTCTCCCGTGTATGACCGCTGTCTACGCGTACAAGGTCCCGATCGTGTGCTTAGAATGTGCAACTTCGCACCCATTGAGTTTGAACGGCTATGGGAGCTTTTGGAAGATCATGTCTTATCTAAATGGGGCGTGGGAAGAGGCAAGAAGTGCAAGACATCCCCAAAGGACGTGCTTTTCATGATGCTAGCTGCGCTGAAGCATTGTGGAAACTGGGAAACAGTGTCATCAATGTTTGACATGGATGCCTCGGCATTTCAAAAGATGATAAAGAAGTACATCGACATGTACGAACCCTTCTTGTACACGCACCTAGTCAAAGGGCATGAGGCGCAACTGACGTCACGTTCCAACTCGCCGTTCGCCCCACTGGAAACTTTCACGAGGTGATGAAGTATTTCAGCGGAAAACACAGACTATACGGTCATAAAGTAGAGGTTTCAGTGCTCCCTACAGGCGTGGCAATTAATTGCACTGCGTTCGAGCCTGGCGCGGTATCTGACATTACCATGTTCAACGGGAACGCTGAATTCCACAGGTCAGCGTTGCGAAAGCAACAAGATGAAGGAACTCTCTACGATGACGGCCCTGGTGTCGACAAGTTCGAAGAATTTTAGGGTGTTTTGGTTGACAAGGGGTATCAAGGTCTGGGAGACGAGTATCGAACTATACAGCCCAAAAAGAAAGCCAAAGGTCAACGGACGCTTTCCCCAAGCGAGCGAGATGAAAACGATAAGATCGCACACGACCGAGTTATCGTCGAGAACTTTTCGGGAGAATGAAGACATGTTGGGGGGTTATTTCGCATCAGTGGGCCTGGGACAGAGGATCTTACAACCGATTCTTCAGGCTTTGTGTGGCTCTGACGAACTACAGTGTACGGTGCGCCCCCTTACGTCGTGAGGAAGGAGAATTTCATTTGCGCCATGATGCTCGGCTTGTAGAGATAGGTGAGGAAATTGAAGCAGCGAAAAAAAGAAAACGTGAAGAGTACAGGGACAACCAAAGAGCACGTTTGCAGCTAAGCACTCGAAATGCCCCTCGACGCAGAACACACTCTCACCAAAGTCACGATCGAAGATCTAGCGTCAGCACAAGTCAAGTTGGATCACCGAGCAGCACTGTGTACGGTAGCCCATAATTTTCTAGGACTTCGGTGTTTACCACATTTCGATGCATCTGGTGTACATGGATTTCGTCGTGTAGATTAGGACTTTGCTGAGTTCAAAGTCATCTGCTTATTGAGTTACATCTGTAACAGGTGATGCAGAAGTTACTTTCAAATATATAGGCTACTCAGTAGTTGATTTTAGGCTCTATTACTTATTAAGTATTTGACAGCAGGGACTGCTGTTTGACAGGGCAGTTGTTCAAGATGGATTTGGCGAACTTCGCCAGGCGAAGTCGTTCATTCGACCGGTGCTTCCAGTCTCTGGCAAGACGAGAGACTCAGCTCAACCATATCGATTCATCAATATATGTTTTGCATCCTGTGCTGTTGGATAGTTTGCAGTACGCAGCGGCCAGTTATGGTGAGCAAGCGCTACGAACAGCGCACGTAGTAAACAACAGCCTGATCCGTCTCCTGTTTGCCATTCTTCCGTTCCACTGCAGCAGACGATCTCGGCATCTGGTTCCATCCACGATAACCCCAAATGCTTTGTCGGTCACTCGGTCCCGGGCATACAAACTCCAACTGTTTGAGAACGAACACAATAGACACGATCCGTTTCTTCCACTTGTTGACAGAACAAGTGACATCGTGCCACGATGATCGTGGTGCACGTGCAAGTCCTGCGTGATTCCCGCTGGTTTCGTCATCGCTTTGCGCTGTACGGTGTGGCTTGTTGCTGCCCAGACTGGCCCGCACTTCCTTTACGAGATCGCTCATTCTCCATTCCGCGCTCCACAGGACGCAGTTCGTTTCACTCGTCGTATACTGCTCGCAATGGTCCAGATCTTGCGTTCGATCGCTGCAGTGGCATCTCTTGCTCTGAGCATGTATGCGATCAACGCTGTTGCCGAAGAGTTGTGCTCCATTGCCCCCTTATCGTACGCCACAGCCAAGACGGACTACCCTGACGTCGCGTTCGCCATCAGTGCCGTGGAAGAGTATTCCATTGCTGCCTGGTACACGGATCGCCTATCGACAACCGACAGAGCTAAGATGCTCAAAGAGATCACTACTAAGTGCTCGGAAGACTCACGGATGACTATCGTTGTCTATGGTATTCCGAACAAGGACTGTAACGCCGGATACTCGTCTGGAGGTGCCGTCTCCAATACCGCCGATTACAAGGCCTTCCTGTCGGATCTGACAACCGCTGTCGGTGACCGGAAGGTCCTCTATGTTGTGGAGCCGGATGCCCTTGGTCTTCTCGCCGAAGACGGTGGCTGTGGCTCCAAGGCTGGATACCTCGAAAACCTCAAAGTGGCTATTAAGGCCCTTTCCGCGAACGCCAACGCCGAGCTGTACGTGGATGTTGGCTACTGGACTCTTGAGTACGAGGGGCAGCGCTCGAAGGTGGTGACTATCATGAAGGAGCTTGCTGCGTCTGGCACTCTCAAGGGTATCGCTATCAACACGTCCAACTACCGTTCTACCTCTCAAATCTCCGAGCTGTGCTCCAACTTCCAAACTGCCATAGGATCGAAGGATATGGCTTGCATTGCTGATACCAGCCGAAACTATGTGTACGTTCTGCTCTGCCAATGATATACCTGTATCACGCACTTACCATTGCATTTTGTTCTTACAAAACAGAGCGCCTACAACTACGGACTGGTGCAACGTCCTCGCGGCAGGTATCGGAGCTCCGCCCACGTCGGAGACCAACGTCTCGAATTTGGACTATTTTATGTGGATCAAGCCGCCCGGAGAGAGCGATGGCACGTGCAACGGTGGACCTGACGCCGGTAAATTCTTCGAGACGGGTTTCCAGAAGCTGTGGGACCAGGGCTACTTCGTCAACAAGCTCGGTATGAACACTATCGCAGAGGGTGGCACCGACACCACGTCCTCTCAGACTCAGACGACGGCGTCCCAGACTACGGACAGCAGTGGTTCTGAGCAGACGACGGATGCCAGCGCCTCCCAGACGACGGACGCCAGCGCCTCCCAGACGACGGACACGACGTCTTCCGGGATGACTGATGGTAGCGAGGCCCAGACTACGGACGATACCGCCTCCCAGGATACTCAGGACGCTGGTAGCGCCACGGATGAGCCCGACACTACGTCGCCCAACGTCACCGGAAGTAGCGAGTCTCAGGATACTGGAAGCAGCGTACCTGAGACCACCGAGACCACGGAGACTAACACTGCCCCACCGACGGAGACACCGACTGTGACGCCTGAGGCTCCTGTTGCCCAAACTAGCAACTGCAAGGTGAGGCGCCGTGTCCGCAAACTCTAAACTTTTGATTTGAGCTTCGTCGTGCATGTAGTCAAGGGCTCCTTGTCGTCTCGTATATTTGTACAGCATCCGCGAAAATGCTACAGTTCTTGTCTCCGATTTCATATCCGAAGTTGTGGTGGTTGTTAAATTTCGTGAAATGAGTAAATTCAAAGGAATTACTGAATGAATTACTCATTGCACGAAATCCTTAAGTTGTCATCACTACATGTTCGGATTCCAAAGTGACTCAGCGGAAGTCACCTTGTTGGGACACGGCATCATTGATGTCGTGACGCTGTATCACTTCTATGATAAGGGCCAAAGTCAACATTTTCGAGAATCTTGGATAGCCTATGGATAGTGGGAGTTCGTGTCGCGATCCAGATTACCACGTTTGGCCGTGACGTGTACATTGTAGTGCTCGCAATATGAAGTCGTTGGATCTTCGACTGCACCGTGCACCTGACTCATGGAAGCTGCGTATTATTGAACTAATAGCCACGGATATTATTAATTTACTTGTGAGGTACACTGAGTATATTAATGAACTAATAGACACGGGCACTACTAACTTATTTCTGCTTCGATGTCAGGCGCACGGTGCAGTCGAAGATCCCTACAATCTACACATCACGGTCAAATGTGGTAATCTGGATCGCGACACGAATTCCCATTAACTTTTTATTAAACTCGCGGATCACCACGTAATGCATTTTGATCGGCGAACGCATACTGAAATCTTCCGTGCGAAAGATTTAAAAGTCTAACCTTATTGAGGCGGTCTAAGTGAGCATCAGCTTTCACAAATAGATGACAGAGGCTACCTATGAGCTGTTGAGACTGAGCAGGTTTTTTAATCATCGATATCTCGTTGCGGATTTATAACCAGAGCCCAAATGTTGGCACAAAATCGCCAAGCAGCAGGCCACCCACGACTGAGTCTTTTACTTTGCTCTTGATAGTGATGCATTGCACCGTTTCAGCGGCTTGTACGCAAGATTTCCCCTCAGAGTTTGCACGTCAGATGATCTTGTGCACAATATGCGTACCGTAATCTCAGGGCTCTTTCAACAGAGTGATTGGCCAAAAGGACTGGTAACAATTAGCGATACTTAACACCAGTATTACGGTACACGTGATCTTAGTTAGTTGAATGGTTTTCAGGATAGTTATAGTACGTGATCTTCCGTGTCGTTGAATGGTTTTGTGCCAAATGCCATCGCTTGCCAATCACGACAATACCACCTCTTCACAGTCTTGATTCCAAACAGTGTTGTTCGAACACCAACAGGTCGATCGGCCATTCTTCAATTTGCCTTGCGCCTAATAACTGATCAAGCAACAACCGTTGTTGAACTCGAATCCCCACTCTGTAAGATATTCATCGGCACGAGTTCAGGCTTGATCGCCGCTGCTACCGGGCTGGCACTAGCGATGGCATCCAACATCGTCTCAGCCGAAGAGCTATGCTCGATAGTACCAACTTCGTACACT
>NW_008634126.1:568393-569766 GCF_000247585.1 Phytophthora nicotianae INRA-310 | reverse complement strand
GTCGTAACCCAACAGAGCAATCAGACCTCGGCAGGCAGTAGTGTAGATCAAATTTCCCCCGTTGACCAAGAAGTGTCTGGTGTGGGCACTGTTGCCCCAGCTCAACTCTAGCTCTTAGCGAGGCAAGGTTACCTACGACGGTCGCTGAAGGAACGAAGTGCGAGGTGAAATTCTGTAGACATTAAATGGAATTGTGCTGCAGTATAAATGTTCGTGTTCAACTACGGAATCAAAGGAGCAATATTGTGCATAACGTATTCTCTGAAATTTATGTTATTATAAAACGACTAAATCGGTGTATGTTTGTAGTTTAATTAACGTATTTTTACTTTTTGGATAGTAGTTCGACGTAGCACTGTACTACGTATTTTTCTAATAAAATACCAAGTTAAAGAGAACTCATTAAAATAGGAAATAAATAAAGAACGTGGGAACAGACGCATAAAGGTTTTTCTACTCCAATTATAACTGAAGCCTCCTATTGAAAAGAGTCGAAGCAACTTTTCTTGGAATCCCCAGAAATCCTATGGATACCGAGGAGTTCGTGCCGAGATTCAAATTGCCACGTCAATGTCAATTCGCGTGTAATAGTAGTGCTCGCAGTAGTGAAGTCGTCGTCGGATCTCCCACACCACCATGGAGCCTGACTCGTTGAAGGAGTGTATTATTAATACAAGTATTGTACTAATCCCGCGGCCTCGTTCCGGATTAAAGAACCAAAGCTCAAGCGTCTGCATAAGGTCACTAAACCTATTTGAAAAAACTCTCGCTGCATGGACTAAAATTTGGCAGTTTGATCACCCAAATTAGATCTACGTCTGCTGGACGTGCAGGTGCCCAACAGTAACGATGTGCACTCAATGCTCCACGATCTATCTAAAGCCTGAGCGGACAAGTTACAAGCAACTGATAATGCAGTTGCAAATGGGATAATTTCTCTGCGTGATAACAAGACCGGGCATTCGTGCCTGCTCGAAAGATCAGCTGGTATTTGCTTGATTCGGCTCCAAAACAGGATGCAGGCGTCGTGACTTGCCTCGACAGCCATCTGAGTTTGCACAATATTCGTACGCGTGGTCTTATCCTATGGTTTTATGCAGGATTCTTATTGCCAAATGTCCTTGGTAGAGAGTCGCTCGTGTCTTGACCTCGACAATACCACCTGCAATCACCCTTCACAGTCTTGTTCCCAAGCGCCGTCGTTCGAACACCAACAGGTCGATCGGCCATTCTTCAATTTGCCTGACCAAGCTACACCCCGTGCTGTATTCGAAGACCCTATCAGCACCATGTTCCTCGGTTCGAGTTCGCGCTTGATCGCCGCTGCTACCGGGCTGGCACTAGCGATGGCATCCAACATCGTCTCAGCCGAA
>NW_008634126.1:544959-567428 GCF_000247585.1 Phytophthora nicotianae INRA-310 | reverse complement strand
GTCGTAACCCAACAGAGCAATCAGACCTCGGCAGGCAGTAGTGTAGATCAAATTTCCCCCGTTGACCAAGAAGTGTCTGGTGTGGGCACTGTTGCTCCACAGGATACCGACTCGTACCAAACTCCAACGACTACAACTGCTCCCGCTGGCTCTGGCGCCAGTCAGAGCTATACAATCACTCCAACTGCAACTCAGGCACCAACGCAGCAACCGACTCAGGCACCAACTCAGCAACCGACCGAGTCACCCGCTGAAGGTACGAAGTGCAAAGTAAAACTCCGTCGACACTAGCTGTTAGGCGGATAGCATATCTTTTGTACGATGCAGTAATCTTGTGAATAGTAACCAAACGTCATGCACGTAAAGATCAAGCCCACTCCATCAATCGTGCATTCCTACCTAGAATCTACTAGCACCTGGATATGGAGTGTGCAAGCCGTAAAAACGCTCTGTTGCACTCAACCCGGTCGCTCCTGCGATGTCAGCCATTCGCGAAAGATACCGTTGCCGTGATGTGGAAGTTGTCGAGTGCAGTTGTGGCGTCGTCGAGTCAAGATGACGGCTTTTTTTTTTCGCACTGTCCAACAGATAAAGTCCAGATCCTTGAAGCGCTCACCGAAATGCCTGCAAAGATCGCAAGGTGTCAAGCAAGTCGCCGTGACTACCGTGGCATGCGACTTATCCAAAGTTTCCGCACTCCTCGTCAACGCACTGCCGTCGCAGCGAAGCAATCCACAGGTTTCGATAGCATCGGATTCGAGGCCGGAGCGCTTGGCATTTAGGAACATAGCAATGCTCATATCGCCAGCAGCAAACTGCTCCACCATCGTTAGCGTTTGCAGGCACCTCATCGCCATCTGACAGAGGATGTGGCGCTAAGAACCGATGGTTGTGAAGCTGACCGTGTTGAGTCAATTGAGTCAAGTGTGACCGGCCACTGTTTTCGCGCCGTCTGTCGCGACGGCACGAAAATCAGACGAACGCCTGCATCTTGGTGGCGGCTGGAGTCCCGCAGGACGGACTTGCACGCTCTTCCCTTTCGGACAGTGCTGACCGGATGGCGCTGACGCCAAAGGTGCTTTCAAAGCGTGCTAGAGTACGATATCTGCAGATCCACCACCTCCCGATCAGCCTCATCACGGTGCATCTCTGGCAGCATAAGACGCATGGCCGTCCGCCCTGCTCAACGTGCTTCGGCTAGCAGCATTTGTCCATTCTGCAATTTGCCTCGAGCAGCTCAATTGGCAGCCTACAGAAGCTTTCAAAATGGTCAAGATCTTCCGCACACCGCTCGCAATGGCTGCGCTGGCCTGGAGTTGTTACCATGGCGCGACCACAGCTGAAGATCTGTGCTCCATCGCTCCGTCCTCCTACTCGGGAGCCAAGACGACGTATCCGCAGCTCGCGACTGCACTGGAGACGATGGAGCAGTATTCCATTGCTGCCTGGTACACGGATCGACTGTCCGACTCGGACAGGTCTACTATGCTGTCCAGCCTCACAAGCCAGTGTTCCGAAGACTCTCGAATGACGATCGCAGTGTACGGCATTCCGGACAAGGATTGCAATGCTGGACTCTCGTCGTCCGGAACGGTGCAGAGCACCAGTGACTACGAGTCATTCCTCTCGCAGCTCACCACCGCGGTGGGTGATCGCAAAGTGCTCTACGTTGTAGAGCCCGACGCCGTGGGCCTACTCGCTAACGGAGGTTGCGGTGAATCGGCAGGTTACCTCGATAACCTAAAGATCGCTGTTGCAGCTCTGTCCGCGAACGCGAACGCGGAGTTATACGTTGACGTCGGCTACTGGCTGCTTGCCGACTCGACGAACGCTGCGGCGGTAGCTACTATCGTCAACGAGTTAAGCGCCTCGGGAACGCTCAAAGGCATCACTATTAACACGTCGAACTACCGCTCCAACGATGAATGCACCACGTACTGCAACAACTTTCAAACGGCAATGGGATCAAGTACTATGACGTGTATCATTGATACCAGTAGAAACTACAATGGCTCGCCTACAAGTGACTGGTGCAACGTCAAGACAGCCGGAATCGGCAAGCCGCCTACATCGGAGACGGGTATC
Source organism: Phytophthora nicotianae INRA-310 (assembly GCF_000247585.1). Lineage (NCBI taxonomy): Eukaryota > Oomycota > Peronosporomycetes > Peronosporales > Peronosporaceae > Phytophthora > Phytophthora nicotianae. Next base: position 565,343 of record NW_008634126.1, on the reverse strand, counting down.
TCGAATATCGACTATTTCATGTGGATTAAGCCGCCTGGAGAGAGCGACGGTATCTGCACGGACACGTCGTACTCGGACGAATCGCTGACCGGTGTGACGGCCGGTACCTTCTACGAGGAAGGCTTCCAAATGCTCTGGGATCAAGGATACTTTGTCAACGAGCAGGGCATGGCCACGATTTCTGGTAGCAGCAACAGCAGTACGAGTCAAACAAGCAGCCAAACAGGCACACAAACAACCAGCCAGACCGGCACCCAGACGGCCACTCAGACGGCGGGAAGCAACGCGGACCAAACCTCGTCGGTTGCTCAGGATTATGACAGCACTACCCAATCTGCTGCAGGCACGGTTGCTCCGGCGGACAATGGCTCGTACCTAAGTACTACAACTCCAGTTGCTACGACCGCGACTCCGGCCGTGACTCCGACCCCCACACCAACTGCCACGACAGCGATACCTACTGCGACTAGCTCTACCGGCTCGAACACCTCGCAGACCAGCTCGTGCAAAGTCAAAAGGCGCATGCGCAAGTTGTAGGTAGTGGGTGCGTGTTCCGTGCGCGATTTGTGTGGGTATCTACATGTAATACTTGTTTAGTCTCGTAAATACAATTCTAGATCTACCTGGTGTTGAAGATCCTCATCCTGATGCACTGCTAAAAGTGAATGTGTAACCATGCGCTCATGAATGAATATAACACCGACGAAGACGGCGAGCGAGGCAGACTCGACGCTAAGCCTCACCCGTGCTACCGGTGATCATTAAAACCTGCTCCATCTCGTGAAGCTTCGCCATCTGATGTCGGCGAAGTGCCTCTTTACTGCGTCTCCACTAGAGACGGAGACTCTCCACCTCAAGTCATCGGGAGAAACGGTCGCTAGAATTCGATGCGTTCAGTTATACGACCCTATTTCAGACAGATGAAGAGGAATTTGGAGGAATTAGTGGTGCAGCGACAATGAAAGAGAGCACCGAAGCAAAACATTCGAGAATCCGTCAAGTTTACCGAACCTGAGCGCAACATCGCACATGAACGATAACTATTCGCGTTTCGTCGAACTCGCTGCTTCAGCAGATGGCGCTCAGACAACGAAAGACTCAACTCAACTCGCGCGCGCCAATGGTTGATGCAGCCCCTCAGCGAAGGCGTCAGGCGTCCAGTCCGGACAGATAAGAGCTATACTTGCCACCCGCATATGAAAACCACCAGGAGACGATGCCCGAACAGCACAATTATCGGAATGCTGCTTTGTGCACCGTCTTCTGGTTATATGTGCCTCACCGGTCGAAGTGATCACAGCAATGCTTCATTCTGCATTTCGCCAAGCATCACACAACTGCTCAACTACACGTGAAGCTGCAGCAATATGCACAGCATCCTACACTCGCGCACAGTGGCCACCGCCGTGTCCTGCATGGCACTCGCCTTATCCTCTTCAATCGGTCTCACCAGTGCCGAGGAGCTCTGCTCCATCCCACCGTACTCGTACACGAGAGCCAAGTCGGACCACCCGGAGCTCACGAGTGCCATCGAAACACTGGAAAACTACGCCATCGCTTCGTGGTTCACGGATCGCCAGGGAACCGATGAACGTTCGACCATGCTTTCCAACATGCTCAACCAGTGTTCCGAAGAAACTCGCCTCAGTATCGTAGTCTACGGTATCCCCAACAAGGACTGTGCTGCTGGGTTGTCGTCCGAAGGAAGCGTAAAGAGCACAGACGACTACAAGGCCTTCTTACAGGAGCTCACGGGTGCCATCGGCGACCGTAAGGTACTTTACGTTGTTGAACCGGATGCGTTGGGCCTGTTGGCAGAGGAGGGCGGCTGCGGTGCATCCGCTGGTTATCTAGACAACCTCAAGGTGGCGGTGGAGGCCTTGTCCTCCAACCCCAACGCTGAGCTGTACATTGACATTGGCTACTGGATGTTGGCGTACCCCGACAGCGCGAGCAAGGTGGCTACTGCGATGAAAGAGATTGTTACTTCCGGCCGCGTCAAGGGCGTGACGATCAACACGTCGAACTACCGATCCACCGATGAGTGCACCACATACTGCACGAACTTCCAGACTGCTATGGGCAAAAGCGATATGTCCTGCGTTGTGGACACCTCCAGAAACTACAATGGTTCTCCTACTAGCGACTGGTGCAACGTCCAGACTGCTGGTATCGGCAAACCACCAACGTCGGAGACTGGTGTCTCGAACATCGACTACTTCATGTGGATCAAGCCGCCCGGAGAGAGTGACGGTGAATGCCCCACGGGTGGAACTTCGGCAGGCTCTTTCTACCTGGAGGGCTTCACGCTTCTCTGGGACCAAAGTTATTTTGTGAGCGAACAGGGCATGCCGAAGATAGGCGACGGCCCGAGCACCCCGGCGCCAACAAAATATGAACCAAATTCAAGCGCCGATGACGAAAACCAGAGTGCACCAGATCAGACCACATCGATGCCCACTCACGCCCCGACGACCGACAACTCGAACTGGAATCAGGAACAAACTGTGGGAACCGTTGCTCCAGCCGACACTACTTCGACCGAAGCCCCGTCCACTCCAGAAACAGTTGCTCCATCCACCACAGCGCCTGTCATGGAAACTACGACAGCTCCGTCATACTCTACGACCCCTGCTACGACTGCGCCGTCCACAACAGCGTCGACTGGACAGACGGAAAGCACAACGCAGTCTAACACTATTCCTCCACGTAGTGCCTGCAAGGCAAAAAAGCGTTTGCGCTCGCTGTAACCAGGATGTTTGTCAGTCGAAGTATTGTATCCGTTAATTTGCATTGAAAGTAAGAACAAGTTTTTCGTTTGTTACGCAAGTTTTGGGAAATTGACAAGTTTTTCGGATACGATTTTGTAATATCCAGTTACGCTTGGCTTTCTGGATTCACCTTGATCACCAGCTTTCCACGCGAGTGTCTTCCCTTGAGCTTGGTCAGAGCCGCGTGGAGCTTTTCAAACTCGTACACAGTGTCGATAATGGGGACAATCGTTCCCTCTTCGAGGTACGACGTGATTTCATCCAGCCCCTTCGCCGTCGGGTATACGAGTACTTGGCCAATATTCTTAGCGCCATACTTCGCAGGCTGGACAGGCTCCGTGATCGGCAGCAGCGATACAAAGCGCCCGGTGTTCTGCTTCAGGATCAACTGCGCGTCCGTATTCCACGCGTCAGCCTCCATGCCACAGTCGTAGATCACATCCACCGAGTGTGGATCAAGCTCTTGTCCCCACTTTTGCGTATGGTAGTTAATGACACGATCCGCGCCAAGACCTTTGACAAAGTCGGCATTCTTAGCGCTCGTGGTCGTGATCACACGAGCTCCAATGGCGTGTGCCAACTGAATAGCGAACATGCCCACGGCACTGCTGCCGCCGAGGATGAGCACGCTTTCGCCCTTTTGGAGCTTCGTGTGCTCCACCAGAGCCTGGTAGCTGGTGAGTCCGATCAGCGGGATGCTGGCTGCCTGGTCGAACGTCAAGTTCTTAGGTTTTAGAGCCACTAGATCCTCGTCGAATACCGCGTAGTCAGCCACTGTGCCGCATGCATTGAAAGGAGTCATGGCGTACACCTGGTCGCCCACTTTGAGACGCTTGGACTCGCTACCCACCTCCACGACAATACCGGCGGCGTCGAACCCGATACCGAACGGCTTCTCGGGCGTCGGCACTTTGCCGGTGAAGGCCTCGCCTGCCTGCTCCAACAAGATGTAGTCGATGGGGTTGATGGCAGCGCTAATCACTTTGACACGCACTTGATTAGGCCCGAGCTCTGACCGCTTTACAGACAGACGGAGCTTGAGCTCCTGCTCCTGCGGACCGTAGTGGTCATACTGGTACGCGCGGTACGTCTGAGGAACGGACATTGCCGTCGTCTCTTGTTTAGATGAGATCTCTTTGGGCGACTGCAAATTGAAGAATGAGCTCGCAGCTCGTGCGCCTTATTGGACGATGGCTTGTCCCTTGCTGCGTGCGTATCCCCTGAAGATCTTTTGCGGAAGCTAGAAGAGACCACATTGAAGTATTCCGACTTGCTGCGGATCCGTCCACGCTGTCTTTGATGAGCGTCTATTACTCAACTACTGACGGGGCTACCAACGTCGTTAACTTTCACTACACGTCCATTATTTTCTTGTTAAGCCAACTCGCAGAGGAACTATGCCGCTGAAACGCAGACTGTCTAGAGGATGTTGGAGTCTCTCGCAGGTGTTCTCCTATGAGGACGGAAGTCCACAATCGTCGTCGGCAATGGGGCAAGTGCTGACAGCTCCGGAGTCTTAGCTGCGTTGACCATCTTCTTCTGTCGGCGACGAATGCCCACGATCGCGGCGAGCACTACCACGGCGGCAGCAACGACTGCAATCAAGACGATCATTCCCATCCCCACCGTGGAGGTGCGTGAGCTCTCCGTCGATATCTGCTCGCTATCTGCTGCCTTTGATACGGGAATCGGAGTCAACGGCGGTGCAGGGGTCGACCCTTGTTCGGCCGTCTCAAGGCTAGTTTGAGTCGACTGATAATAATTGGTCTGACCGGCGTTTGACGCAGGCGTGCTATCACTAGTCTTTGATGAGGCTGTGTTAGTCGACGGAGCGGTTGCGTTGTAAAAGGCGACTTCATGATCCTGGTTCTGGCTCGCCGGTGGCGTCTGGGTTGTAGATGCTGAGCCTGTGGAGCTGCGGACCGTGCCGTCAATGACAGGATATCCCTTCTCAGTGACCATAGTGCCCTGATTCCAGAGCGACTGAAACAGCTCGTTAAAGAAAACACCAGCACCAGGACCTTGCATTGAATCAGGTGTACGGCCATCGCACGTGCCGTCGCTGTCTCCGGGCGGTTTGGCCCAAATGAAGTAATCGACGTTGCTGATACCCGTCTGATCGGTGGGGAGTGCTCCAATTCCTGCACTCTTCACGTTGCACCATTCGTTACTCGAAGGTCCACCTGTAGACAAAGGTGGACAATTTAGCTAAGTTCCAGACAGTTTCACTCATGTCAAACCTACCATTTCTATTGCGAGAAGTATCGAAGATACAGTGGAGATCGGTGGAGCCAATTGCACTCTGAAAGTTGCTACACAGTGTCGAGAGCTTGCTGGTTGACTGGTAGTTGGACGTGTTGAGCGAAATACCCTTCACCTTCGAACCAGCAGTCACAAGTTGCTTCACTATGTCGATCACGGCCGTGGAGGTTGCGGGGTACTCGAGAGTCCAGTAGCCTACATCCAGGTAGATCACCGCGTTCTCGTTCTGTGACAGTAGACCGATGGCAGTCTGCAAGTTGGCCAGGTACCCTGCACTGTTGCCACAACCGGTGGTGTCTGCTAACAGTCCGATGGCGTCCGGCTCGAGAATATACAACACCTTTCTGTTGCCGATGGTCGATGTGAGTGTGTTCAAGAATGTCACGTAGTCCGAAGCGGACTGCACGGTGCTACCCACCGCCGATTCCTTGGCAGCGCAGTCCTTGTTGGGCAAGCCGTAAACGACGATACTGATTCGCGAGTCTTCGGGGCACGAGGACACCAGGTTGGCAGCTGTCTGGGCATAGTCTCCGTTATCTTTGCGATCCGAGTACCAGGTCGCTATCCCATATTTCTCCAACGCCTCGATGGCGAATGCCGACGCTGGGTATGCGGTCTTGGCCTTTGTGTAGGTCACCGGTGGTAGGGAACACAATGTATCAGCTTGGACAAGTCTTGTGCCAGCCAAAGCTAACAGGAACGCGGCCGAGCGTAGCATGACCTAAACGAAATGACTAACGCTACGCAACGCTGTAGAACTGTTCGAGCAGCAAAATAGCGAGTGCTTCGAGCACCTGGTTCGTCTGAACTGCAGCACGCATAAAGAAGGTCAAGTGCAGTGGAAGAACGCTGCCACCATCGTGAAATACGATCCTGACCAATCCACGGAGACCCAACATGACCCGCGCCCAGATGGAGGTCGCTGTGTCTGCAGCTGGTTCGCTACAGAATCCCCTCCCAATAAGCGTAGATAATATTCTACACTATTTCAGAGGTGAACTAAGATTACTCGAGTATTTACGAATATAGAGTTAATGGGTGGGAGCAGATATGACAGGGTATATCAAATACGAGCTTTATGTTTTGGAGGGACTTCTGTATCTCGAACTGTACAACAACGCTGTCAACAAGACAGGTTCACGCTTCATTGCGGTCATCGACATCGGCGTAGCATTCTATCTTTTGTTCGTGTGGGCCCTTTGCTACGGCCATGACCAGCATGAACACTACAAAATCCATTCGCCGCTAAACCGTGACTGTCGTAATAATTCAGACGGTTGCTGAGCGTGGCGGTGTCGTCTTGCTTCGCTTTGGTCTACGATTAGTCTTAGCCCAGCTCGGACTTGTGCCGAAGCCAGAAAGTCAGTACTAGATTTCCTGGTTCAGCATTGCCAATTCAACAGAACGCTGCGTAGTCGAAGTGGAAGTGTGAAAATTAAATGCATTGGAATGCTGTCTACCTCGCTGTCGTTATCCGATGCGTCGTAATACAAAACTCGCTACTCGAATTCGAGAACTACGTGCGAGGGAAGCCAACCTTATCCAATTGGGTTAGCCTAGACAAACACACCTCATACAACGTGACATATGTCACGATCCCGAAAGGCATAACCGGCGCCTTACAGGATCGTGCTGCCGCCAGCCGGCGTGCGCTTAATCTCAATGTGGATGTTCTCGCTGTCGCCGGGGGTCTCCAGAGCGGCGTCGGCATCACGCGCCTTCTTGATCTGGGCAGCGGCAACGCCGACAGCAGCCACAGCAGCCACAGTGCCGATGGCGGCCATGGCGATAGTAGGGACGCCGCTGTCGTTGTTGCTCTCATTACCCGACTGGGTGTTAGCCTGCTGAGCGGTCTGCTCGATGTTGTCGCTGCTCGAGTCCTCGGTGGTCGAGGTCGAGTCGGCCTTCGAAGCAGAGCTCTCCACATCGGTTGAGGTGGTAGGAGCAGGGGTCACGACGGGTCCCTTCGTCGACGTCGGTGTCGTAACAGCCGGGGTCGCAGCGGGAGTCGGCGTCGTAGCGGCGGGAGTAGCAGCAGGGCTCTCCGTCTCCTCGACGGGGAAGTTCGGGTTGCAGTCGGTAGCGTGAGATCCCTGCTCAGCCGTTGGCGTGGTAGCAGCCGGGGTCGCGACAGGGGCCTTGGTTCCAGTCGTAGGAACGGAAGGCGTCTCAGGAGCCGGAGTCACGGCAGGGGACTTGGTGCCGGTAGTAGGCACCGAAGGAGTCGAAGGGGTCGACGGGGTCGAAGGGGTCGACGGGGTCGAAGGGGTCGACGGGGTCGAAGGCGTAGTGACAGCCGGGGTGGCAGAAGGAGTCGTCGGCGTCGACGGGGTCGTGACGGCCGGGGTGGTAGCAGGCGTCGTAGGCACTGCCGGGGTAGCCACTGGGGCCTCCATCTCCGGAGCCGGGGTCGTGGCAGCCGGAGTCGCGGCCGGGGATGGAGTCGTAGCGGCCGGAGTCACCGCCGGGGTTGGCGTAGTAGCGGCCGGCGTCACAGCCGGAGCCGTGGTGGCCGGCACCGTAGCGGCAGGGGGCTGGGTGGTGGCCACAGGGGTCGGCGTCGTCACAACAGGCCCCTTGGTCGCCGGCGTGGTGTACGAGTCATCCTGGTTGCCGCTGGTGGTCGGCGTGAACGAGCCACCCTGCTGCAGGGCCAGCGCTTCGTTGGAGAGTACGGCCACCAGCACGGCCGTGCAGACAGCGAACTTACGGAACATCTTTTGCTGTCGGGGTCTTTTTCGAGTCTGCTGGAGCGGAGCGGGGCGCAAGGATCAGCCCCAGTGCGTGGTCTGCAGAGGCGGGTTCGGTAAAAGTGCGGGAAGCGCAGTCTTTGTATGCACAATGGACCTTCTTGCGCGTCACGAGCGACTCAACGCCACGACGGTCGCTCTTCGTAATTGACATGTGGATAAGATCTGGCTCTGAAGCCCACATCCCGAGCTCTGCATGCTGCGCACAGCGCAAGTTGCTGCCAGCAATTGAGTCATGCGCCTCAACGCGACGGATATGAGACGTTGGATAGAGCTGGCTGAATTCCACCGCCGCTGTGGTCCATGTGGCGGGTGTGTGGTGGTGGTCCACCATTACTGGTGGGAGAAAACTCCGTGTTGCTGAGGAGACCTGCATACCATGGTACTTATTACTCTCTCTGTTGCTTCAACTTCCGGCGTTTCTTGGCCGGTACACATGAGCTCTCTGCGCTGGCGTATACTTCGTACACTGACCATCATGGCAACACTTCGGACAACGAACTGGCAGCGCCACGGCGGCGCCATTTTCAAAATTTAGGACCAACTCAAATGAGCCACCCAGCTACTCCGCGTGGGTGGTCGGCACGAGCGAAGGCATATCGCAGCCAAAACTGTCGCCAACCCGACGACAGCTCAATTTCGAATCCAATTTCGCCCCAACGAGCTCACGAGCAAATCTGACGTATCATGCCAAGCGTTTTTCGTACTCAGACTTCCACCGAGAAAAAAAAATAATATTTCCTTTGAGAGCACAGTGCTATCGCGGATTGCTACTGCAATCCATGAGCCCGCAGTAAGGTGTTAGCGCTAACACCAAAACGATAATGGATCTCACATCTGGGTGTGACTGTATGTAGGCAAGCAATCGGACGAGTGCGACGATTCTAATGTAACTGCAGCGATGAAGATGAAAGTTTGTGCAGACAGGCGCTAGTATGTCTCTGCCACCGCAAAGACAGAGAGGTGTTGCTGGCATTTTGCCACGGGTGAACTGCCAGTATTCTGTAATATCCAACTCGTTAGTGGGCTGCTGCAGAGTACAGAGGAAGCGGAGCACCAGCGAAGGTAGCTGTCCATGTCGAATGAGTCAGGTGTAAATTGATCACGCTTTGATTACCACTGTGGATGCATTTATTAGATAAGATATTGTCCACAAATCCGTGCCTGAACCTCGAAAGCTTTTTACTTAACGAGATTGCCATTACTGTATACTCAGCTGAATGCTCGTCAGTGAAGTACGATCAAGGAGAAAGTAGTCAATCCAGTGACAGCCCATGTAGTAGCCGACGTAGGCCACTGCGAAGTACTGCCTGAAGTCTCAGCGTTCGGATCGTAAATGGTATCCATCTGCTGAGTGTTCACAAAGTAGCCCTGGTTCCAGAGCTTAATGAAGTGGTCGTTGAAGAACTCACCAGCAGGGGGTCCCCGCATAGCGTCCGTCGACTGATCCACGCACGTTCCATCGCTGTCTCCAGGAGGCTTTACGTACAGCCAGTAGTCAATGTTATCCAAGTCCGTGACATTGGTGGGCGGCGCCCCAATGCCGGCTTTCCTCACGTTACACCATTCCGAGCTGGAGGCATCCGCAAATTCTTGAAAATTACGAGAACTGTCGATCACGCAGTGCATGTCTGTGGACCCCACCGCCGTCTGGAAGCTCGTACACAGGTCAGCGATCTGCGTAGTGGAGCGATAGTTTGACGTGTTGAGCGCGATACCCTTCACACGACCAGCCTGCGCGAGTTCCTTGACAATCTGGGCCACGATGTACGCCGTATCCGATCGTTCCAGCGTCCAGAAACCAACGTCGAGGTAAATTTCGGCGTTCGGATTTTTCGATAAAAGCGTGATCGCAGCGGTCAGATTGCTCTGATACCCGTACTCCACCGCACATCCCTTGTTGGCCAGCAAACCCACGGCATCCGGCTCCAACACGTAGAGGACTTTGCGTTCTCCAACAAGCGCTGTCAGGTTGGTGATAAATTCTTCATAGTCTTTGCCGGTCTTTACCGTGCCGTTGCCGTTTGAATATCCAGCGTCGCAGTCCTTGTTAGGCAGGCCGTAGACCACCACATTCAGTCTCGAGGATTCCGGACACGTCGCGATGAGGTCCACAGCAGTCTGCGTCGCGTTGCCATTGACATCACGGTCAGAGTACCAGGTAGCGATGCCAAAGGTCTCGAGGTGGCTCAGTGCAAAGGCAGAATCCGGATGTGCCACCTTTGCATCTGCGTAGGTGACGGGAGGCAGCGAGCATAGCGTGTCGGCAGCATGAGCTACGCTACCCACCCAACCAAGCACGACCAGGAGCAACAATACCATCGAAGTACCAAGGCCTGTATAAGACGCTTTTGATGGTTGTCGACGCTTCTCCAAGACTGGCCTCCTCCCTTGGGTCTGTCCAATTGAGACGAAAGTGATGACGGCGAGAGCATCGCCTGACAATGTGCCGACTACGCGTACGCTCTATGAACAGTGCAGACGTAGCCATGTTAGCCGTGGTAGCTGGTCGACGCTCAAAGCTAAAGCAACAAAGATGACCAGATCAATACATGTGGCAGCACCAAATAAGTAGGCACTCAAGTTAGCTTCAACTGAGTAAAAAGCTTGTCAAATTTGTTGCCTGGGCACGTTGTTTGCCTTGTGGTTCTGATCATTTTGCTTGAAGGAGTCATGTAGTTGTTTGCTTGTACTACTACGAGTGTGTCATTCGAAATAATCAAATGATAGCCATTGGATAGGAAAGTCAACTATGAATGGACTAGAGCAGTTTTGGCTAGCATGTAGGCCACATTTTGGATGTTAGTAGAGCTCAACCGGCTCCAATTTAACTAGATCACCTTCGACTTAGCTGGAAATAGGCTTCTTTTTACGTAAAGAAAGGTACTAGAAATAGATATTAGAGATTCAGTCACGTGCGTAGATGAATGTACTCAGTACTACAAGATCTGTTAGTAGAACCCTTATTCTGCAGGCTCCACTAAGATATCAGCGGACAAATCGACAACAACATGTTCTAGTACTATGGGATTCAACTATATAAAAGAGAAAAAAAAAACGGCTTCAATTAGCCATACCCTTGAAGACCGACAGTCCAACAACTTTTGACATGCAGCACAAGTCCCAAACTTCATTCGAGGCGTCAACCCCGGGTTGTAATAGAACGAATCAAGCATTATAAGCCCATTTGATTGGGTGTAAAATTATTTTTCAGATTTTATTCAATACGCACATGGAATCGTTACAGCTGTACAGTTTAGCCAGCTCTCGTAGGTTGTTCTCGGCCCTAAATGAAGCGGCGAAATGGATTCAGCGCGTAGTTTTAGATATGTTGGGCTCTAGATAAAAAAAAAGTATTTGTAATCTCAACTTGCCGCTTTCCACCCAGTTTGCTAGTGCGTTGATCCTGCGGCGAGTACAAGTAGACCCAGGGGTCCCGAAAAGGATATTGTTATTTATTACACTCTGTAACAAAATATAAATCATTGCCATTCTGCAAGATGTCCTCAACATACATAATGATCATTCACCATTAAGGCAATAAATAACTCAGTAACTGAGGGAATAACTAAGAAAGAGTATCAAAGAAAGATGTTATTTTCAACTGCTACAGCTTACCGCTACCCATGAGCGGGTTGCGTCGTCGACGGTCTGTGCGTTCCAATACGTGTTGTTTTCTCTTAGGAACACGATCATTTCCAAGGTGATAGGAAGCAGTCCATGTCGTTCCTGTCCAAATGTCGTCCTAGCAACGCTAAAAAAAGTACTCGACAACATTGGACGTGGCTAGATGATTGACACAAGGAGGTACTTGCTCTGCTTCGACGGAAGGCGGCGTGGTTTCTGTAGCAACTTGACAAAGAACCTTCTTCGCGGCCCTCAGCATCATCCTCGCCGTTGAAGCGTGGATTGGTGGGTTTAAACGGAGCCAGTACGTCTTTTTCGGCGCGTGTTAAACGGCTTGAACCGCCAGACTGCACCCACACGCACCTCACCTCAAAATCAGGGCTCGTGGCCCTTTAATAAACGAATCAACAAATGTTAGCACATTCCCTTATTAATAATAATTATAATAACGTACCGATGAACCGGGCGTAGTGTGGCTTAATGGCAATGAGCACATCCAGCCATATTCTCGTATCTAATATACACCATTTCAGGTCCGTTCTCCCCAGATCAGGGATTCAATACAACCCCCCCCCCCCGGCCGACCTGTGCATAGGTCTGGACAGACCTCAGTTCAAACTAACCACCACCAGTATTCAAAAGACCCAGTCCGCTTTTTTTTTGCCTGTGCCAGCAGCTGTCCAGCTGGGTAAATGTCAACTTTTGTCAATTACCTACCGTACCTTCGAGAATGGAGTTTAGCTCTTCCACCGCTCGGTGCAGTTTGACATTTGAAGGATGGGGAAAAACGTTCGTGCACGTGTCCTGGCGGCTGCGGAAGTAGGCGATAACTGGCGGCAAGTTGCGGCTCATAACGGTGTCGCCGTAGAGACTGCACGAGGTTGGGTGCGTCGCGCAAAACGTTTGGGTGACTTTACGCCCGCTCCGGACAAGAGAGGTGGGGCACACAACAGGAAGCTCAAGCCTGCTAAAGTGGCGTTTCTGGAGGAGAGTTTGGAAGAGAACTGCTATCTAACGCTGGAGCAGATGAGGAGATGCTGCTCGACCGCTTTAACATCAACGTCGCGGCCGAGACTGTGCGAGCTAACCTAGATGCCCTTTGTTATACAGTGAAAAAGGTGCATCGCGACAACAACTACCGGAACACCCCACTAACACTCTCAAAAGACAGCAGTTTGCTGTGAAATTGTTGCAGTATATGGGAGCGGACAAGAAGAGCTTGTACCTGGACGAAACCAGCTTCAACCTTTGGATTAGCCGTAGCAATGGGTGGAGCGTTCAAGGGACTCGTGCGGTGGACTTGAGCATGTGTAGCAAAGGCAGCAACATTCACGTTATTGCTTGCATTTCACGCGATGGAGTTGAGTATTCGAAAGGGCGGTTCAGGTCGTTTAAGTGAGAGTCTGCAAACGAGTATTCGCTGTATGCTGCGTGCCCAGGCGGCTCATGCAGATCTCACTAATGTTGTCGTTGTGTTGGACAACGCACCCTGCCATAACCGCGCCGAAACAGTGTTTGAAGAGGACGAGTTTGCTCAAGTCGAATGCCTACGTCTCGGACCGTACTCACCTATGCTGAATGGAATTGAGAACGTGTTCTCTGCGTACAAGTCAGCAGTGAAGCGGTACATGGCAGTGAACCGACGCAAGATTCTTGACGTTCCTCAGGGAATGACCATCACAGCTCATCGCTCGACATTTCTGCTGCATGCGGCAAACATCATCTTTCGTGAGGTCGTCACATCCGAGTTGTGCCGTAAATGCATCCACCACATTTTTGGCTTCCTTAGTGATGCCATTTTAATGAAGGACATGGCAGTAGGAACTTAAAATTTGACAAACGTTGTCATGTACCCAGCTGGACAGCTGCTGGCACAGGCAAAAAAAAGCGGACTGGGTCTTTTGAATACTGGTGGTGGTTAATTTGAACTGAGGTCTGTCCAGACCTATGCACAGGTCGGCCGGGGGTGGTTGTATTGAATCCCCGATCTGGGGAGAACGGACCTGAAATGGTGTAGACACGTCGGCACCATGCAATGCCTTCGCCACTGACTCGACCTTCGTTAAGTCGTTCAGCAAAGCTCGCAGACGGCGGTTTGCGCAGGTGAGGGCATCATATCTTCCAGTTCATCATCGATGGCGTCGATAAACTCTAGGAGGTAGAAGTAGCGCATGATCATGAAGAAGGTTGACCCCCCTCGTGTCTTGGCGGATGACCGGTCGCAATTGAGTTTTTGCTCTAAAATAAAATTAATAAAACACACACAAAAATTGTTACTGCGATATTTGAAGTGCAGTACACAAAATACAAAATACAGTACCGTAGTTTGGCTGATTGCGTCAATGTACGAAGCTTTAGCATGAGCTTCTGCACTGTGTCCAGCTCTTCTTCGTAGTCTGCCAGTTCGAGTTGGACTGCCCGGTTCAGTCGATGGCTGGCGCAACCAACGAGCGGCACGCCCATTAGTGTCGCCAGTCTGCGATTGACTGAGCAGATGTCAGCAACGAGGAAGCAGCACATCCCCAGCTGCTTTCCGTAGTCACGGGGCAGCATGGTCGCAAGGAATTCCATGTGGCCTCTAGCTGACAGGCCTTCTTCCTCGTCATTTAGTAGATGTGCCATGCACAGTAGCGGCGTCTTCGCGACGGCATCGCTGCTGAAAAGCCCGACCGTTTTGGCCTCATCTTTGACGGCTGGACGCATGCATCGGAACACTGTATTGCTGTCGACTTCGTAGCGTACGTAGACAGCAATATAGTGTTCCGATGCATGCGTCCAGCCGTCAAAGATGAGGCCGAAACGGTCGGGCATTTCAGCAGCGATGACTTGCTTGACGGGCCGTGTCAGGCTGCCCATCCCTGAGACGAGGTTCTCAACACATATGGGATCAAGATTTGAAAATCTGCAAAAAGAATTAGAAATTTTACGTTAAGAAATTTACAAAAAACTATTAAAGCAAAAACTCTCGCCGTCGAGCGGCCTTGTTCTCGCAGAACGATAGCGGCAGATTGTTCTTCAAAATTCATTCCATCCAAGTGAAGAGATTAACCGATGAACGCCGAACATAGTTGAGGATGGACCCCGTTTCGCGGTTGTAGCAGCAGGCATGAGGTCCTCGTACATAGGGTCTTCACTTCGAACATGGGATATCAGGTTCGAATACCCGTTTTGCCGGGCTTGCTTTCTTACAGTGCCGCAACGACAACGATGATATTAGGGGATATCTTCATCGTTGTCGTCGCGGCACGGCCAAAAAGAAAACCCAGTCACTTGAGCCGAAGTAAAGCGAGGGTGGCGACGAGGAGCAAGGACCATGGGAGTTGCTGGCGTTGCTGGTGAATTTAAAAGTGATGATAGCAAAATTGGTCAGACGTGGCAGCACAATGACTGGTAGAGATTGTTTGGCATAATTTAAAGTAAATTCCGTCATAAATTACCTGTTTTAATGTGTTACACATAAAATAATGGATACGTTAGGATTGAGCATCAAAATAAATATTTCGCTAATATTTATCAAACTTACTTTGGTGCCAATTTTTTTTTCGGGAGCCCTGAGTAGACCATGCTTTAATGTAGCCATGTATGTTCGATGAGTGTCAATGCTTGCTTCGCAGGCTTCAACGGCTCGCGTTGCGATACAATCTGTAAGGGTAAACCTGGACCAAACTGACAAAAAATATGCAATTATGAACGGATTCCACAAAAAATCTAACTACTCATCAACACGTTATCCTGTTGAAGTTGCTTTGAGCGGCAGAGAATCAGATTTGCGTGTGAAGGACTCCTTCAGAAGGAGGATCCACTTCATGCCACATGCAATGAAAAGCGTGCATACACTCATCTGCTCCAGCTCACAAAAGGACACCGGTGCCGTGCATCTAGCGTTCGCTCTAGATCGTTTCATGGCGGCTGCAACCCGGGAATCCTTACGACGGGTTGCTCCCCTCAGCTGCCACAACGCGAGCCGAAACACCCACCGCCGCAACGCCAACAGCAATGGCTGCCTGCATATACAAAGCATCAACCACACCAGTCCTTTCTTGCAGACAGTGATGGCACTATGCTTCGCTATGTGACTGATCTACCCGGAGTGGGATATTCTGCGTCAAACGGAGCAGCTTGTCAAGAAACAAGCCCAGCAGTCATTCCTGCACCCTTTGCCGACGTAACGGCGCGATCTGTAGCCATGTTCGCTTCAGCCAGCTCGACTACCAAAGAACTCGGTAACGGACTGATCCGCACCAAAAAAAAACGACTCGCAATCTTTTGGCAAAGCGCCACCAAAATTTGCCTCAGATCGAGCAACAATGATATGCCAGTCCGATCTCGACGCCGAATGTTCCGACGTCTTCCCTATCCGCCAGTGCAGCGGCATGATCACCATGCTTGCTTTGCCAGACGCTGCCCGAGAACGCTCTGACGCGCTCTTCGTCGAGTAGAAAGTGTGGACAAGCTGCGAGTTTTTTTGCCAGCTGGACGCCACTTGACATCGGAGTCCTGCTGCGTCGCGGCAAAAAGCGGGCGTCGGATCAACATCGAGCGGAGCTCTAAGCAGCGCAGCATCAGCCGATGGATAGTCGCTCGACAGCGGTCGGCGTTGACTACTTCGCTGGCAGAACGATAGATCCATACGAACCTGCGGAGGAGACGCCGTCTAGCATCCATCCGCGTTGACACGGACGTCTGTTAGCGCACTCAGCCAGCGCTACTGTATCCGGTGGCCACAAGAAGACGCCGTCTGCTTGGGCGCGAGAGAGCAGCCGGCGCTTGCAGTTCCGCCCCGTGATGAGAGCGCCCGCCACCCGCTTTTTCAAGCAAAGCCCAGTGAGAATATTCGCTTTTCCTCCAGCTTTGCTTTGAAAACCGCCGAACAGCCGTTGCCATTTTCAAAGCTTTTTTTGTTATTTGGCAAAATATTTCTCGAGCGGTTTGCGTAGCACTCCAGAATCTCTTTCTCTCTCTCTCTCTCTCTTCTGCTGCGGCTGCTCATTCTCCAACTCGCCGTCCGCTGCGCATCAGCAGCGTCTTGTCACATTCAGGCGCCCGATCTCTACGACGTTGATGCCCGGCCAGTTCGTTGACGTGGTCGCCGTCGCGTCCCCGACGACGCTCGCCCCCACTCTCAAGGGCCTGGAGGAACCACTAGCCGTGCCTGTGCCTTTGCCCGTACGCGGGGGCCGATCGCAGTCGCTGTCCACTCTGCCACGCCGCGCATCCACGGCCAACGTGTTGACGGTGGAGAACAACCAGTCGGATACCTTCACAGAGGAGGAGGAGCTCGAGTTCCAGCGCCAACAGCACACCCGACACGCGCGACGAGCGCTTAGTTCGGGCGCCGGCAGCTCGCTCAGTCTGCTGCAACAGGAACTCGGCTACCCGCGTCGCGCCCGGGTGGCAGACGGCCACAGGCATCGACGTGGGTCTTTGTTGGAAACGGCCCTGGAGAACAAGAGAGTACACAGCACCAGCCATGACAGCAGTCATGAGATTCACAGCAACTGCAGCAGTAGTTCAGGTAGCGTGGACAGCGCCAGTGACCTGCAACGCACACAGTCTGTACCCGAACCGGAAGCAGAAAACCAGATAAACCAGCTCCACTACAATGGCCGCAGTTGGACATTCAACGCAGTCACGTGTTCACCACGCAGCGATGCAACAGGTGCACAAGTAGAGGAAGAGGAAGAAGAGAACTTTATGAACTACCGCAGTGCGTCGGTCACAGGCTACAGCCGCGACACCGACGGCGTCGTCTACTATGAAGTGATCGTGCGCTCCACGGCACACGGTCCGCTATCAGCCTACAAGGTGCGACGACGCTACTCCGAGTTCCGAGATTTACACGCCGCATTGAGCAAAGTCATGCCAGTATCACACAGGAAACTAGCGTCCGTCACGGCCATGGCCAGTATCAGTGACGACCACAACGAAGAGGAAGATGCATCAGTGGGTTTCCGTTTCTCCATCACAGACTGCGGAGAGGACACAGAGCCAGCATTACCCCCGCTACCGGACAAGGGCGGCGTGTGGAGCTACCTGCAATTTGACAGTATCCCGCTGCTAGAGCGAAGAGCAAAGTACTTCCACGCTATGTTGGTGGCCGCACAACGGCATCCAGCAGCGCGTGCCAGCCGACTACTCAACGACTTTGTCGGCACGCCACCCGATCTCGTGTCCTTGCACTCAAGTGTTGAGAACAGCTACGTGAGCCTGAACCGCTTCGCCGCGCCCAAACTGAGCTTCGACATTGAGATCCAGGAGAGGAAAGAGAAGGCCAAGAGCATCCGGAGACGGCGAAGCTCCCTCAAACGCCAAAGCTTCACCGGTTCGCTTGACGCCATCTCTAACAGCCCGCGTCCATCGCAGTAATCAAGCGAAATCTCCGCCACAAGGGCGAGACCTCCTCACACAGCATCTCGGAATCGGTTTGGATTCTTTTTTCTCATCAATCAGAGCCCCCACTTCTGTCGTTCGTTATGTGACTCATGTTTCTTATTCGTAGTGTAAATTGTCAAGCAAAAAAAATATATATATATAACGAGTCTGGTGTGGAAAGTAGCCGTCGTCGTCTGTCTGCTTTCATTTCCCTCCGCGACTTTGCATTACGCTTTATGTAGGGGAATCGGCAACTGTAACGCCACAACATGGTGCCTGCAGCAGACAAATATTTGCATGTTGCATTCAGCGGCATCATCCGTGGCGGTCGGAAATCCGTTCGGCTCTGTATTCGGTGATCTATTAAAGCAGAGAAGCAGGGCTGTCTACAGGTATGTCCATCAAGAATGAAGCGTCCAACTAAACAGAGCAGAGCGTAAGCTACCTACGACAGAGAATCGCCTTACGGCGGCACCATCTTCTGGACGTAGTCGGCGATCTCTGGCTCAAGGTACTCGGACAGCTCGTCCCGGGTCACCCAGAGGAAATCGCTAGCCTTGTCCTGGTTCAGTGTCACATCTCCGTCCAGGTGCTGCGACTTGTAAAAGAAAACCTTGGTGCCGTCAAACTCCGAGTCGTTTTCGTGCAGATACTTGACGTAGCCCATGGGCGCGAAACCCACCGGGTTCGCCTCCATCTCGTCGCCGACCGTCTCGCTCATGTGTCGGAGCGCAGCATCGCGCATCTTCTCGGCGTCCTGCTTCTCACCCACAGGGAAGAACCACGGGTACTTGGCGTCCTTCTGGTCGTTCTTGACCAGCAGGAACACGCGGCCCTTAAGCGCGCGGTTAAGCGACTTGCGGTTGTTGTTAGCGTCGTCCTCCGTCTCACGCGGGGCTAAATGGAAGCCGGCGCCCACGATCTCCTCGGGGTCCTCCTCGGCATTAGGCCACGGCGCCTCCTCGGGCGTAATGTGCTTCGTGCCAGGCTCCATGAACCAGAAATCCTCCTCTAGTCTCTGATCCTCACGCAGAGCCTTCTCGTGCTGCATGACCTCAAAGTCCACTTCCCAGTCCTTCAAATCGGGCTGCACAACCGGAAGACGCTCCAAAACGGCTGCACTAAGGATGCGCCACTTCTTTCCATCGTCCACGGGCGGCGACACGAGGAAGTTCTGGCGGTGAGCCCTCTGGCGAGGCGCTTGACGCGGCGGAGGCGGGTTGCGCTTGCGCTCCTCGATCTTGGCCTTCTGGCGCCACGTCAGGCGCTTCTTGTGGCCGGACGCGAATGTACGCAGCTGCTGAGCGGGCTGGGCACCGGACGCAGCGCGCGTCAAGCCGCTACGGAGCGCGAACATGACCAAGTAATGCGAAGGTTAGAAGCTGCTCAGTGTGTGTGGCTCAGGCAAGGCGCTGCCAAAAACAGGGTCCACTATTGAGGCTGGTACCATGTTGTAGGTACATTTGTGTTAATCAAACACAAAAATTACTTTTCCTGCGACGTGTGAGAATAGGATGGCTACACTTCGCTGCAGAATCTTCAGCTAAATCTCTTTGTTAAAGAGCGGATGGTTGTATCTACCAGGCACCTTAGCTCCAGCTTCTGAGGTCTTGGATCCGTTCGCAGCAACGATGTTGCGTCGGGCGTCGGAACCGGCGGATCGAACTGTTGCAGGCGCGCTGCGGCGATCTTGCATGCCCTTCGTCCAGGAGTCTATTTCCTCTCGATCTTGCTCGTTAAATAGCAGACGGTGACGAGTTCCTAACGCCAATACTCCCTCGATAATTGTGGTAGCCCACGAAGTGTTAAGTTTGCTGTACAGCGTGCGAAGCAGCGGCATCAGCTCTGAATGCAGTCGATGCGACCGCTCCTCTCCATCCTGACAATCTTTGCTGCTCACCATCTCTTCGAAACGAAGCTTCACCACTTTAGCAGCCTTATTAAACTGGTACGTTTCATCTGTAAAGAGCTGTGCATGCGTGATTGCCAGAAACATCCACGCATCCAGCTTTCGTTCTCGCTCACTGCGTTCATCGCCTTCAACACTCAGGAGCACGTCACGCTTCGCATTCAACGTCTCGATCAGCGCCTGAAATTCTTTCCTGCCGCTTAATGTTTGTCCCTTCTCTTCGATCACTTTCGTCAATGTTTCCATGAACAGCCCGCTCGATTCGGCAGTTAATTGATCCGATATCAATTGGCAAAATAACGCGCTCGCCTTGGCAAATTTCTTGTCCACTAGCTTCGATCATCAAGCGTAAGAGGAAGGATACCCACAGAAATGTTAAGAACGTTCAAACTATGTGTTGAAATAGTCATCCAGTACGTATTTTACTTACCATGTATCCCTCTAGCTTTGCCACCGTGGTCGGTAGGTCCAGCGATTTCTTATCCGTGCGTTGGCGCTTCATCGCACCTTCTTTGGTTGAATCATCGTCCACCTTCTTACTGCTCTTTGCTTCCTCTTCTCGTTCGCGCTTGGTCTTCGTAGGGAGCGCCAAGCCACTGTACAAGTCGCCACCGTCCATGGCAGTTCGCCGTTATTTTTCAGCGAAGCGATACTTAACTGAAGAATACTGATTCCTCTGATTCTGAAAAAAAA
>NW_008634126.1:536895-544554 GCF_000247585.1 Phytophthora nicotianae INRA-310 | reverse complement strand
ATTGAGTTATTACAAAAGTAACCAAATATAATATGATACAGGATATCCGAGGGTTTCCGAAGCCGCTAAGACTCTGGATATAAATATCCAGAGAACATGAAAAGCTTTTTTTAGTCAAGGCAAGAACTTTTTTCAGGAAAAAGTGCTTTATGACGTTTTCAGAAAAGTTTTGAATGAGAAATTTGCTTTAGGTTTGAAAAAAAACCCAAGTACCGTGTGGTATAATGTACCATGGTACCTTATTGGTTCATGTACTGAGAACTGGTACATTGTACCGTTTCCTTTGCCTACGCGTCACAACTTGACCAACTACAGTTGAGCGAGGAGGTATCTGTAGCTGCTCGCACTCCGCCATGAAGCCCATCGACGCCACCACGCATGAATACGCGCGTATCAACGTAGGTGTGTCGGCTTCAGGTCGCATGCAGATCCACCCGCTTGCGCTTGCGTTGGGAGTCGTGGTTGTATTCATTGTGGTCTTCCTGGTGGCTGCGTCCTCGTACCAGAAGCAGCAGGTGCAGATCATGGCCCGCAAACTGCTTCGCAAAAAGCGCAAATCCGTCACAGAAGAGGACAGAGGCAGTGGCGGTGTGAACCCGGTCTCGGATCTCCCGGGTTTCGCGCGTCAGGCGGCCGAGTCGGGCAACGCGCGCGTCGTCAAGCGCTGGGTCCACTCTACGGACCGGAACGTGGACGCCCGTAGCAACGAAAACCTCACGGCGCTACACTACGCTGTGCGCGGTGGTCACAACGAGTGCACAAGGCTGTTGCTGACAGCCAACGCTGACCCGAACGCTACGGACGAGCGCAGCATTACGCCCCTACATCTGGCGGCATTGGGCGGCCACGCGCTCTGCGTGAAGCTGCTGCTGGACCACCATGCCGATCCGTTCCGAGAAGACGTGGACCACCATACCCCACTGTACATTGCCGAGCAGAGTGGCAATATCGGATGCGCGCGCTTGTTGCAGCGAGCGATGGCCAAGGCGGCTGTCCAAGACGACGCGTCCGTCACGCTACGTGCTGGTGCCAGCACCGCCCGTGTCGACAATGCAGTCTAAGATCAAAGTTGTCAACGTTCGGATAACAGAAAATTTAATTCAGCAAAAACAAATAAACGTTTCAAAATCGTCTAGATCTCTACAATTTGGAATCGCGGCGAGCATCAAACATGGCACCAAGGGCGTTCACCAGTTGATCCACTTCGTGGTGCGTGTTGTCAGCGTGGATCACGATACGGAACCGCTCCGCACCCTTCGGTACAGTCGGGGAGCGAATGGGGATCACACGGATTCCCATCGCGTTCATCTGCTGGGAAGCCCTCAATACACGATGGTTGCCTTCGAATACGACACCTTGGATAGGAGAATCGCTGGCTAGGAGAGCATCGTGCGGGATATTCGGACAACGGCTTATCTTGCCCTTGAAATATTGCACCAGTTCGATGACATGATTGCGTAGTTTTTGGGCTGCGAGGCTAGCACAGAATTCGTGTACAGCGATGATTGATACGAGCTGGTCGAATGGAAATGCGGTCGTGTAGATGAAGGACCGCGCGTAGTTGACCAGATAGTCGATCAGCACTTGGGATCCGCACACTACAGCGCCGTGGCAGCCCATGGCCTTGCCGAATGTGTGAACGCGACACACGATAGCGTTCTCATACTTTTGTTCTAAAGCCAACTCACGTACAACACCGGAACCGTGAGGACCGTAGACGCCAGTGCTGTGAGCCTCGTCGACAATTAGAAACGCGTCCATCTTCTCACAAAGCGAAGCCATAGCATCCAATGGAGCGAAATCGCCGTCCATAGAGTACAGTGACTCTACCACCACATATACACACGGTTTGTGCGCATCGTCTCCGCTTGAAGACGACGAGTAGTTTTGTAGTTTACGTTCGAGATCCTCCAGATCGTTGTGTCTGAAGGAGAATGAGCGGTCGTTCGCGTACGCGCGACTCAATCGAATTCCTTCGTGGCACGAGTTGTGTACCAGTTCGTCGTAAAGAATCACGTCCTCGGTTTGTGGTACACAAGACATGACGCCCACATTGGCAGCGTAGCCTGAATTGAACAGCAGCGCTGCCTCACTAAAGTTCAAATAGGATTTCCGTCAGTCCAGAGCTCTTTGCAGGTATTCTAACAGCTTCCTACCTGTTGTAGAAAGTAGCCAGCTTCTTCTCCGTCTCCATAAACAACCGTGAGTTGCCTGAAATGAGTCGCGAGCCCGTGGCCCCCAGCATGTGCATGTGCTGGCTCTGTAGCTCTTTCTGACGCGTCTTCACGAGCTCCTTGAGTGGCTGCGAGCGTGCGAAGCCCAGATAGTCGTTCGAGTAAAAATCGACGGCGGCAGGAACATTCTCATCCTGCACCTGCAGCGTGCGCAGCGTGCCCACAGTACGACGGCGAGCCAGCGCGCGGCCGAGCTTCTCGTCCACCCGCGTCATTGACACACCAGCTTGTCAATTGTTGACGTGCATCTCGGTGGGGCTTGTATTCGGGCAAAACCAGGTGGACCACATGAACTTGGTGACTCAGACAACTTCAACATCCTATAGTTTTCTATAGGATAAAACACAAATAGAAGGCCATTAACCTCAACATCCTATAGTTTAGATGACAGTAGCATGCTCTCAGCCTTGTTGCCAGAGGGATTAGATTTTATAGAAAAAGTATGCCAATACTTTGCTTACCTGAGTGATGTCACAACATAGTTAGAAACGTTGCTGAATGATGAATAACAGATATTTGTTATGAACGGTTCCGATATCAGCGCGATCTTGAGGAATTTATCAACGCTCTCTGCAAGAACAGCATATCAACCCCTTGGATCTCAACCCCTGGGCGCCTTTAGCCGTGAGATTTCTTTCTGCATTTACGCGAGATCGCAGAAATGCAGATTATGGCTTCTAGCTAGTTCTTCTTCCCAGTCTTCGTTAGTAATTGCGTTCTTGGCAGTCTCATGTGGCAAGCGTTGCTCGGTGCCAAGGGGGAAGTCAATCTATGTGTACTACTGGACGAGTTATCGCGGCTCGACTGCGCTCTTCACACTGAATAATGGTTAGATACACAGAGCTAATGTTGAATTGTACTAATCACTACGACGAACCTGGCAACGTCGAAGCTTAAAGCAAAGACGTAGATCTTCAACTTTGAATCTGCTGGCAAATTGACAACAGAGCACCGACCCTCGTGCACAACCAATGTAGTTCAGCAGCGTGTAGCACCGACAGTGAGTAGGGCGCGCTAGTTTACAGTCTATCTGCCTTTGGTAGATGGAAGCAGTATCACTAGAATACAATACATGTTACTTTAATCTTTACGACTTTATACAACACTAACTTCGTAATTAGAAAATGGGCAACTACAGATGACGTCGTAGTGAGAGCGCATCACTAGGATGGCCCAGCATGTCCGCCACACACCCAGCCCTACAAAATCAAAAAGACGAAGGACGGATTCTATGCAGAACCGCCTAATTGCATATCAGGCGTCTATAGGCATACAAACATAGCACTCAAATAGAAGACCACCATTCTCTCTCTTTCAACAAGTTCAACTGATCTTGTGCAACAAAGCATATACAGTACAAATCGTAATCATCTTCGCTAACTTTAATAAAGTTGCGTTCTTGTACTTTTTTTAAAAAGAAAAACACGTAAAAGTAATAGTAAATATCGCATGGGGCTGAGATCCCGCGATGACCGACTCGAGGCCAGTGTTACCCGGACTGGTATTGGGATTCCCCATAGTGAGTCCTGGACTGGTAGATGTCGTCTTGGTCGCATCAAGCAGCGGCGATCAATCTGCGTAGTTCGTTGACAAAACCAAAGTGAGGAGCGAAATGGCACCCATTTTACTTCAATGCCAAAACGGACTGCCGTTCGCCGACACACACACTTGAAGCGACACAACTCCGAACTGCAGTGAATGATTCATTTCCATGCTTCCTATTTTGATACGGGTATTTTCAACAAGCTCTTTTTCGGTGCGTTTCTAGATATCCACGACCGAATGCTGGAATCATCTCACCCCAGCTCACTCCTCGGTTAACGTGCAGGAAACCAGGTAAATGTTCTGTCCGAAGTACGGCTAGCTAGAAAGGTATCTTTTAACTATGGGATATGTAGAAATGGCGAAATAATCTCCCTTTTAGAGACTGATTCCTACCTCTTTGCACTGACCCTTAAAGGGCGAAAATGCACCATTGTAGCGCGAAAGGTTAACTTCAAAATGGCACATTTCTAGTTCGATAGTTTTATTTGTTAGTTAGAGGTGCCATCGTTAGAAATGGATGAACACAGGGCGACAGTCCCATCTTCGTGCAACATGCAACTGCAAGTTATTTATCTGTTTATATGTATATATATATGTATATGTTTGCGTGTTTTTTTTTCAGGGACTAAAACAATACCTCGCTTAACTGTATCCAATGTGAACGCGCTATCGACTCAACGGACCTCTACGATTGAGAAAGAGGCTGCATGTTACAGAAGAAGCTTTTATCTCTGAAGCAAATTGAAAAGTGAATTTTGGTTTTTACTACTTCTTCTAGCTGCTCTACGAACCAGTCCTTCTTGGTAATCTCTGAGCACCTCGTAAACAATAGATGTAAACAATGGATCCTCGAAATGGTCATCATCGAGTATTCGGTATACAATATACGTATACTGTTCAAAAGGTGAAGCAGTCTGCTCGTTCATCCCAGCACTCAGTAACTCATGCACTATTGCTACACCAAACCAGCGCTGTTCCAATTCTGCCAAGCTATTATCGTGGTGGTTTAGGTCGGCGAACGGTAATGAGCAAAACCTTTTCCATCCGTGTCATCACTGCATCATCGACGCTCGGAAGCATACTTTCTCTCATCGTTCTAGTTCGAGCCGACGTATCCAACGTATTTTTCCTCAGTGTCCCTTGATTTCCAGCTTCGTTCTTGACCTCCTTGGATTGTACGTCCCACCTTCCCTTTCCTTGAGCATTGGCACCCAGCAATTCTTCTGGGTTTATATTTTGTGTTTTATCATGGGCTAAAAACAATACCTCGCTTAGCCCAAAGTGCTATTCGTCGAGGCACTATATTAATGACCCAGGACAAATTCCGGTGTTGTTTACCTGTTCCAACCTCCAAAACCATCTTCAGCTAAGGGTTTTTGGACCCCGAAGCGTGACGACTTTCGCCAAATCTAATCGGGACTGTTCGGACAGTTTACATAGGTACAAGTCGGAAAAGACCTTGTGCAATACGAGAGTAGAATAACGCGCTGATGTCCTCACAGTCGACAGGAAATGAAGGAGAGAAACAACACAAACAGGAGATAAACATGCTAACTTCGTGTCCACCTACAGGAATCGCATTAGATACTCCGGAAAGCTATCAGTTCATTCAAGTATGCCTACTATAAAGCATGCAGTGGTTGAGTTAATGTGGCATCTAATTCTCAATTGTTGCAGCAATTTATCAATGGAGTCTGGAAACCTTTGAGCATCACCACGTCGGCTTCATTGGTGAAATGCGTGATATGGGGACGATCAAGCGCAAGATGGGTGTTCAGTTCTGCTACAGAACAGCGAAACCACGCCCACTGCCAACTTCTTACCGTGGCAATGAACATATATACTACATGTAGAAAGGAAGCGTGATCTCCGTCCGAAACACTCCCATTGATATGTTTCATGCCGACTGTAGCTATTGTAGTATTGACGAGTCATCATGCAACCGCACATTGCTGTAAATAAAAGATAAGCATCCTAAATGTTTCGAGCTCAACCCATCTCCAACTCGTTTAACCAACAGTAAGCATATCATGCTCGAAATTTCAGAGCTTCTCCGTGCGTAACACGACTTTGTCTATCAAAAAGTTTCTGATCATTTAAGACTTCTTTGGGTCAAATGTAATAGTACTCACGACTGTGCATTGACCAACTATGCGGTTACTTCACCTGAGCCCTAATGATATTTCTACTAGATTTCCCATTGCAGAACCACTATAGAATAGCTGTGAGTTTAAAAGTTCGCCAACAAAGCAGTGTGAGGATGTTTTTAGGCTCGATTCTTTCATTTTTACTACGAAAAGTAGCATTCGTCACCGTATGTTCTCGGCCCAAAAGTCTCTGTTTGCAGAGATTTAGGAGGTGATTCAGGGGAAAGCTGTCTTCAGGTAATCTTGGAAATCCTTTTCCGTCGTGATCGGATGTCCGTCAAGGGTCGTGCCTTCGGGCAGTAGCACATTCTCCAGGTTAATGGATTTGTAGCTACCACTGCCAGCCAGGGTGAAGGTACACTCAAAACTTTTAGCCTCTGCGAAAATGCCGATGAGCGATGACACGGTGAGTTCGGGATCGTCCACGCACTCTACTAGGCGCTCTAAACACTTTTTCCCCTGCACAACGCCGTGGTACTTCTTCACATGACATTTGTTCGGACAATCGTCGCTGTCACTGCCATCAAGTGACTCGGGGTCATACTCAGGTTTCCGAAGATTCACGGGATTTCCAGCGCTGGCGGTAGCGATGACGGTGGCCATAACGGGTAGAAGGATCAGGAACTTCATTCGAGAGAGAGAGTGAGAGAGGGGTGAGGGAGGAGCAGCAGGGAGTGTGTTGATGTTTGTGAATTGAAAAATGACAACACGCTCCGCTGACGGGGAGTATCCTCACCGAGAAGTGCGTTGTTTAGATAAAATATTAATATCGTACCCTGGAGGAAGGAGGATGCCTTGTGGTCTTGAAAGCGAAATGTAAGAGGCAGCTGGACCGTTCTTCCCTTTGAATCGATGGCCAAACAATGGGTGGATGCACGATGAGTCCATCGGTCTCCATCGTTGAACCGTAATAATACATGCAGTCCTCTCAAAATACAGATACCAAAAAAAAGTACGGTAGTGTACGTTTTGGTCTACATTTGAGGCTCACGCACTTCGAGTAAACAAAAAGCAAAGATACCAACTGTTAATAAGCACTGGATTCCAGGGACTGGAAGGAAAGAGAACAAAAACACCGATCTGTTCTCAATGACTGCACGTACTGGATGGCGTGACGGATGAGCTCCATTTTTTTTGTCGTGGTTGCAGTAGTGAAAGCAAATTGACACGAATATCACATCACCCCCAACAATGTGAAAGACAATGTGAGGTATCTATTTACAATGGGCCGATTCTTTTGGGCCGTCGTCCACTAGTTCAGTACGCCAACATCCATCATGGTAGATACCCCCCCCCCCCCCCCCCCCCCACCCCCGGCTCTTATTGTCAAACGACCTGCATCACGCGTTTTGTGATGTCATTCTTCGCTGTTCACGTATCAACTTACGCCCACTTGCGACAGACTGGGTAACTTGAAAGAGGTGAAGATAAATATTCACGCCAAATCGCCCTACTGTGCGCATAAACTCGAGTGTATTGTATGTTCATGTACCGACCAATCTTATTAACCTTATTAATATGGACATCCGATCACGACGGAAAAGGATTTCCAAGATTACCTGAAGACAGCTTTCCCCTGAATCACCTCCTAAATCTCTGCAAACAGAGACTTTTGGGCCGAGAACATACGGTGACGAATGCTACTTTTCGTAGTAAAAATGAAAGAATCGAGCCTAAAAACATCCTCACACTGCTTTGTTGGCGAACTTTTAAACTCACAGCTATTCTATAGT
>NW_008634126.1:532124-535774 GCF_000247585.1 Phytophthora nicotianae INRA-310 | reverse complement strand
GGCAGAATTGGAACAGCGCTGGTTTGGTGTAGCAATAGTGCATGAGTTACTGAGTGCTGGGATGAACGAGCAGACTGCTTCAACTTTTGAACTGTTGAAAATGCGTGCAGCCTCTTTCTCAATCGTAGAGGTCCGTTGAGTCGGTAAGGTTCACATTGGATACAGTTGAGCACCCATCGAGATCCTTCTAGTAATGAGCTTTTTGGGAAGAGACGTAGTGAGGAAAGCGCCACAACCAACCGTCCACAGCGTCTTTTCGTCGCTATCCTAGCAGTAGCCAACCGTATCGTTCATTCTCGAATTCCTGTCCGCGCAGACGCGAAGCATGCAATGTCGTGGAGCTCGACACCCAGCGCTAACGCCGGCATGAATTGGCTGGGGTACTCTAGCCGCGAAGAACTTGAAGCCAGCGGCATCCTGGACAAGTGGGCGCAGAAACAGCAGCAAAACAACCTTCTTCCTCCGCGACACTCGTCAGTTCAACTGTGTTCGCGATGCCAGGGCCATCGTATTGAGAAGATCGTGTACAACTCAATGGTGCTGGGGCAGAACTGCTCACAGTGTGACGGCGAAGGTGTAATTCCACCACAACAGACATCTCCGATGAGAACAACGAGCGCGTAAGAAGCGCATTAGACAAGAAAAGGGAGATGCGAGATCCAATTGATGCAGTTTTATTTCAAAAAAAAATATTTTTCACTTCTTTGCTTTCGTGAATTCCTCACGTACGCACTACAATTACACGCTACGCCGATGTATGAACACTTCTTGCGAAGGCCTCGGTGTTGGTACGCGCCCGTTTGAAGGGCGTGTTGGCTGCTTCGCCATATCTTTTTTTTCTGGTCTTTTACTCGACGAAGAGCAGGTTGTCCAAGCCGAACTCTTCGGTGTTAGACGGCACCCCGCGCTCCTGATGGCACGGCTCTTTGGTCGGCATGCCACAGTTCACAGTGGACGACACACCTTGATAATTGTTGTTGGCGCTTTCCTGCCAGTCGAACTCGTTCTTGCAGTCGAATTCGAGCGGAAAGGCGCCAATTTCGAGGTTTGACGACGAAGCCTGTGCGTCCCAGATCCACGGCTCCAAGAACGCACCTTGTAGCGCTGCGTCAGCCGATGTATTGGCCGTGTTCGGGTGGGTGTTACCCGGTGGATACGGATGAGGCTGCGTATCAATGTGCTTCAAGTCAAATGGCTTAAGTGCGTTGTTGTAGTTCGAGTCGGACGAGAACGCAGTGTTGTTGGCCATTGAGAACCGGTATCCACCCAGACCAGACGTACTGGAGTCCGTGTGGTTCGAGAACGACGGCGTCAACGACGCAGGTGGCGCAGTCCTCGGCGTAGCAGACAACAAATGGTGTGGCTGCAGTGGCGGCAAGATGAACTGCTTGAACGAGTCATCACAAAAAGCTTCCAGTCCGTTGAGCGGCTCGGCTGTTTCTTGCTTTATCGTAATACTCGGACGTGCCAGTTTCTTAAGAGCAGGCTGGTGACTGAGACTGTGGCGGAAGGCGTTGCTCTCCATGCCTGCATTGGCGTTAGGACTGCGGTACATGTCCGCGAACGGGTCGGCCATACTGACAGACACCTGAACATTTACCGGGCGACGACGCGGCAAAATGTTGTCGCTTTGCTTTGCTTTGGCCTTGGCGATGCCATTGCCGACGATGCGTCTCTTGATCGGAATCCCGTTCAGCATCGAAGCGGGCGGAGGGATCACTTGCGTGCTTTTCTGGCGCCATTGGTCCCGGATGGACATGTTCGAGTTGTTGTTGGCCGAGAGATCAGGTGGGAAGCAGTTGTGACTGAAAGTGCAGACGCCACTGGACTGCGTCTTGGTCCATTTGCGGAAGCCAAAGTTGTTGAGTTGTCGCTGGAAGCTGGCGAACTTCTGGTGTTTGAAGTATTTGGGCAAGATCTCGCGCTCGAAGCGCTCCATCTCAAGGATGTGGAACGCAGTGACGCTGTTCGGAGTGAGCTCCTTGTTCTGCACCCATGAGATGATGTGAGGGTCCTCCGTTTGCAGGATCGCATACAGCGAGCGCAAGAACTTGGGCACTTTACACGCAGCGGCCGAGGCTGCCAGAGCGGCAGGCAGATCCGTCGCGTCATGGACAGTCTTGACCTTACGGCCGTGAGACGACACCCGAGCGCGCTTGGTGGGTCTAGTAGCAGAAGAGTCCGAAGTCGGACGGACGGTTTTCGCGGACGGCATGACTATTGCCGTTTAGACACAAGAATTTCGATATTCGACTGGGGGAGGTTGGTCACGGGGACTGGAAATCCGCGAATGAACCGTGGAAAGAGAGACCGAGAACGTTTGCTGGGAGATGGCGGCGGGGCAGCATTGTCCGCCGGGTCTGCCGGTGGGCATACGGCAAAAATGTATACTGTCCAATCAGACCGCGTACTGCGCGACCCGTTGGATCGCGTCCCAGTGACGGGAGACGGGGCGTCAAGATACTTTCGGGCTTATCTTATCTGGACGACAGCGCGAGCAGCTCCGATGGCAGGAGCTATGGGCTCCAGCATGCCGTGAAAATGTTGGCAAACTTTTGTCATTTGCGCTACGTTATAGAGACAAACGGCAGCGATGGCTGCACAAGTCGCACCCAGTTCGATTTGTCGCGGTACACCCCCCACTTCGTTACGGTATGCTTGCGGAATACTGTGGTCTCTGCCAAGTGCCCCACGCTACAGCGAAAAGATAGGCTCTACAGCCGCGTTAGCAGCAATGGGTGCAGTTCTTTCCAGAACAGGCAAAAACGGCCTTACCGTTCGCCGCGCGACAATCTCTGACCAGTGTCGTTGAGCGGGTAAGTTGACGTTGGTCAGACGACCTTCGTGCAGAGCGCCATGCAAAAAAAAAAAAATCTAAGCAGGGGCAAAGGCAGCTATAAATTCAAAACCAAAGGAGACATTAACCCAGCCAGAGTTGTCCACATCACTGTGAACTTCACAGTTTTTTTTTTGCATGCATGGTTCCCATGCGCGATCCAAGAAATGACGTGCTGGGGATGAGTATCAGCGTTCCAAGGCCACATACAAACGCCAAGTAATCATCCGTTGCGGGCCAAATTGAAGTTCGCCGGTGTTTGTGTAACGGGTGGTTCTCTTTGCCGGAACAAGCGGCGAACCTTTTTCCCGAACCAAATCAGCGCTACGGTTTTTCGAACACGACGCAAGCCGATCCGAACACCGCACGTAGGTCCCTGCGTTGGGCGCTGCTGTCACTATGCGTAGGCCATCGGATCAGTTTATGCTGCTCCTTCTTGCTCTCTGGAGATCTCAGCCGGTTGCAGCAGCTTCCATACTCGTTAGCAACGAGTTGTTGCTCGATTTTGAGCTCCACCGAGAGGGCGATCGTGTTACGCGAAGCGAAACGCGGATGGATAAGACGCTACTCGCGATTCGCACGGCCCATTTTATGATCTGTAAATCAGCGTGCGTTTGCTTGAATCTACTCTTTGGCGTCTTCCCGCGGCGCGAAGGCGGTCTGGTCGTGAGCCCAGCGACGCAGCGCGCTGTCGCCGTCGTCTGTCTGCTACAAGCCAGGATACCCCGATTAAAGCACGTGCATCCTTGGTGGCTTGAAGCACTCAGCTTCCCAGTACTCACGTGCGAGTTGCGCTCTCTTGGTCACCGCTGAC
>NW_008634126.1:528463-531459 GCF_000247585.1 Phytophthora nicotianae INRA-310 | reverse complement strand
AAAAAAATCAAAATGACTTACAAGATTCTAGCAGAAAAAAAAACACATATTATGTGACGTAATCGGCTGATACTGGTTTGAAACTGATTAAATGGCTTATTTAGAACTTCACATATATATCTGACTTCTTGTAATCTATTTCATTAAGGCATCCTTTTGAATCGCAAGGCAAATACGTCTTAAAAAAAAACAAAGTCGTGCCTTCAGCCCGAGTAAGCTCTGAAATTAAGAATTTGTTTAAAAGCATTAATAGTGTGCAGCTGTAAAAAAAAGTAATATAGAGCAAATTATGCAGGCGCTGTGGTGCCACCTCTACTTCGCCTTCCCGTTCGGCTTACTGGTCCTTGGTTTTACAACAAAGGCTACACACTTAACAATAGATTTCTGTAAATCTGATGCAATCGTGAAGCAGTAGTTTTCCGGAACAAAACATTAGTTTATTTAAGCTTCTACAACAAGAGAGTTATGTCTGGTGATGGTTTCTAAGAAAAACTATTTTGCTTTGACAAAACCAGATTTCTCGATTCGAGTCTGTATAGTAGTACATGTATATGTGAAGCATGACAGACACATCCAAATTAACAGGAAGGACCAACGAAACTGGCTACGTGCTGTATGTTTCATTTTTTCTTGGTTTAGCTTTATTTTTCATTATGCGAAGTTGACGCCGGCCTCTTCGTCGTGCACATGTCAGTCATCTCCTCACCCGTGCACCTTCTTCTATACATTGAGCTGCGCTAAATCGCGCCCCAATGCAGCATCCGCACTTGAATGAACTTTGCAACAGACTAACAAAGCAACATCTCAAATGGTTGAAAAAACGAAGAGAAAACTCGTTTGTCGATCATACTCTATGTCTGAGGATGGGTGAACTTTTTCCCGCGCTGGGCGATTCGATTTGCCAAGTTATCTTTCTTGTCGAAATCGCCATTTTAATAAAATTTGTTGCTTTATTTTCATCGGTGGAAACCAAAAATCGGACTATTGCAACTTGTTTGGAAAACACCATAGATGTTTAAATCTTCCCACTGGTTGAGATGCGTTAATACTATACAGTGTCTTGCTGACGGGTGTTAACCAAAGTTTGGGTATTGCAAGAGTTGCTGCAACAAAACGTATATGCATGTGTAGTAGTTGACCAATGTTGTTTACTTGTACATGCAGTGCAATTAATACGTTGCAAAAGTTGATGCAATAGTACGGCTAGTTAGCAAACGCTGGTTAGCACGAAAAATGAGTTCGAGTTGCTTCGAACCTGCAAACGCAGGACAGTAGCTAACGGAGCTCCTGCTTTAATTTGTTTTAGAATACGTCTATCAAGCACACGCATTCATTAAATATTCAGAAGATACGCTCTTTGTATTACCAAGTAGACGAATTCCTGTGTGGCGTGGATTATATGAACACACACACCAAACTTTCCACAAAAACGACAGTCACATGTACGCGAAACGGCGTTAACGAGCCATCCATTTTCCGGCATACTTTGCCACTGTATACGCAATATATGAATTGACTTATACGGTAGATTTTGGCTTATTGGCTCCACAAAAAAGTCATCGGACGAGCTGCTCTCTATATCACCATACCTCCTTCTTGGAATATGTTGTATTTGGACTAGTTGGGCTGGGATGCCATCAGAAGCTGCAAGCAATGTCGCAGAACGTTCTCGCTTCCGTAATGTCAAAGAGTACAGGGCTTTTAATCGCTGCGAAACATGTGGGGTGCTCTTGAAAGTAGTCTTCGAGTTAGCGAAAACGAGGCGCGACTGATCTAATTTCTCGAGCATTTCGATGGGTACAGCTCGCTTAGACTTGTTCACTAACTTGAGTGTTTTATGATACTGCTCTAATGGGTTATTTGTTGCGGCGTATCCCGAAGGTGTGTGGAAAGCTTGCTACATGCTAAACCGAGGGTGTAATATCCACTGAGATATAATATGATCTGCTATTTTACGGAAAGGATCACAAAAAGCTGATGCTGAGCGCCACGAAGCTAGAATTTATGACCTTCTTCTCAAGTATTCATCCTCATTTCGCGCATAGTGCAGGTTGTTCAGGTCGCGAAATATCATGTCTATAGTCACGCGCTCCAACTTCCCTTTTGATCGATCTTTCACATTTTGACACACGTGGAACCAACACATCAAGAACGTGGAGCGTGGTAATGCGACTTTACACGCGTTGAATTGTGCGTTATCCGCGTCAGACATCACGAAATCCGGCGAAAAGGTAACCAAAAACACCTCTCGAATAATGCGCTTTGTAAACGCAATGCATTTGATATCTTTTCCTTTCCGTTGCGACGCACAGAAGAAAATTATAGGAAAGAACTTGCCCCGACAATCTGAAAATCCAAATACGAATACAGGGAATTTTTGCTTGACTATACTATGTGTGCTGTCGATATGGATTATTGTCGTACAGCGTGGATCGCTTTGCACTTCAACATACATTTCTCGTAATGAATAGCAAGTGACTCCAATACGAAATGGGAGTGCAGCAGACCCATCCCCCACGGTAGGAACCAAAATGTTGTCGTCGTGCTGGGAGTCACAAAGTATTATCATTCTCTTGGGATCGTCAGGTATATTTTCCAAGTTGTCAAGCATATACTGGCTACAAAGGTCAATCACTGGCTGAACTGCATCTCTTTTGTGAGCCTTACGCCATTTTTTGGTGTGGCTCTGTACTTGACTAACGAGCGGCGGAGGACCATCGAGCGTGAGGCGGGATATTTTCTTGCAAATAATGCCAAACAGAGCCACAGGGTTGATCGATGCGTCTTCGGCGAGCCGCTCGTCAATGCACGTCTTCATGCTAGTCGTCAACACTGGCAGTGTTGTTGTAGGAGATAGTGCAGTTGTATCTAACATTGTATGCTCGCCATCGACCGATACAGTTGCCAAAATGCTCATTTCGCACGTTAATATACGGTATCGACACGGACATTCTACGTCGCTCAGATTACATCGCGCTGACGTGCACTTCGTGATA
>NW_008634126.1:502115-503951 GCF_000247585.1 Phytophthora nicotianae INRA-310 | reverse complement strand
TAAGTAAGCACAGCTAGACAACTACACACGTTAAAACATAGTAATACGTATTGTCAATATTGAAGAAAACTGTACCTTGACCTCCAACGTAAGCTGGAAGAACCCTAAATAGTCGTCGAAAACCTGTAGCTTCTCTTCAGACGTATAGAATAGGCGTCAGCAGGATCTTCGTACACACTGCCTCAGGTTTCATGTACATATTCCAGTATTGCGTCCTACGTGCATGTAGTTCTCGCAAAGGCAACGATTGAATTAGCAAAAGCCTACGGGGGCCGTCATGTGCGTCTGCCCTTACCGGTGGATACTGAGGTCGGGAAGTGCGCACGTCTTCTGCCCACTGGGATCTACGTCTTCTCACCGCTCCTCTCCAACGAAGCACCACTAATCGCGCCCTGAGCGACAAAAAATCAATATGCAATGCAGATTCTGCATCAGTTGAAAATAAGTCTATTTTCAGCGAATGGAATTACTTGTGGTCCCTCGTGATAAATGTGTCTCTAGTTGTGATACCCTGGTGATAAATGTCCGATTCTGCGGTGGATTTGGCCAAACTGCTGGTGATGTATCCTCTCCCTCGACAACTGGTCACTGACGGACAGTGACCAGTCTGACCAGGGTAGATTTTCACATATGACAATCGCAAATCACAAATTCGGAGTGAGTACCGCAACCATAATTTGAGACACTTAGGGTCGTTTTAACGCCATTATGGTTGCGCTACCCAAATTGATAAATTACCTGCGAAATAAAAATCCCAAAATGACACTTCGCATTATGTACGAATTTGCTCTTTAAGTACGTTTCTTTATAAGTATGATAATTCTGAGCCTCTCATTTCAGAAATTGCGCTGGAGCGGGAAGAACCCGGGTGACACGTGGCACCAGGACGCCAGCTTCTGATACGACGTGGACAAAGTGACGAGACCCATGAATCGAGCGCAAGAAGCCAACGCGCCCGGTAAGCGACAGATAGCTAGTATTTCCGGTTTCTTGGTCGTTTAGTTTGACCGTTGAATGATTGTGTGTAGCGAAAAATCTCCAGAAAAAATGGAATCATACAACAAGTACTAATGTTAATATGCTATTATCTGTCTAAATGTATTAACGAAGCTCCGCTGTGTTTTTATTTGGTTTTAGAACGCACCAAGACCAAATACCTGTCCCATTCGAGTATTCGCAAAGGATCTATTGGTGCACTCGCGGTGGTTCTCCGACGTCAAGGTCCAAGGGCAGTATTGCAACTACTCGGCGCGACTAACGGCCACTGTTTGTCGCGTATTGGGCAACCACTACGAAATTGTGCTTCGGAACCAGGTTTGGGCACTAATGTTATGATTATTATTATGTCTATGTAATTACGATGCTAATATCTATTAACTTCTGCTGTTTCAGAACTATACACACTCACATTCCAACAGCGAAACCCAAGCTTCGAGTTACTTGACAACAGCTACGCTGCCGCTCGACAATCAAGGTCTTGAGGATGTGAAGACATTGGCTGATGCACGTGTTTCTTCGACTCACATCACCAATTTCCTGAACGACCGCATTGGTTAGAAACTTTGTTTAGTACGCCTTTATTATTATTCAATCTTATCGGTTTATTTATCATAATCTAACGTTGTACAGGCTGTAAAGTGACGCCACTGCAAACCAGAAACCATATCCGAAGTATCATGGGCCAAGATTCAGCTCAAGATAGAATGATGGACTTGCTTCATGCTCTTCGACAGCTGGGCGGCAGCGACATGCTTGTCATCCAAGACCAAATGGATATCACGTGTGGTGTGATCATGCAGAAGAAGGTACAGAAGATGATGTTCGATCGGTTGGGGG
>NW_008634126.1:498602-500005 GCF_000247585.1 Phytophthora nicotianae INRA-310 | reverse complement strand
CGCGTACCTCAGGGCACATACTATTGAATCCGGCTGGAAGGCAATGCGATCTGCAGCATATATCCACCCAGTTGTAACTCCGGGAGACATCACATGATCAATGAATGCCGCAATCACGGCTGCTAGAGCTGAACAACGGGAACCAGACCCACTTGATGATTCCACCAAGAAGCAAGGCATCCGGCTCGATCTCGTGGCGTATATCGATCCCAAACTGTGGAAGTTTAGCGGGAAGCTGTACCAATATGGTTGCTATATTAGGGTTGCCGAAGTATGGTTGCACTAACAACAGTTTGCTCTAGACAGTACGTGGGCGCTGTATTATGTGAAGACCAAGGTGCGTCAATGGTTCGAAGACCGGAAATGGTTAGAGCAGGATTGGCGAAAGATTGCCTCAGATGTGGACTTCCTTGCTGTGGAGACTGGAACAAGCGGTTTGTCTTCGGACGCTGTGCGCGACCGACATTGGGTCATTGCAAATGAGGTCATTTCGAAGTTCGCGTTAATACGCCTGAGTGCTGAATTTGTGACGCCTTCTAGAGGGTGCTTCATCACATTTGAAAACGCGGTGGGTGGCCTGTGTAAATGCTGGATGAATAATAGCCGAATTGACTTCTGCTTTGAGGTCATTGGTTCCACGGCAGACAAATGTTACGTGCTGTCATCGCACACGACGTCTACTGGGTGGCCAAAGACACCAAAGAAACTTATAACCAATACCAAGTTTATCACCCAGCCGGTCAACTTGAAAAGGAGCCATTGGGGAGTCGTAATCACGACATTACACTATATGGAAAGTGCCGATACCGTACAGGTACATCCCTATCTGTATGAGCCCCTCATCGACGAAAAGTACCACGACGAAATGGAGGAAGTTTGGAAGGGCATTAACGACCAGGACGATAAGGTCGTTATGGAAGGGCTTCGCGATTTCGTGACGAGATGGTGGTAAGCTTCCACACCCACTACTAAACTACGCATAGATTCGATTGAGTGGACTTGCTCATTCTAGACATTTTATTGTGCACCATAACCTTCGCGTTGGCGCTTCTTCTGGGAGGAATACAAATCTTGGTGAACTAGACTTTATTTCACTTCCGCAAGCAGCGATACTATGTCGCGAAGCTGTTTCAGACTCTCGACAGGTTGGCTTTGTCATGAATATATTGTTACAACCTCACATCTCACCCAGTATCTCTCAATAGCTCGAATTGATTTTAATCTCAATCAGAGGATACGAATATTTGAAACGCGCGCTTAGTTACCGACGATTTAGATGCCGTGCTAGGAGCATCAAGAGGTCACAAAAAAAAACTGCGAAGGAGATGTTTTTGCAGTGTGCAAAGTCGGTACCGTCTACTCGGCCATATAATAGAGGTTTTTCATCTCACGGCATCTTACTT
>NW_008634126.1:494609-496392 GCF_000247585.1 Phytophthora nicotianae INRA-310 | reverse complement strand
TTGAACGTCAACGAAGAACTGTTGGAGCACGTAGCCTCACAGGGCATCGTACTCAAAGTGGACGGGATCCGTGATCATCGTTGGAACGACCGGATCAAAGACTACGAGCTGCTGATGCATTGGCATGGTTTGGGGGCTATTGAAGATTCGTGGGAACCTATGAAGTCTGTGCGCAAGGATGTGAGGCTCATGGTGGAGAATTATGCAAAGCAGGCCAGTGATAACGATTTCACGGCAGCAGTAGTATCGGTGTAGCAGAAGCGCACAAGAGACCACGTGGTGAACATGGGCAAAAAGGACATCGATAGGCTGATGGTCTAAGGCCACGAAAATGTTGAAACCCGATTGCGATGGACTGCATTTGACGAGATTAGCCTCGGGGGGAACTGTAGTGGGAGATGGTCTAGATGTAGAGCCAAATCTCGCTCACAGGAGTGTACTGGAGATCGGACTCCAGGTACACTAGCTGGCGGTTAGGAATTCAACAAGATAGTTCAGGGTTGAATTAGAAACGGGTTCTGGTTGAAGGCAGACCAGGAGTTAGTTTAGTGGAAAGGAAGTGCTCCAGCCAAGGTGTTGTTCACTTTTCCATTTGCTCAACGGAGCTCATTGGAATACAATCGGCGTACTAGTTTTAGCAAGTGCCAGCTTCCCCATTTGAAGTGTGTTTAGTATCGAAACCCACTACAATCAACCCGCCAGCAGCAGCTCCAAGACCGCCAGCAAACGAGCCTGAGGATGTCGCTGCGACGGCCACAGCTTCGTTCACCTGCGGTAATCCCCCGGATACTGAGCTAGAGCGTCCTACAATCGTGTTCCCCGAACTTATCGGAGCTGTTGAGGTGGCTTTACTGACATTTTGCTGCGCTAGGAAATGCTGCAAGTCGCCACCTTCCATGAATTCCTGCACCATGACCACGTGCTCCAATGTGTTCCACGCGATACCATTCAGAGTCACAATGTGAGGGTGTTTCAACTGTGCCATGAGGTAGATTTCGGCCAGAAACATCTCCATTTCATGCAACAAGCGACGCTTTTCCGGCACCAGTTGCTTGAGTGCGACCTGGCTGTTACTGTGCAGTGCAAGCCAAATTTCACCCGTTGTGCCCCGAGACAGCGGACGAAGCAGTTGCAGTTCGCCCATTGGAACACGTAGACGACGGAGCTTGCGGTGAGACTCAAACAGACGGAAGCTTCGGATGGCCATCTCATTCTTTCGAGCTGTAGCATCGTCGGGTAAACCTCCTTTATTTTCCACTGGTACGGGCGTTTCTGTGTCATTTTGCAGCAGATTCAGTCGTGCGTTGGAGGCTAACGGGTCGAAAGCAGACGCTGACAAGCCGATAGTCGCGTCAAAATGCTCGAACGCCGCTGCATTCGAAACTCCTTCGTCATAACTCAGCGACGTTTGTGATACATTGAGAGCGGAGTCTTGAGAGCTGTACGCGCTGTCATCACTGTCTAGACTGGACGATGATGAATAGGACGAAGATCGGTTTTGTCGACTAGTTCCTGATGTGTGAGAGCTTCGAGAACGGCTCTTGCCTTTCCGCTTAGACACCAGGAAGGCCTCCACTGCTCCGTTATCAAACAAATGGCGATTCTCACGCATAAACAGATCGGTAATCACTATCACAGGTCACTATCTCCTTTGGTAGCAGCAAAAAAAAATGATTAGGTCACGTGATCAAACGATGTTTGATCACGTGAAGGGCAACCCGCAATAATATAATATTCACAACAATCAAATGCAAATGTGGTTGTATTCAGTATGACTAGCAGT
>NW_008634126.1:493424-494509 GCF_000247585.1 Phytophthora nicotianae INRA-310 | reverse complement strand
CGATTTGAAGCTGGTCATCCTGTGTCGACTATGGACAATATGAGCGAGCAGAAAACGATGGTAGATATATTTGACGCGTTACGAAGCTCGAAGCTGATCAAAAGCAGAGTTGTAGTCATTATTCGTATTTATGGTTTTGCGACTCGCATATGTGATAGAATTTCCCATAAAGCAGAGGATGCTCTCAGACAAAAGTGGACTGCACTTATAAATGTTAGGAACAACAGCCAGGAGCCTACAATCAAGCCGAGTTAAACCTGATCAACCTGTCGAAGATCAACTAGTCTGTAGGATATCATGTCCGGCTTCCACGCCACCAAACAGCGCCACCGTATGTTCAGCTGGTGTAACTTTGCTGCTTAATGATTCAAATATAGATCATTAACCCCCTCAATCGAACAAATGTCTCCCTGTAGCTGCACTAGAAGATTCTACAGTTCGTTCAAGTTTGCATAATGTACGTCCTGAATGCGCGACTGAGTCAACACATGCCCCAACTGATGATAATACATGCAACACAAACGGTCAAACATTTACCAGTTTACTTTTTGATGCGTCGTATAAAAATACAGTATTGCTTTCAAGACAGAATTCGGCACAAAGTACTCTGTCTACATCCGAAACAAGCAATCTGACATCCCACGGAGAACGTAAAGGCGACAAATCGGTGACTCGCAAAGCACTTATCGTATCATACGAAGATTTCGCCAGAAGATATTATTTACTTCAGAAGCGTGGCCGAAAAATTCCGAGAGCACCTGATAAGTGGAGCGAGATGCTACAACTATTTCGTCAGAGGTATCCAGGCAATGCCAATTCATTACTCTGTTGGATCAAAGTAAAAAAAAATCCGCGTTCACGCAAAGTCGTACTTATTGCACCTGCTGATCCAGGCGCTACTCTGACATCCCGTTCAGACAGCAACTCGAGTGGTTCTGCTCCACCATCAAGACAAACAATCGAGGGGCGTATGAAAGTTGTCAGAAAAAAAGACAGAGGTGTGGTGATCCAGACCAAAATGAGCAATGTGAGCGCTTAAAGACCACGAGTAGTGTGGGCATTCAAACTTTTATTTTGAAAAAAAA
>NW_008634126.1:489796-490984 GCF_000247585.1 Phytophthora nicotianae INRA-310 | reverse complement strand
GTGACGATGCATAGAGGCACTAGCAGCCACGTCTTGTCCTGTTTGTGATCTGCTGCGTACTTGGTAAGCCACGCAGACGCCACTTCACCAGGCTGTGGAGAGCAGAACTTGGACTGGTTAACTAAATTGTACGGCGCACAAGGGATCACCATTGCCGGAGTCAAAGGACACTGAGTGTAAGCGACTTCATAGTCCGTCGTGTGCAGTGCAAAGATCAGATTGGGCTTCCCGTCTGAGTCCATGTAGGCGTGACGTTGTACTGTCACTTCAGGTAGAGTATCCGCTTCTCCACCGTCTCCCCAGACTGCGGCATACGCCGGTGCCGAGATGTCTTCAGCTGCATCGACAGCACACTGGACCGCTCTGGAGAGCTGCGAGGCCTTGCAGTTAAGTGACCGATGAAAGATCGTCCCGTCTGGTAGTACGCACTCTCGTAGTTGACAACCGGCGCGCTCGAACGCCTTGGGAGGCACCACTAGCTCTGCCATGGACCGACCGCATCGTGTATAGACTTTGGCCAGGGTGTGTGTGGGCGTTAATACGTAGCCAGCGTCCCAAAGGAAGGCACGCTGCAGGAGGCCGGGTAAGTCACCCCATGAGAGTGAATTGGTACTGAGCTGCTGCTGTAACGCGCTGGGTAGTGCATCTCTGCTGACGTCCGAGAGCTGCGCGGTGTCGTCCAACTCAGTGTTGAGCACGTAATATTGCTGGGCGAAATCGGAGTAGAGGCCAGTAAACTCAAAATTTGTATCCACGGGCACGTCAATGGATGACGCAGTCTGCAGCGTCGCGCACAGCAGCACGAGCGCTGCCAGCGGCGACATCGCCGATTTTTTAAATCCACATCACGCAGCGTCTCGCGTTGTGAGATCTTGCAGCGCTTGCTCAATACATGGAGTCATCAATCCTGGTAACCAAGTGCTACAATGAGGCCTCAAATGGTGGTGAACGCAGAAAACATGACTGTGCAGTGTTTCTGGAAGAACCATTAGACAGTATGTTGCGAGGCATATGATGGCGAGCACATTCAGTTTGTTCAAGTTTGTTTACAGCCACATGCTGTTGTTTGAAAAGGTCCACTCAGTCAGCTACATCATACCAACAATGATGGAAGAGCCGTTCTAACAGCAACTTTATTTGACAGTGATTTAGTTTAACAAACGCTAAACGGTATTAATCGCTCTCAAC
>NW_008634126.1:484733-486401 GCF_000247585.1 Phytophthora nicotianae INRA-310 | reverse complement strand
TCATACCAACAATGATGGAAGAGCCGTTCTAACAGCAACTTTATTTGACAGTGATTTAGTTTAACAAACGCTAAACGGTATTAATCGCTCTCAACGTTTTCCCTTAACCGCTGTGCACGACGCTCTCGTCTCTTACTTTGACGTGCGTTGTAGAGCAGCAATGGCGTCGTCGTAGTTCTTCTGCGTGATTCGACCGCTTTCCAGTGCTTTCGCAAGCACATTCTTGTGATGAATATCATCCATGTTCGCTAAAATGCCGGCGACGTGTTTCATATCTTGGTCGTCCAGGTGCTTAATGATATCAGCGAGGCTCTTAAACTTAGTTCGCTCTTCATCATCGGCTTGCAAGTCGCCATCTTCCGGATCAGTGGCCCGTAGAAATCTCTTCCGGGAGTCACTACTGGCCATAGCATCGGTCGCGAAGTCGGGAGTGGTCTTCGACAAGAGCTGAGAATCGTCGGCATTCGTGAACGCTGCGACGGCACTGCTGCGGGCAAAGACCGCGACTGCAACTGCAATGTAGAACAAACTGCGCATAATGGCGGCGTGGGGGGTTTGCTGGAAAGAGGTGTTTTGTGGTCTTGAAAGCGAAATGTGAAGTGGCAACCGACAATTTTTTCATCCGTGCCTGGTTGGCCAACAATGGATGGATGTCCATCGGCTTTTATTGTTGGACCGTAATAGGACATGCAGCCCTCTCAGAATGAATTATACCAAATCACACATGAAAGTACACTATTATTAATAATTCGCTAACTACGCTGATTTAGCACACCAAAGTAAACAAAAAGTAAACATACCAGCTGTTAGCAACCTAACTGCATATAATGATGAGTCCCATGTACCTTTCAATTTTACAATATATCCGACCAACGAATGCAACAGATAATCAATGACAACTGTTAACAACGCACTGGCCATGAAAATGCAAATCATTTCTCTGTGCGCTCTCGTAAAAACATGTACTTCGAAGTAGCACAAAACAAGCTCGGAATTGTGCCGT
The DNA here is from genome assembly GCF_000247585.1 of Phytophthora nicotianae INRA-310. Taxonomy (NCBI): domain Eukaryota; phylum Oomycota; class Peronosporomycetes; order Peronosporales; family Peronosporaceae; genus Phytophthora; species Phytophthora nicotianae. The sequence goes on along the minus strand of NW_008634126.1, from coordinate 485,398 downwards.
CGTTGCGGCAGTGGAGGCAGCTTGACATGAATATCACAGAGACCTCGAGCGAGGCGAGCTATACCGTCCAGTACCTTACTATTCTCGAGTAGTTCATCGAGCCGCTATAGAATGGCACGCCGGTGCCTGTGGTAGTTGCCCTCTGCGGGAATACTTATGGTGACAAATGACGTCACCAAACGCTACAGCATTCTCTGGAATCCACGTGCGACTCGAATTGTATTATCGTCGATGTCACTGGTGCTGATAAAGAGCATCGTCGTGTCGAGATTCCGTAGCCAGCCACTGAGTGTGAGCCTAAGTTTATAGCAGGATAGTACTGCTAGTAGCAGGGTAAGTTCTCTAGATTGGGTGCATCCGTATCTTTGAATACTAGAGCTGTCGACGTTGGCGTTAAAATCTGAACTATGAAGTTGACGTCAAAAGAGTAAACGAATACTTGACGTCAGCATTTAACTATTGATGTGCAGCATGGCAGATCCCGATATTTATCGCAGCAAAATTCATTCATGTACAGGTTTTGTCATGCAATTCCAGTATAAATTTGTGCGAAAGAATGAAAACATGTACTACGTAGTACTGCACGATCAAAGCGGTCTACAGAGCAACGTTGTTGTCAGCTATGAAGACGATGTCGCGGACAGTCGTCGGGTTTAGAGAGCTAC
>NW_008634126.1:481124-481823 GCF_000247585.1 Phytophthora nicotianae INRA-310 | reverse complement strand
CAGAATTGCTACTGGGGGAGGAGTATACCGAGAAAGTGGATATTTACTCGCTTGGTGTACTTCTAAGTGAATTGGACACGTGTACTCTACCATATTACGATCCAAATTCTCTTTCTGAACGACTGGTACAACACCCTCTGCGTTTGATGCGGCGCATTATCGATGACGGACTTCGTCCACAGCTCTCGCCTGACTGTCCGTTGTCAATTACGCATTTGATCGCAGCATGTGTGTCGCGCAACCCGAAGCTACGCCCGAGTGCTGCTGATGTAGGAACCTGGTTGGCCAGTGCGTGAGGAGAGCGGCTGCTTCGCAAAAGCTCGAGTGTGTTGGTCTCTTCGATTGGGAATGGAAGTGAGTGTAGGTGAGGAATACACGTCGTTTATTATGGCGTTTGGGTATCATAGAGCGAGTTCAACTACGGTAAGAAAAAGTCGAGTATCAATGTTATAACCGAACTCTCGACGTAGATAGCAATAATTGTTGGCTCAGTTCTCTTGAAGGCATGGATGCGTTGTAAAAGTGTGCATCTTGACTGCAACTAACCGAGTGTAGCGATCGTAACAATTACTACGTTGAGCAGATCTCGACGTCTCATCTCTTAAAGGTTTTTTTTTTAATAACAATGGGTTTAAAGGGGTAGGCTAAAGGACCAACCCTTTACTGATGATTGGTCAGAAATCAAGATTACTTAATTAA
>NW_008634126.1:473732-475753 GCF_000247585.1 Phytophthora nicotianae INRA-310 | reverse complement strand
ATACGCCACGAGATCGAGCCGGATGCCTTGCTTCTTGGTGGAATCATCAAGTGGGTCTGGTTCCCGTTGTTCAGCTCTAGCAGCCGTGATTGCGGCATTCATTGATCATGTGATGTCTCCCGGAGTTACAACTGGGTGGATATATGCTGCAGATCGCATTGCCTTCCAGCCGGATTCAATAGTATGTGCCCTGAGGTACGCGTCGTCAGCTGAACTGGATACTTGTCCATCATTTCTGCCACGAGTTTCAAATTTGATGTGTTCCGTGCTCAAACGACAAACTCGTCGAGCTGCACCGTCATGTCGCTAGGGTACTTGTGCACGGCGGGACGAGTCGGAATCTTTGTCTGTCTCAGTTGCTTGAGGGTTGGTCGTGTTTTTCCTTTCGTTTTCGGCTTTGTATCGTTTATAATATCCGCTTGTCGAGCTAGTACGTCTGAACGCGGAGGTGTCGGTGTGTCCGCTTGTTCAAGCCCGCTTCACCTTTATTAGGGTCCACAGAAAGTTGCAGAACGAGGCGTTTGGGGGGGGGGGTACTCCTGGTTTGCATTATCTCCACGCTCGAAACTTCTTCTGAATCCTCTGGAGAAACCTCTGCTTTCTGCGTTGGTGGAATGGACTCACCATCGCTGCTACCATCTGTCACACCTTCCGTATCTTGTAGGGCATTCATGAGATTAGTTGTAGCAAGATCAGTAGGAGAATCTAGTAACGGGTACAGCTCAGCTTCGGCCTCATCAACTTCGTTGTCGCCATTGTCCCTAGTGTTAGCCGTAGCAGCCTCCCTCCTGCTCACCCCAACTTCCACAGTCTCTTTCCAAGATTTAAGCTGCTGATAGAAATCGGCACTGGACAACTCGGAGAGATGGTTGAGTAGTGGTTCTAGCATCGCCTTCGCGTATGAATATTTTTCAGCTGATGTAAGCACGACTTGTTTGGCACGTTCGTCCCGGCGTAGCCAAATATACACAACTTCTCTCTCATTATCTGACGGCGTGTGCGACTTCCGTTCCTCAGCTGATCGGTCACTACTGTCCGGCAACCTTATGCGCTTCAGCAACTTTAACTTTGACATGTTCACAATAGGTTGCAAGGCGTTGGCCGCTGAAGTCAGTTCATCCTTGACGTCTTGCACTTCAAATGTACTCCAGCGCTCATGGACTGAGATACCAGGGAATATCTGGAATCCATGGCTTTCGCTCGCTACAGGCATCAGATGACAGCATGGCAAGTGGTGGCTTGAGTAGAATAGGCATGTGCATGTTCAACCCCCTTGGTCGCACTCGTAAACCTGGTGTGAATAATAAACTTTCCACTTCGAAACTGGTTTTTTATGTATGGAAGTTGTCGTTACCTTCCCATTCCCGAATCCCTCCCATTCATTTTTCACTTTCTCCAACATGTACGGTGAAAACCTCCTTACCACCGCTCGCAAGAATGAAGGCACAGTCTTCGGCAATCAAAATGTTGAATGCTGCTTCTCAATTGCAGATACTACCTGACGGTAGTAATCATCTGGTGCTGGAGTAAGCCCGCCAATGTCTTGTCAATTCTTGTCTTGAGCCCGAGAAGCATCTTCAAGTATTTACAGTTAGACTCGATCCTGTTAGTGGTCGTATTCCCAGCCGTACAGAGTTTTCCACGTGCGTAGTTCGACCACATAATGCGACAGGAATGCCAGTTTTTCTCGAAATAGGCAAAGCACGCGCTTTTCCTTGCGGCTCTGCAGTATTCCTTTAGTGCATCATAGCCGGATTGATACGCGTCCTGCGTTCGACTAACGCAGAGAATATAAGAGTTAGTTACTACTGTGTAGATTTCTTTTTCACAATAAACGTACCTGTAGAGCAACTTCGTCATCAAATCGAGTAAATCTTCTCTATTAGCAACCCTCAGCCGGAATTCTTTACGTTCAACACCTTTTTCCAGTAGGTTATAGCATGAAACTGACACAATACTACTTATGCGTTTGGAAAGGTCTGCTCGAGAACCTGCCATTCCACGAAATTTTTGTCGATCAC
>NW_008634126.1:467647-468542 GCF_000247585.1 Phytophthora nicotianae INRA-310 | reverse complement strand
TCGCATTACATCTCCGCTTATTGTGGTCATTCTTGCCACACTTACTGCAACGGTACTTATCTCGTTTCACTACGGATGCTGCGGAAAGCTGGGTGTCAAAAAAAAAACGCAGAGACGCGCTTTGACTCTTCATCAGATAAATCCTTTACTGCAATGTTCAACCCCTCTCCACCACAATACCGGGATCTTGAGGCGTCCTCGCCACGATTTTGTTTTCTTTTGCTTCCTCTTACAAGATCAGGCGTATCCTTCACTGGCATTCGTGTTGAAGAGCGTCCGGCCTGCCGGTACATTGGAGGTGGCTTGACGTCATTCGAATCTAGTAATTCGGCTTCCAGGGGCAGCTGGATAGACAGTAATTCGACGGCATCTAGCAAATGCCGTACCAAGTACGCAGAGTGGAAATATTTCCGCACATCATACTGAGCGACGCCCGCATCTTTATACTTGGATCTATCGTTAATTACAGCCTGAATATGCCGACACGGAATTCTCAACTGTTTTGAAACTGTGCAGCGGGTACACACACCAGCATACATGTTGACTTCGTATACATGTGCGTTGTTGCTGGTATTGCTGCGCGAGCCAAATGCATCGAACACGTAAAAGATCGGTTCATCGCCCACGACGACGGTTTGGCGAGCCACCAGCAGCTTCTCAGTATTGAAAAGTTTCATTGCGTGGGGCGTAACATCATTCCCTGATTTAATCCACTCAGAAAAGCGAAATTGTCGACAGTCTCTTTATGAACAAACGCAATCGCAACAGGAATGTTTTTTTTTTCTTTTTTTACCATCTTTGGCAATGAGGGTTAAACAAACCCCATTGTAGTCGACATCCTTCAAATGAGTACCATCACATTCCCAAACTGGTAAAAAGGCATCTTGAGCTAGCA
>NW_008634126.1:442969-444200 GCF_000247585.1 Phytophthora nicotianae INRA-310 | reverse complement strand
CCAAATCCGAAACGTTAACGTAGGGTGACGTTTCAATTTGTCGGAACACATCCCCACCGTTGGCCTGTCTGCGAACGTAGCCAATAAAATTAATAGCTTCGTCACGTGGCATGACTGTCACGGCTCGATCCGGATGCATTTTCGTCATCTGAAGAGAGAGTCTTTCCCAAAGCCGACTTGGGAGCGTCGTCTTCGCCATTAGCGCTTCTGTTTCAATGAGACCCTTAATTTCTTCCGTACAGTCGATAACGCTGGTATTGCAGAAATTTGACATGTATGCGAAGCCGTCACTTTTGCATGATCGCTGGCGACGATTAGCTTGCCCTTGCACTGAGTTGATCTGTACTTTGAGCATTGATAGTAAACAGTGTCCTTGCGTTTTGTGTTAACCGAGTACTTGAAGCCGTTGTGAAACATTGAAAAAGCAGAGGAGACTTGTCTTGGTTGTCGGAATATTATAGAATGACTACGTAATGAACTTGAGCAAACGTTTTGCAAGTACAGGCATTAAAACAAATTTCTAAGAAGCTTTCCTGGCAGCTTACATAATGCTGTAACTCATTACGCAATTTGGACTATCCGTAACCTTTGATCTTGAGATTGTACCTCTGAGAATTGGAGAACATGGTCAAAAAATTAAACATTTATTAGTAAGTGCTTGGATTTTGTTTCTCACACCATTACATACGAATTAGTGTACGGGGTGTTAGAAATGTTGTAATCATTCATAGCCGGTCATTACCGCACTCGTTTGTAATCGCTTTACGATCTTAAGATAAAGTCAACTTATCACCCCGCTTTTGTTACAACATCCGTTATCTTGTGATGGTAAAATTATGAGACGCACTGCTCATAGGGCGAAGCTTGAGGCAGCTGAAGCCTGAGAAAAATAGGCTCAGGGTTATGATATGCAAGCGCGTTGCACATTTTTGGGTTGCTTCACCTTTTTCTGAATATTTGATTAAATCATTGTAGGACTTTCTGTAGGACATATTCATAGGTTGCAGGACATTTTGTAGGACATAGTTGTAGGACATATTTTCGGATGCAGGACATTAATGGCATTCCCTGGCCCGTTACATACTCTTTCGGAGGGGTATTATCAGAGATTGATACAGACGACTACCCGTTCTGGAACGACGCCAACCGAGACGGTCCTCGTGGTAAACTGCTTTTTAAGCGTCTCTTGCTGGTCAGGTGGCAAGCTCGCGAACACAGCGTGTTCCATCCT
>NW_008634126.1:438569-439524 GCF_000247585.1 Phytophthora nicotianae INRA-310 | reverse complement strand
GCCTATGTACTGAGGCCGCTGTTAACTCTACGAGTCATGTACTGAAAGTCTGTTAACTCTTCGGGTACTCCGTACCCATGTTGGAACACACCAGGTGTAACCCCGTTACAGAAGTTCGTTGTGGTGTTTTTGTAGCGGAACGATGGAAAGACGTTTTCCGGAAGACTAGCTGCGCTGGTGTTCAGCTGTATGGCGTCCAGATGCTCAGGATTGCCGCCGTCTGCGAGCGAAATTGGGATCAACAAGTTGGCGTTCAACAACAACTTCAACAGCAACTGCCAGTTCGACCGCAAGCCACGAAAAGCAACAGAAACCTGTTGCTCACTTTCGGATTTGCCAGACCAAGCCGAAGTACCAACTAACAACTCGCTCTACCCAGCAAGGGCTCCATGCCTGCGCAACTTATCCTTCTCTTCCCCGAGGACGTCCCTCAAGACACCAGCACTTCACTGGCGGCACGAACTTATGCCGAGATATGCGACGACTCTGAGCCCGAAAGGGTTCGTGTACGAACTCTCCCGACCCCAGAAGACGAAAACGTAGCCGACGCTGGACACCTGGCTACCTCGATCGAACGCCTTTCGTCGTCTGGTGTTGGCGTTGGAGCCGGCGTCCGGTGGTGCAGGCAATCTCCTTTGGCGAGCGGTGGTGCTCCAAGGAGCAGGTGGAACGACTCACGGTCAAGCCATCGAGTACAAGGGATCGGATGTGACGGTCCGCTCGACATCCGGAATCAGCAAGCACAGTAGACGAGGTTGCCCAAGGCATTGCAATTTTGCTATACAAGGCAAAACGCACGCGGCGCGCACAAGCGGACATCAACAGCGCGCATGCGCTGATCCTCGACCGCCTCCTAGGGAAAAATGGAACGACTTCTTCCCGCTCGATTCGCTACTTACTGACCGGAATTGTCCAAATAGCAACGCTTCCACGGCTATCAGACAGAATTCTCTGG
>NW_008634126.1:433868-437387 GCF_000247585.1 Phytophthora nicotianae INRA-310 | reverse complement strand
AGCGAGAACTTCACGAGCCTCAGCTGGAATCATCGGACCGACCTTCGTACCGAAGCAATCGTGGAAACAGCCGCCAGGTTACGCGCCGCCAAGTCCCGACTGCAGTGGCTCAGGCAGCACCTCGCCTGAACGGCAAGCAGCTTTGCCTTCGCTACATATCGGCAAATGGCTGTCCTTCAAAGGTACCAGACCGCTGCACATACGAGTTTCTGGGCCACTTCACCCCAGATACTCTTGCACCGATTGTACAAGAGTACGTTGTGGAAAAATACGGCGGTCTCAGCTCCGAAAGGAGCAGTCGTTTTTGAAAAATGCGGTGTACCGGGACACCTGCATTCAAAAATAAGTATCGCGGTTGTTACAGCAGTTCAAGAGCGTCTTGAAGCGAACCTACGTAAGGATGAGGTCAAGCTCGTGGCACACAGAGCTTCTGCGTTTCGGAAAGCTGGTGTCCTGCTTCCCGCGTCCCTGATCTCACCAAGAACAGCTCAAACGCAGCCAAACTTCAATCCGGGATATCCGAAGTGGTGCGCAAACTACAACTCTCTCTGAGCGACACGATTCGATTTTGGAGGAGACAAAGTGATGAGGACCCGCGGTCGAACAAAGCGCTTCGAAGTGAACATTTCGTGGCTACTGCACAGCTTTCCACAACTACCGCTACTTCTAGACATGATTCAACATGGAGTCACGCATTCCTTTCGGCCAGTAACGCCGCCCACCAAGAGCGACCGCACTTCCAACCATAAGTCCGCTCGGACATGGAGCAATGCACTCAAACGAAGTGTCCGTGCAGGCCAAGACGCGGGGACGTACTTAGTAGTGGACGTCGATGCCGCTGCACCATGGCAAGACGTCCATATTAGCCCATTCGGATACGTCCCGCAAGCAGATGCAGACCCTAACGTCGAAGCGAGAGTTATTCACGACCTCTCCTACCCGTCTGGTAACTCGATCAACAACTACAGTACGAACACGTACATCAGCTCGCACGGAGGATCGAAGAGCTCAAAAACTGACGATCTTCCTGTTGAGTAAAACTCAAACGCGGTGACGTCAAATCAGCCTTTCGAAATGTACATGGCAGCTCCAAAGTGTGCGGCAGATTTGCAGGTTTCCTTCCTGATGAAAGAGCGGTGGTAATTGACCTGGCACTCCCTTTTGGTTGGATGGGGTCCCCAGCGCACTATGGAGTATTCGGAGCTGCAATAACCCACCTCGTTCACAACGAAAGCCCAGCTAGTCTGGACCCTAGCAACACAGACTGCGAGCCATTCTTTTGCTATACTTGGGTCGACGACCATGTATTAGCGGAAGAAGACCGAGACGACCGACTGGAACTATGTGAGGCAGCACTACGCCTCGCCATGTTGGCTATCCTTGGTCCTCGCTCCATCAATGAAAAGAAATTCACAAGATGGTCTACCCGATTGCGGGCTCTGGGACTGGACTGGGACACCGACCTACGCAGTGTGTTGATGCCCGAAGAGAAGATCGCGAAAGCACTCCTTCGCGTAAAGCGATGCTGCAGTACAAGTCAGCGACGCGGACACAGCTGTGCAAACTATTGGGATCTCTACGCCACGTGTGTTCGTGTATCCGATCAGCAAAACCGTTGTTCCAACGCATTGCATCTCTCCATAGGCGAGCTCCTCGCTGGGGCAAGATTACTATTTCCGAAGGTGCTATTCTCGATCTGCAGTGGTTTCAACACATTCTACAACAAGGTCGACTTTGCAGTGTTCCCCTCAAGTTCTTTGGAGATCTCCCTGCACCGGACGTCCAGTTATATATGGATGCCAGCGACTTTGGCCTCTGTGCTCTCCATCCAGCAAAATGCGAGTATATTCGCCTTCAGTTCGACGACGAAGAACGCCTTCTCATCCGACAAGGAAGACTGTCGATAAATATCCGCGAGCAACTCGGTGCTGTACTTGCCTTACTATGCTGGGGTCGCGAGTGGTGTCCTCGCACTACTTCCGAGGTGATACACGTCCGTTGCTGGATCGATAATCGCTCCGCAGTAGCTTGGTGCAACAATCTCAATAGTCGCGAACCTCTGTCACAAGAACTGAATCGAGTACTGGGATCGATTGAAGCACAGTGGGCGCTGCATGTGTCCGCCGAGCATTTACCTGGCGCAGTAAACACGATGGCAGACCTGGGCTCTCGCGCATGGGACGGACATCGACTAACAAAATGGAAATTACTAACCAAAACTTGGACGCAGATACCTATCTCCAACGCTATACGCAAGAGTTACTCAGCAAAATGGTCCGCCTTCAACAACGCTCCATCGCTGAATCATCTCAACGTCAATACAAAGGAACCTGGGAGCAGTGGAAAAGTTCTGTGAACACCTCGGAGTGTCAAAGTGGCTCCCGCAGCAAGATCCGGAAACACAATCACTACTACTGGTTGCCTTCACCATTCATTGCTGGTCCGGAGGAAATCAACACGGCAGAGCCTCGGCCAGTACCATTCAATCTAAAGTGTGCCACATTCGCTGGTATCATCGGGCATTTGCCGGATTCGAACCTCAACTACGACCGAACCACGCCCTCGCAATTGCTGGAATGCGACGAACAGGCCCAGCAACGAGGCGACGAGGTACCGTCACGCGGCAAATACTCGAATGGATCATGCGCCACCTTAACTTCCAACAACCCAGCACCGCGTTTTCGCAGGGGGCTGCGATACTGGGCTTTTTTTCTACTCCGAAGCGCGGAATACCTAGCTGTCAAGGGCCGAAGACGCATATACACCCTGCAAGTTCGCGATGTGATCCTCCAAGATGAGCTTGGGCTCCAAACATCAAGTCTGCACACAGCAGTATCCGTGGAAATCACATTGCGAGGGCAGAAGAATGACCAACAAGATCATGGAACTAAACGAGTGCTATCTCGTTCAGGTCATCGAGCTCTGTGTCCAGTTCTTGCAGGACGATTGCTAATGGAGAACGCAAGGAACTTGCAATTACGGCCTGAGGACCCAATCAGCTCAATCAAGGCGTCGACAATGCTGCCCGCCAAAACAATGTCCAAAGTACTGCATGCTGCAGCAAAAGCAACGGGGGAAGATGCCATGCTCTGCTCCTTTAATTCGCTACGACGCGGAGGTGCAACCGCCCTGCTGTCAGCGGGCGTCGACAGCACCGCCGTCATGCACGGAAGGTGGAAGTCTGACTCATACCAGCGATATACGTCGTACACAATCGAGTTGGGACGACAGCTTGCAGCCCAAATGGCGTTCGGGGGCTCCAGTACGGTGCAGCAAGCTGTACCGCGGCAGTGAGCTTATGGGGCACACGCTCCATGAGCGCGGCTCACATGCCCACACTACAACGCACTTGATGCTCCAATACATTGCTATTTGAACCCCCATGCCATACTTACTATGCTGGTGATGCTTGATTACAGCTAGTACTGACGTTGAAAATGATGCGTTACATAACGTGCATTTTGTACTGTTTTGTTGAAAACCGATCCCTAAAATACCCTGAAAACTATATTTTGAACG
>NW_008634126.1:430749-432413 GCF_000247585.1 Phytophthora nicotianae INRA-310 | reverse complement strand
GACATGTCCAAACGGGTGCCAAGCACCTTCAACAAGGACGTCCAGAACTTCCCGGTGAACCGCGGGTCTCGATCCGAGACAATTGCCTCAGGCAAGCCATGTTGACGAAAGACTCTGTCTAGAAACAGCAAAACTGTACCCTCACCATCGATGGTGTCCGGCACTGCCGCTAAGTAACAATCTTGCCTTGTGCATACGCTGCGCGTATTAAGTCAGGCACTGACGACGTCACAGTTGTAACATGGGCTAACCCGTAATCCGGCCTGCGCGACAGCGCGTCGGCCACTACATTAAGCCGCCCCGGCTTGTATTTCACCTCGAAGTTATACTCGGCATAGAATGAAAGCCATCTTGTCATTCTCTGAGAGAGATGTGGTGACTGAGTCGCTATGCGTAGCGACGCATGATCAGTATAGATCAGAAAGGCTTAGTGCCAAGCAGGTGTACCCTGAACTTGACCAGAGCGTACTTCGTAGCAAGTAGCTCTTTGTCATGGACTGGGTATTCTTATCTGTAGCTTTAACTGGCGAGACTCAAACGTGATCACGCGTTCACAGCCTTCGGCGTCTGCTTGTAGTAAAGCACAAACGATTGGAAAATCGGAGGCGTCGCAGACGACGCTAGACGGACGCTCGGGGTCCCGTAGTGCAAGAATTGGCACCTATAGCAGGCTCTCCTTCACAGCCTCAAAGACTTCGTCGTGGTCGACGTTCCAGCACCATGGTGCATCATTCTTAAGGAGATCGGACAATGGCCGCGCCATTTCCGCGTAGTTCGCGCTGTATTTGTGCAAGTAATTGACTAAGCCTATCCACTTGCGTAAGTCCTTTTGGTTCTTGGGAACCGGCCAGTCCACGATGGCCTTGACTTTGGCAGGGTCTGCCCGTAAGCCACGCTTCCCAATGAAGCAACCGAGGAATGGAATTTCCTCCGCGCCAAAGACGCATTTGTCCAAGTTGGCATACAACTTATTAGTGCGCATGTATTTGAGTATGTGGTTCTCCACATCTGACTTTCAGTGTTCAGCACGACTATGGACGAAGATATCGTCAAAGTACGTCTGCGCGTACGCCCGATGTGGCCTGAATAACTGCGTCACAAGGCGATTGAACGTTGCTGTTGCGTTTGAAAGCCCCTGCGGCATCACCAGCCACTCCCAGAGCATACCACTCGGAGTGCTCACCGCTGTCAGCGGAATGTCGCTCGCTCTCATGACCAATTGGTAATAACCATCGACCAAGTCGAGTGCGCTGTACAGCGTACGACCTATCATGTTGTTCTGTAGAACATCCTTTGAGGAATCGGCGTCTGCGCCGGAATGGTAGCCACATTTAGCTTATTGAAAGCATGAACAATGCGCCACTTGCCATATGTCCGTTGTACTCCTTAGTGTCCATCATGTTCTTAGTCTTGATCAGCGGGATGCGCACTTCATTTGGAAGTTGTGCAGCACAATGAAGCAGGTCCTACAAATTCCGGCCGGGATCATGAAGTCCGTTCCCAGCACCACATCACAACCCGCGCTATGCGCCATTGCGCACATCTCAACCTTGTAGAGCATATCTCACCCGAGCGCTCGTCGTGTCGTCGACACCTTGCCTTCACTGATGCCTTGAATGTCGATGCTACGTCCGTGATCTGGAATATCACGAAGTCGCAATTTC
>NW_008634126.1:427333-427965 GCF_000247585.1 Phytophthora nicotianae INRA-310 | reverse complement strand
AATTTCGCCAGGCCTTGGAAGTTGCGGAAGAGTTCGCACTGACCAACGTCATGCACTTGCTTGCAGAACTTGCACCGTTTATTGCAGTAGTGAGCCGAATGGCTCATCCCACCATACGGGGCACATCGCCGGTACTGCGGAAGTCGGTTGTCTCTGTTGAAGTCGTGGTTGTTGTAGTGGCGCTGGCCACGGTAATCCTGGTTGAAGGCTCGGTCGCCTCCTCGAAGGTCTTGATTGAAGCTTCGGTCGCCTCCTCAATGGTCTTGATTGAAGCTTCGGTCGCCTCCTCGATGGTCTTGATTGAAGCCTCGTTCGCGATCTGGTACGTTCCCTCGTTGCTGACGGTTGTCTGAGAGGGCGTATGTGCCTTCAGCTGCAGCACGTCGCTCACTCTCGTTGGCCGCAGCGAGATGTCGGTCATTGTCGACTCCTGAAGTATTGCTGCGCGCTCCATCGGATTGGAATCCTCCGTAGTCCTCTGTGTCGTCGACGTATGCGTCCATTTCATCATCCGAACGCTCGGCACTGCCTTGAGTGGCTTCAGCGCTTCTAATACAGCTAGTAGGTCGTTCAACGAAGCTTCAGCGAGTGTTACCCGGGGTTGGTTGCAGTAGTCGTCACGACGACAGTTG
>NW_008634126.1:423726-424642 GCF_000247585.1 Phytophthora nicotianae INRA-310 | reverse complement strand
TCGGGTCTCCGCCGAGCGTTCAACTGCTAGTCGCACTCACCGAAGAGTCACTCCAACCGTCACCGAGTCGTAATACAGTAGTCCACCGGTTCTTGACAACTGAATGTGAATCCAACGTCACCAATACGAACCACCCGACTTGCGTGACATCTTGGTCATAGTCGGACCCGATGAGTGTTCGGTAGTGACGTATCATTGGCCATCTTGTACTGTGATCACCTCCTGTCGCGTGACCGAGCGTTTGTGGCTTGAGCAACTTGACTGTAGCCACTTCGGCGATTACCCGGAAACCGCTACACCACCTAGCCTTCTTTCGGTTTGTCTTTGGGCCTCAACCCGTGGTTGATGCGCGCTTGCTCCCGTGGGCGGCCTTTCCACTTGATTTAGTCTTCGACTTGGCTTTAGCAACGGTAGAATGCTTTCCGGCAGCAGTAGCGCAACTGCTAGGTGCGGAAGATTATCTGAGTACCTGTTGCTTCAATCCAAGAGCAGTGGAGCACGCATCGGAGCATACGCAAACGTTCAAGTCACCTTCATAGGTGATGGTGAAGCACATATGGTGTACCGGCTTCTTGCAGGACGTGCAGGCTGCCACTGCAACGTCGTTGTCGTCTCCACACGGACATTGCTTGAGCGTGCATTTGCCTTGCATGACTTGTGTTTAGCTCCCCGATTTTTAAAATTTGAAAGCGCTAGATGGCCCCTGGGCTGCCGTCCGACGGAACCCAAAATCACATGCCGGTCAGCACAAAAAATAGAACATCACGCTATGTGCTACCGTATTTTTCAAATTACGGCCCTTCTGAAAGCCTCTAATATAGATCATTAACCCCCTCAACCGAACAAATGTCTCCCTGCAGCTGCACTACAAGATTCTACAGTTCGTTCAAGTTTGCATAATGTACGTCCTGAATGC
>NW_008634126.1:418709-420141 GCF_000247585.1 Phytophthora nicotianae INRA-310 | reverse complement strand
CTTTAAGAGATGAGACGTCGAGATCTGCTCGACGTATTAATTGTTACGATCGCTACACTCGGTTAGTTGCAGTCAAGATGCATACTTTTACAACGCATCCATGCCTTCAAGAGAACTGAGCCAACAATTATTGCTATCTACGTCGAGAGTTCGGTTATAACATAGATACTCGATTTTTTCTTACCGTAGTTGAACTCGCTCCATGATACCCAAACACCATAATAAACGACGTGTATTCCTCACCTACACTCACTTCCATTACCATGCTAGTAGGGCCGCAATTAGTTTATTAGATGCTCAAGATGCTGAAGAGCATTGATGTAGTCTCCTCGCTCTATTCTGGTACAAACTCGAAAAGTTTTGCTATGAGTAGTGGCATATTAAAATAATCTGCAACGTTCAATGATGAGTACAATAGGAAGAAGCGTAGAGTAGTTTTACTAAAGATTAACTATAGTACCCATTTTTTGTTAGAAAACTACTTAATTTTTATTGGACAAAACAATTAATGATCTGAGTGCCAGACACTTGGCAAACTCAAGCTCCTACTCCCGTAAAAGAAAGCTACCATTTCACGATGGGCCACGTGGAGGGTACAAAGGGCACCCCCGAGCCACGCGCGAGTCCATTGCGCTGTTCCTTGCTGAGAGTTCTCGTAATGGACAGCTAACGCGTGGAGCAGCCGTGGCTGCTGCAGTCAAGTTTGGGTGTTGCCCGCTGTGGGCTTTAACTATATTCAAAGAGAGGTATAACAGCCAGTCTAAGGCAAGGAGTGGTCGATCACCATATCCGCCGTCGTGGCTGAGCGCCTTGTACGCATCTCGGACACTCCGCACCGTAGACGCCAAATGCTGAGGACTTTAGCCCACGCAGCCCACGTACCGGAGATTACCCTGCTCTGTTACATCAACAAGCACCCCGGGAAAATCACTTAAATGTGACGCTCTTCAGTTTCTCTAATCAGTAGCAAAACACTAAATAAATCTTATCTCTAAAATCAAGCCTTGGTCGACTGGCTGAAATTATTCATATTCGAACACTGATTTGACATATTTCAGTCAAACCAGTGAAAAAGGCTACTGTTTGGTTTGCTAATTACAGACGTCCGGTGTACAATTCCGTGAAGCTGAATGAATGCGAAGAACAGCAGGTTTTGGCTCTTCAACAAGATGCCTTTTTCCTCCTAACGTTTCTAAATCGCGACGCTGCGAAAATACGTGTTAATTTCAATTTCACTTGAATAAGTACCCTGTTATAGTGTTTTTGCGTAGGCAAGTCCCCAGTAATAGCTTTCAAATGATAGTTTGACGGCTTTGATAAACCAAATATCTTTTGAGTTACATGCTGCCATGTGAACGGGTATTTCTTTTCTGGCCGGAGAAGTACTGCTGCAATTGGTAAGAAGATGTTACCTTTCTACCAATAGGAAGTG
>NW_008634126.1:410539-415319 GCF_000247585.1 Phytophthora nicotianae INRA-310 | reverse complement strand
CCGTATCACGATCCAAATTCTCTTTCTGAACGACTGGTACAACACCCTCTGCGCTTGATGCGGCGCATTATCGATGACGGACTTCGTCCACAGCTGGTACCAAACGATTCGTATGACAATTTTACACTGGATTGACCAATAATTTTTTTTGAAATTGTCTCGCCGAATCGGAGACAACTTTTTCAAACAAACTTTGTGTGAAAACGACTGAATGAAATTTTCTCGGCAAGGTCTCATTTTGTAGAAGAGACATTCAGCTTTGCAATGGTGTATCTAACTCCAATTTTTTCAAATGGTTAACTAGCATTCATTTGTTTTGCGCGGTCTCAAATGCAATCATTGATGTAACGCACACCACTGTGGAAACCCTTCATAACCAAGGGCTACGTGTAGCCACTTGCGTGTAATCCCGTTACACCACGCATAACGACGCATGCAGTCTAGGCCATTCTTTGATGCGTTGCCCACGAAAAGCAATTGCCCCGGATAGCTGTACCAACAACGCATCTTCGCCACGAATGCATCTATTTCACGGGGCACAGCCTCTTGAGCGTGGCGCTCGATTACCTTTCTGCTGAGACTAAGGTTGAACTTCAAAATCCACAGGATACTTGATTGCTTACAGCCTGTGGAACCGGGCCGAAATCGCGGAGGGAGCTCAATCCGAAGCTCTTCAAAGTAAAGGCAAAGATAGTTTTTACGTAGCGACCGACGAACGCCAGTAGCTCCGGGGCATACGCCTTCTTCTTACCGCTCTTGTCTGGAATAACATAACCAGTAGTCTTGAAGTACATATATCATCGTCAAACTATGCCCCGATACACCGAAGATGCGACCTACTTGTTCACTCACGATGCTGTAGGCACTCTGGAGAGTAAATGCTCTCCATCGAAAATCAGCAGAGTACATTACAAGCAGAATGAAAGTGAACTAAGTGGCTCCTGAGTCCTCTCTACCGCTTTCAATTATTTAAACTTGCTAATCCTGATTAATACTCCGGTTTACGAACAAAACTTCCTTTATTTAAAACGACAACTTACCACTCTCAGAATGAAATGAGAGCCAATCCACAGGGACAACGTGATTGGTGTTCTCTGGACTTTTATATCCAGAGTCTTAGCGGCTTCGGTAACCCTCGGATATCCTGTATCATATTACATTTGGTTACTTTTGTAATAACTCAATACCTTGAATTGTCAAAAGAAGAGCTAAAATGACGAGATAGTTTATAAACTCTAACATTCTATTCAAAAAAAAATGATGATTGTTGACCCAGTCGGACAAGAACGACGTTCCCGCAACCTCACCGATTGTGTACTCTACAAAAACGAGTGAATGTTGACCCAGTCGGACAAGAACCACATTCCCGTAACCTCACACATTACGTTTGCCAGACCCTTAGAAGGGCAAGCTGCTTGCTAAGGTGTGAGGCACGAGTCGAAAGGGGTGGCGTTGTATAGCCAAGCATTATATTATTATTATAGTGTGCCGTCTATCTAGCACATATTATAAGATATAGCCATGATGATGATGATGATGTGTGTGTGTGGAGGGCTACGACATTATATTTAAGCTGGTATATAATGCTGGCCTTACGATCGTCCGTATCGAATAGCTTACCCTAGATGGTGCCGGAAAGAAGGTTTAGTCGGTTTTGGTCTTCTTAATGGCTCTTGCCCTCTTCTTATACGACTGCGAGCGCTCCTGATCCGTTTGGTTTGTCTCGGAGTTTTGAACCTCAGCGGTATTTTCGTTTGGTTGCGACTGCTCCTGGTCCGTTTGGTTGCCTTCCGAGCTTTGGCTGTTCCTCCCGCTTCTTGTTCTTCGACCAGAACGTCAGTCGAAAAAAAGCTTGCCGCCTTCTCATCAAACGTCATGAAAGGGATTTGCTTCTTTTGATCCGGGGTAAGACGTAGGATCTCGCCGGTTCCTAGCCACAGAATCCATCCACTGTGAAATTCCTCGCGGTAGACGATGTACATGTCGAGTCCAATCGACAGGCTTTTGGAAACGGTCGTTTGAGCTGGCAGTGTTCCAGTGTCGCTGGCGAAGTGGGGAGCCATCCTTATTCGCGCTTCAGTTTCTTCCTATTGACAAATATTATAATATTAAATATTGAGTATCCAAATATCCAGAGCTTCCCAGGCGCTGCACGGCATTAGTTCATAATAAGACTGTCTATAATCAGAAAAAAAAATTGTTTCAGAGGCGGGCGAGTTCATTAGTTCGAGTATGAATCTCAATAATTGGTCCAAAATTAATTAAGTAATCTTGATTTCTGACCAATCATCTTTTATCTACAGAACAATTCAGTACCGTCGTCCTGTAATGTCGCCGCTGGCAGCGCTCGTGCTGCTGTGCGCGACGCTGCAGACTGCGTCCTCCATTGACGTGCCCGTGGATACAAACTTTGAGTTTACGGGCCTCCACTCCGATTTCGCCCAGCAATATTACGTGCTCAACGCTGAGTTGGACGACACCGCGCAGCTCTCGGACTTCAGCGGAGATGTACTACCCAGCGCGCTACAGCAGCAGCTCAGTACCAATTCACTCTCATGGGGTGACTTACCCGGCCTCCTGCAGCGTGCCTTCCTTTGGGACGCTGGCTACGTATTAACGCCCACACACACACTGGCCAAAGTCTATACACGATGCGGTCGGTCCATGGCAGAGCTGGTGGTGCCTCCCAAGGCCTTTGAGCGCGCCGGTTGTCAACTACGAGAGTGCGTACTACCAGACGGAACGATCTTTCACCGGTCACTTAACTGCAAGGCCTCGCAGCTCTCCAGAGCGGTCCAGTGTGCTGTAGACGCTGCTGAAGACATCTCGGCACCGGCGTATGCCGCAGTCTGGGGAGACGGTGGAGAAGCGGATACTCTACCTGAAGTGACAGTACAACGTCACGCCTACATGGACTCAGACGGGAAGCCCAATCTGATCTTTGCACTGCACACGACGGACTATGAAGTCGCTTACACTCAGTGTCCTTTGACTCCGGCAATGGTGATCCCTTGTGCGCCGTACAATTTAGTTAACCAGTCCAAGTTCTGCTCTCCACAGCCTGGTGAAGTGGCGTCTGCGTGGCTTACCAAGTACGCAGCAGATCACAAACAGGACAAGACGTGGCTGCTAGTGCCTCTATGCATCGTCACTTTCGTAACATTCGGCACAGTTGCTGTATACCGCTACAAGTCAGCATTACGTGACGAAGCACGACGAGAAGTGGATCTGTTTATGCGTGAGAATCGCCATTTGTTTGATAACGGAGCAGTGGAGGCCTTCCTGGTGCCTAAACGCAAAGGCAAGAGCCGTTCTCGAAGCTCTCACACAACAGGAACTAGTCGACAAAACCGATCTTCGTCCTACTCATCATCGTCCAGTCTAGACAGTGATGACAGTGCGTACAGCTCTCGAGACTCCGCTCTCAATGTATCACAAACGTCGTTGAGTTATGACGAAGGAGTTTCGAATGCAGCGGCGTTCGAGCATTTTGACGCGACTATCGGCTTGTCAGCGTCTGCTTTTGACCCGTTAGCCTCCAACGCACGCCTGAATCCGCTGCAAAATGACACAGAAACGCCCGTACCAGTGGAAGATAAAGGAGGTTTACCCGACGATGCTACAGCTCGAAAGAATGAGATGGCCATCCGAAGCTTCCGTCTGTTTGAGTCTCACCGCAAGATCCGTCGTCTACGTGTTCCAATGGGCGAACTGCAACTGCTTCGACCGCTGTCTCGGGGCACAACGGGTGAAATTTGGCTTGCACTGCACAGTAACAGCCAGGTCGCACTCAAGCAACTGGTGCCGGAAAAGCGTCGCTTGTTGCATGAAATGGAGATGTTTCTTGCCGAAATCTACCTCATGGCGCAGTTGAAACATCCTCACATTGTGACTTTAAATGGTATCGCGTGGAACACATTGGAGCACGTGGTCATGGTGCAGGAATTCATGGAAGGTGGCGACTTGCAGCATTTTCTAGCGCAGCAAAATGTCAGTAAAGCCACCTCAACAGCTCCGATAAGTTCGGGGAACACGATTGTAAGACGCTCTAGTTCAGTATCCGGGGGATTACCGCAGGTGGACGAAGCTGTGGCCGTTGCAGCGACATCCTCGGGCTCGTTTGCTGGCGGTCTTGGAGCTGCTGCTGGTGGGTTGATTCACTCGGTACATTCCAGTCACTTCACATGGTCCAAGCAGAAACTGGCAATCGCTCAGGCTGTCACGAGTGCATTGGCCTATTTGCACGCTTTAACGCCCATGGTGTTGCATCGGGATGTCAAGTCACGCAACGTGTTGCTCTCTTCCTCTTTGGATGCCAAACTGTGTGACTTTGGCATTAGTCGACGCAAATGTAGCGGTACCGATGACGAAACAAACCTCACTGCGACAGCAGCAGCTGGGACTTTATCGTGGACTGCACCAGAATTGCTACTGGGGGAGGAGTATACCGAGAAAGTGGATATTTACTCGCTTGGTGTACTTCTAAGTGAATTGGACACGTGTACTCTACCGTATCACGATCCAAATTCTCTTTCTGAACGACTGGTACAACACCCTCTGCGCTTGATGCGGCGCATTATCGATGACGGACTTCGTCCACAGCTCTCGCCTGACTGTCCGTTGCCAATTACGCATTTGATCGCAGCATGTGTGTCGCGCAACCCGAAGCTACGCCCGAGTGCTGCCGATGTAGGAGCCTGGTTGGCCAGTGCGAGAGGCGAGCGACTGCTTCGCAAAAGTTCCAGTGTATTGATATCCTAGGTAGATGAACTGAGTATTA
>NW_008634126.1:399959-410439 GCF_000247585.1 Phytophthora nicotianae INRA-310 | reverse complement strand
TCTACGTGTTCCAATGGGCGAACTGCAACTGCTTCGTCCGCTGTCTCGGGGCACAACGGGTGAAATTTGGCTTGCACTGCACAGTAACAGCCAGGTCGCACTCAAGCAACTGGTGCCGGAAAAGCGTCGCTTGTTGCATGAAATGGAGATGTTTCTTGCCGAAATCTACCTCATGGCGCAGTTGAAACATCCTCACATTGTGACTTTAAATGGTATCGCGTGGAACACATTGGAGCACGTGGTCATGGTGCAGGAATTCATGGAAGGTGGCGACTTGCAGCATTTTCTAGCGCAGCAAAATGTCAGTAAAGCCACCTCAACAGCTCCGATAAGTTCGGGGAACACGATTGTAAGACGCTCTAGTTCAGTATCCGGGGGATTACCGCAGGTGGACGAAGCTGTGGCCGTTGCAGCGACATCCTCGGGCTCGTTTGCTGGCGGTCTTGGAGCTGCTGCTGGCGGGTTGATTCACTCGGTACATTCCAGTCACTTCACATGGTCCAAGCAGAAACTGGCAATCGCTCAGGCTGTCACGAGTGCATTGGCCTATTTGCACGCTTTAACGCCCATGGTGTTGCATCGGGATGTCAAGTCACGCAACGTGTTGCTCTCTTCCTCTTTGGATGCCAAACTGTGTGACTTTGGCATTAGTCGACGCAAATGTAGCGGTACCGATGACGAAACAAACCTCACTGCGACAGCAGCAGCTGGGACTTTATCGTGGACTGCACCAGAATTGCTACTGGGGGAGGAGTATACCGAGAAAGTGGATATTTACTCGCTTGGTGTACTTCTAAGTGAATTGGACACGTGTACTCTACCGTATCACGATCCAAATTCTCTTTCTGAACGACTGGTACAACACCCTCTGCGCTTGATGCGGCGCATTATCGATGACGGACTTCGTCCACAGCTCTCGCCTGACTGTCCGTTGCCAATTACGCATTTGATCGCAGCATGTGTGTCGCGCAACCCGAAGCTACGCCCGAGTGCTGCCGATGTAGGAGCCTGGTTGGCCAGTGCGAGAGGCGAGCGACTGCTTCGCAAAAGTTCCAGTGTATTGATATCCTAGGTAGATGAACTGAGTATTAACGTGTAGCGTAGTGTGCAAAGTATTGAAACATGTTTATTTTGGAGCTTGTCGCTCTGTCGTATTGCTTGGAAATCGAGCTCTTAACGTATACCAGCCAGGTAGTGCTAGTGACGATAACAAGAACTGGCAAGTTGTTGCTCGTCTGAAGCCTCCTAACTCAAGATCTGCAGCAACTCCTGGTAGGGATTCTTAGAGTTGAGGCCTGCTTTAAAAGCTACTCGAGCAATTTTGCCTTTACTTAAGACAATCACCTCACGGCGAGCAGTTTGATATCAGCGAGACACAGGTATTCATTCACGAAGTCGTTGATGCGACTCGAGCCGTTGTGTGACGTGGACTCCAGCTTCACCAGTTGAGGCGTCGAGACTACTGGCAGCAAAGAGCATTGTCAGGAGAAGATTCACGAACGGAGATGTTTCGACTGAGAGCGTGGCCGTGCTGTCTTTCGAAATATTCAAACACTTTGTCGGGAGGTATAGTGGCGAGTTGCAAAAGTCCACCAAGTGCCGCTCGAAGGGCAGACCCAGACGCCCAGCGAGAGTCCTCCCAATCCGCGCCGACAATCTCACTGCATAGCAATCATCGGCGCGCACAAGCAGCCCGGCGTTGCACACCCAAAACTGCACTTTTTTGCTGCTTGGTGAACGGCAGCGATAATCGAGCGCCACCAATCTCGCCTTACCTTTGAGCAGCACCAAATTTCCCATCTCATCGAAATGTTCCGCTGCTTGGTCGCGTCTTGCGGCAGGTTGTGCTGGTATGTGAGGAGAGCCTACCAGTATCATTGCAACAAAGAGAGTGGAACAGTGTACCGGTGGGCAATTTCGCAATCATTGCCTGCGGCCAAAACCTCCGTTATACAATACCTCGACTAAGATTGCGATTCAACATGTAAACTCTCAGTATGGTTTTGTGCTGTCTCACCACCCTTGCTACACTCATCCCCCGTCATTTCCGATTTATAAACAAGACACATATGGTGGCTCAGTTCTGCTTGGTGGTGAGCCATGTGTTACACATCCGACTGCCCATACTGAAACCAAGTCAGTGAAATGTCAAGAAGCCCTACGCCTACTCAATCCAGCAGGACGAACACTACCAGGCCTCGGGTGACGCTCCATTCGCGAAACCTCCTCGAGCAGCTCAAACCTCCGTCATGTCGACGACCACCAAGTCCCCCATCGCACTGGCCGCGCAGCCATACATTTGCGGAGGCTCGGCCGCTGTGTTCGCCGCCGTGGCCATCCACCCCATCGACCTGGTTAAGGTGCATCTGCAGCTGGCCGGCCAAACAGGCTCCAACGTCACGGGCCTGGGCGTGGCCCGCTCCGTTGTGGCCAAGGAGGGTATCACCGGCCTGTACGCTGGCCTGTCGGCCGCTGTGGCGCGTCAGATGGTCTACGGCACGGCCCGCCTGGGTATGCACCGCGCCTTCTCGGACAAGATGATCGCGCGCCGCGTCGCCAACGGCGAGAGCGCCTCGCTGCCGTTGGCCGTCAAATCCGCGTCGGCCATTGTGACCGGCGGCATTGCCGCCACTCTGGGCTGCCCTATGGATGTGGCCCTTGTGCGAATGCAGGCCGACACACTGGCCAAGGCCGGCGAATCGCGCGGCTACAAGAACGTGTTCGACGCCATCTTCAAGATCGCTGGATCCGAGGGCGTGGCCACATTGTGGCGTGGCAGCATCCCGCTGGTGGCTCGTGGCGCCGCTATGAACCTGGGTATGATGGCCTCATACGACCAGGCCAAGGAGATGATCTCGGCTCAGTATGGCCACGGCTTCATCACCAACATGGGTGCCAGCGCCGTGTCCGGCTTCGCCTGCGCCTTCACGTCGCTGCCATTTGACCTGGTTAAGTCTCGCCTTATGAACATGAAGGTAGACCCCATTACGGGCAAGAACCCGTACTCGGGCGTGACGGACTGCTTTAAGCAGATCATTACCAAGGAGGGTCCGTCCAAGCTCTGGCGCGGCTACTGGACGTACTACACGCGCTGTGCGCCCAACGCTATGATCGTGCTTCTGGTGGTTGAGCAGCTTAACGCCGTATACAAGAAGGCCTTCCTCGATTAGAGTATCCTTTAGAGTCTTCCCAACCCTATCAAGTTCGACGCTGCATCGCGACCTCAAGCGGGCAGAATGGATCGCCCGACGCCTATAGATTTTTGCTCGGTGCCACTTAGCGTATGTAGACAATCTCTTCGGGGCGAGCGCATCAAGTGTATCAACGGGCTACGCATTCGTTCGCGGATCGTAACGTAGCAGGCATGATGCGGATATAAAATAACATGTTTATTCATCCAAAAGTTGTGTTTGATTTTTTTGACATTCTCAATTATGGCGTCTCCTGCAACAGATTCTGGATGTCGCTTTCCATGCTTAGAGGTAAATCACGGGGACCGTATCGCTTGAATAGTGTTCCGTTGCGGGTAACGAGGAACTTGACAAAGTTGTTTTCAATGAGTGCGTTGGCTGCCGATTTCGCAGCTCCAGGTAGGCGCGTCTTGCAGAAAAGCATTGTATCGCGCGCATTTGGCCCGTTCACATCCCGCGTGGATAACACAGGGAAGCGGACGCCAAATAGATCTTGGAAATGCTCAATCAGTTCCTTATCGTTGTCGAATTCCGCGTCTCCGAACTGCGCGCTAGGGAACGCCACCACTTTCAGACCGGCGTCTCCGTACTTTGACGACAACTCCGCAAGCTGCTGAAGTTGCTCTGCGTTGGTAATGCAGGTACCGCTGGTTACATTCGTCAACAAGGCCACGTGACCACGCAACTCCGACAGGCAAAAGGTATTACCATTCGCGTCTGTATCTCGAAGAGAGTACAGCGAAGCTGTTGAGGCTGCAAATGAGAGAATGGCAGGGTGAGTTTCCAAGAACGTAGCACCGGCATCCAGTAGTGCAAGCAGCCACTGCTCCAGCTCGGGTTTACTATTCAGAACGAGAATCTCCGTGTCGTTGCTTCCGTGGTTGTCACCGTCAACGCGAATCTTTAGAGCATAAAACGCAGTATCATCATCTGTTCGCGTACAATACTCCACGGTTGCTGCATGAAGATCCACATGGACGAGATCGTGTCTTGCTACGTCCGTCTCGAACAGCACGAGCGAGTGGTGCTTTGTCTTATTAACTACAGCGTAACAACTGGCTGTATTCGATGCAATCCCGAGAAGATTTCGCACGTGGATTCGACCGCATTTACGCTGTACAAACCCTGCACGAGTTGCGCCGTCCGTCACTGCCCAGACAGAGAGCGAATGTTCGGGTTGTCGCGTCGGCTTCTTGGAATGGTGTGATCGCACGTGTCCGGGCAAGATTATGGCACTTGATGTGGTGGATGAGGTAGTATCAACAGTAGCGGACGCTACTGCATTCGGTGTCGAGGCAGCAGAGCTGGCTCCAGGAGCTACGAGTTCGTAGTAGCTGTCATCTAGTATGTACAGCTCTTCGATAGGTTCATCATCGGCGTTTGGCGCCTCGTGTGCCGGTGACAGAAAACCACTAAGTATCAGTCCTTCCGCCAGTTGCTGAACGTCACGGAGAGTGTTATTGGCCGCGTGGGACAGCAACAGATACTTCAGGACGGCCTTCAGAAGCTTGCGACCTTGTATGAACGTCCCGTGCCCAGCCTTCGCAAGGTGAAGTGGATGTTGCCACCAATGCTTCCGCTGCTCGAACACTTGAAGACGCACTTTTGGTGTCAGCAAGTACGTCGCGACCATGTCAGACTGCGCCTTGAGCTCCGACGGCAGTAAATGGAACCGTTGCAGTCGACGAAAAACACGCCCTTCCACCGCTACAGAGGAAGGCAGACACGAGCCTTCAGTAGGTGGAGTACCAGCAGATGAAGGTGACAGCGCAGTCACAAAAGACGGCTCTCGTTCCAAACGCTCGCGCTCGATCCGCTCCGTTTCTCGAGCGCTTTCGGCCAAAGCGGCCATGGTTTGCGCTGCACTCATCGTGGCAAATTGGATAGTGAGAGTAAGAATTCGCAGCAGGCATCAACCTAACGGTGTGACTTGAATGGGTTCGATCCCCTTCTCGTAATGGCGCCATCTTCAATTCCAGCGTTTGTGAGTTTTGACTTGCATCGACTATCCGGATACCGCAAACGACCACCGAAAACAAGTTGAAGTTTGACCATCACTCTTAATGATCTTTACAATAAAAGAGAAAATCTGCAAGTGCTGACTTTGCTATTACAAAAAAGTACCAATAAAAATCGATGAAAAAACTACGCAGCAAGATGGAATTCTTTCGGGTCCGGCGTAGTCTCCGCTCAGGGCGCAGTCACAGCGACGGCCACGTCGTCCGACTTGACGGCCTCCTCCTTCGTTGCCACCTCCTCAGTCGCAGCCTCTTCCTTCTTCTCGGTCTTGTCCTCCGTCGTCTCCTTATCAACTGTCTCCTCGTCCGATTTGGCCGATGCGACTTCTTCCTTGGTCTCTTCCTCCGCCTTCTCCGGCTCCGGCGCCTTGGCCAGCAGCTCCTTAATGTCCTCCTCGAAGGACAGCGGGAGATCCTTCGGCGCGTAGCGCTTGTACGGCTGGCCGTTGCGGTCCACCAGGAACTTGGTGAAGTTCCACTTGATGTAGTTTCCGAACGTGCCAGGCAGTTTCGCCTTCAAGTACGTGAACACCGGGCGAGCGTTTGAGCCGTTCACGTCGTGCTTCTCGAACAGCGGGAACGTCACGTTGTACTGCTTCACAAACTCCAGGATCTCCTCGTGGGTGCCAGGCTCCTGGCCAGCGAACTGGTTGCACGGGAAGCCAAGCACCACGAGACCTTCTTCCTGGTATTTCTCGTGCAGCTGCTGCAGCTCCGGGTAGTTCGTGGGGGTCAGACCACACTTGCTTGACACGTTCACTACCAGCACCACCTTGCCCTTGTAGTCCTCCATACTCACCTCCTTCTTGTCCATGTCAAAGTCCTTGAGTTCGTAGAACGACTTGGCCTCCTCAGCTGCGAGGTTGTACACTTCACGGTACTGCACACCGACGTTCAGCAGTGTGTTAAGGAAAGCTTCCTGGCCTTCCTTAGTCAGCAAGTTCAGCAGCTCGAACTTGTCGCCGTACACGAGCTTGACGCCGTACTGGAAGTGCGCGTTATCGAACTGGACGAAGCCGTCGGCAGCGGCGTATTCGGCCAATAGCGTACGAGCCACGTCGGACTCGAAGAAGTAGATCTTGCTCGTCTTCTCATTGGCCACGACGTACACGTCCTTGCCCTGGGTGAAGGCCGAGAATACACCGGCTTTGCGCTTCAGTTGGGACGCGTAGATGGCGCCGTCCACCACGTTCCACACCGCCGTATCCTTGGACTCCGTAATGGCTTCGGAAAGCGGTACGAACAGCTCGTTGTCCGTCACATACTCCTTAGGAGCTTCGGCCAGGTAGTTCTTGACACGATCTTTGTATGACGTGATGAAACCAGACAGTACCAGCGCCTCAGCGATCTCCTTGGCACGCGCACGGAACGGAGAGGGCGTCTCCACCTTCTTCTCCTTCTTCTTGTCTTCCTTCTTGGCCTCCTTGGGAGCTTCCTCGGTCTTAGCAGCTTCGGTCTCTTCCTTGGGGGTTTCTTCCTCAGCCTTAGCCTCTTCCTCGGTCTTGGGGGCCTCCTCTTCGGTCTTAGGAGCCTCCTCTTCAGCCTTGGGGGCCTCTTCGTCAGCCTTGGGGGCTTCCTTCTCCTCTGTAGCGGCCTCTTCCTTCTTCTCCGGCTCGGCGGTGGTCTCTTCCTCCGCCTTCTCTTCCTCAGGCGTGAGCCACTTGTCCAGGAAGTCCACCAGCTCCTTGCCACGGACGCTCTGAGGCACCTTGACAAGCGCTGAGTGGTGCACCGTGAAGATCTCGGCCTTCTTCTCGGTCAGATACGTCTGCGCGGCCGCCGTCTGCTCACGCAGGTCCTCAGCGAGCGCGTTGAACGCGGTCTGGCGGGCGAACACGCGGCCTTGGAGCTCACTCATGCTTTATCGGAGGTTTCTTGGATCGGGGTGTGTTCTTGCTTGCAACTTGCCGAATGAGGCGCTTTCTCCGAAGGGGCGGGTGTGTACACAAACGTACATGTATACTTCAGCAACCCATCAAACCATGGAAGCAGACGAGGTGACATCTTAGAATTAAGTTTTTGAGGTTACATGTGCCCGCTCTCAGACTGTTTTCTTCACTGTCTGCAGATTCTGAATGAAATCTCGACAATACTAATTGATAAGGGTGAATTTATTTATGAAGTTGTGATATCAGATGTCGAAGGTAAGAACACTACGTACCCTGCGACAAGTGTAGCTATGTTGCATAGCCGAGACTTTCAATGAACCTTCACTTTTTCAGCACCGCTGTCGATGGCGCTTGCTTGCAGCGTTGAGGCATCGCACCGGCGCACCGGCTCCTGCGCCGCCACGAGCAACGCGTATGTCCGATTGATTGGCGCGTGTCAGCCAGTGGCCGCTCGGGTTGGCTCGAATGGCGGAGCGGCAGCACCACTGGCACGCAGCAACGTGCAACAACGACGACTGCGCGGACCGTCACGTCACTCGCACACTTAAGTCGCCGGCTAATTTGAGATAAGTTCCGGGGTGTATACTGTATACATGTGCTGCTGCAGCTGCTCCTCACTGCAACTTGCCCGCCACGCGCCGTCTTTCCCTAGGCGCGTGCTGCTTTGGACGAGCTCTATTGGCGTTGCTGTTTCTGCCACCATACTCGTCGTGCATGTATCGGGATAGGCGCCTGGAATGCGTGCATGGAGTGCTGCTTGCGGTAGGAGTTTTCCTCTTCGAAAATCGTCACCAGTGCGCTAAAAATGGCGGGTCGGCAACTTCAACATGCGACTTGCAAGCCTTCCGCCTGTTTGGGTTCTCCGCTGCCGTTGCAGTTCGCGCCGAGCTTCATCATTTGCAGCTTTATCGGGTGAGACGTAGGCCGCTCGCTGGACTAGACGCTAGCGTGTGTGAGCGCAACCAAACAAGAGAGAGGCTGTAACTTTGCGTCGCAGACAAACATGAATGCAGGCCGCTGCGTGTCCTTGTCGGCGAGTTCATTCGCCAGGGAATGGTCTGATGGAAGTGATTACAATAGTTGGGGTAAGCTGCCGTGCTGATTGCGGCAATGCAGATCCTGCGCACCCAGTCACGACGAAGGAGGCACTTCTTGGCAACCTACACGACGCTACCGGCCATTCTTGAACGAGTTGATCACTTCAACAATCTCAATATCCAGGGAGAGCCCTCCGAGCCGGCATCGGCAGTGAGTCAACGGGCGGTTGAAGTTGTTGCAAGTGATTGCTGCTTGCCTGCAGGCCCTGCTTGTCCCGACAGTTGGACGAGAAGCTCCAGGAATCCTCATCGTCATCGCTACTGCTTCGAATAACGAGGATCAAGGCGCGAAATGCAGACTGTTAACAAGAGGACAAGATAATTGATAACCATTAACGTGCTACGATCACTTCTTACATTTCTGAAGGGATATACGACGGTCTCACACTCGCGTGGGTGGAGTAGCGGTACATGTCGTCACAGCAGTTCCTGCAAATAGTGCGGATCTTGAGCTTCTTTTGCTGTTGCTGACTGATACTTAACCTGCGTCGACCCATTCCGCGGCCTCCGACCGAGTTCATCTGCATCCCGGTCCTCGCGTTGGCGAAGCTGTCGACAGACGCCTGGTAGCCGCATTTCCGACACAGCGACACGGAGTGGCAGATATCACAGAGATACCGTTTCCGGAAGAGTCCGAAACGCTTTCCGCAATGCTGGCACGCAATGATTTTCTCTGCAATAGTCCCAATCGAGCGCGACATAGGTCGGAACGTCTGGGACGACTCGTGGCGCGGCGCAGCGTCCATACTGCTGTGCGCACGGGTCAAGCTCGTATTAGCTGTCGTGCTGGCGGGGGTGGCTTCGAACAGGCTGCCGCGTAGGCTCGGATCGACCTCTATGGACGGTGACGAGCTGGACGTCGACGTTGAAGACCGTCTTGGCAACATGGAGACCCCCTGTCCTGTAGACACACTGACCGCAGGAGCCACTCCCTCGGACGTGGACTTCTTTATTCGCTTGAGACGATAACTACGAGATTGCGTGCCCTGGACGCCCATAACACTGGCCCGCATGAGGCCATAGACCGTCAAGAAACATGCGAAGATAAGGCCTAGCGAGCGGAGCCCTTCGGCGTTGAGTGTTCCTACTGAGCTCAGCACACGACACGTAGCTGTGCTGCTCTTCACGTCGTCTACCTGAGTCCAGTGGTATTCGTACGCACTCGATATATTCTCCCTGCAAATGGCTTGGACACGGTAGGCGTATCTCCGTCCGGGTTGGACGTCCAAGTCGATTAATTCCGACGTGTTCTCGTCCAGCAGTGTAGTCCACTGTGGCTGGTCTTCTGTGTCTGGATAGCGCTCGAGAACGAAGCGCTCTACAGGCCACAAGGTCGTCTCGAAGCTTCGCCAACGCAGCACTACAGCATCACGCGTGCCTGCCGCCACTAGCAGCGGCGAGTGAGGGAACGCAGGGTCTGTACAAGTCACAATTAATTTCAACAGCTCTACGTCGGTAAAACCTATTGCTGACACGTACATTTGCGCACGGTTTCCTCTCCAAGCAGCTCCAGTGGCATCTCGGTCGGGAACAGGTCGTCGTTTATCGCAGAGACATCGAGTTGAGCTTCTGCTTCGCAGCCAAGATACGAACAGATAGCTTCATGCAGCGTATTGAGACCAGGCACTGCAATGACAGACAACAATGAGGCTCAAGTGATCCCTTCGCTTCACGACGAGACGCTGCCTACCTCGAAAGTCAAGAGCGAAGGCCTGGACGCCGACGTGGAGCGTGAGACTGCACAAGGCCAGCAGCAAGAGCGAGAGGCAGCCGTCGTGGGTCATGCGCGCTCGGATCCGGGGCCTCTGGCGGAATGGCGCACAGGAATGCAGACCTCGCTTCCCCAACTCTTCCCTTCTCTCGCTCGCAGGTGTTGGCGATGAGCACAGACATGCATGTTTGCCACGCTGCGATTGGTCCGATTCCAGTTGAACAACAGGCGATCGGACAACATCCGACTTGGGAGCATCCTCTCTCTATCCAAAATCAGTCAATCATACTGAAAGTAAGTGTACCCGCGTCATGTTCGAGTAAACGGCGAGACTTGGTTTGCGCTCACACGTCTGGGCTTGTGTTGTGGATGTTGGCATGAAGCTTCTCTGCAGGAGAGTGTCCTATGCTGCTGCCACCGACGTCGTCGTCACCGCTGCCGCTGGCGACGAACGCTAGATGGAAAGCCTGGCGGTCATAGATGGTGTGGGTTGAACACGCTGGGAATGGACCACACAATAACTAAATTTTGTGAATTGAGTCGACTCAAAGCAGAAATACAAATTTTGCGAATT